>NC_041396.2:283215934-283560934 GCF_900747795.2 Erpetoichthys calabaricus | reverse complement strand
AGAGCCCTTTTTCTCTTTTTAGAGTGTAGATGAGGTGACTGTCAAAGTCTTCTGTAACGTTCCAATACTGTTTAATTGCCTTTCTGCTTCCCAGATGTATCGGTTCCTATCAATAATTGTTTCTGCACTTCTATTACCCGCTGATTAAATAACAGAGCAGCTAATCTCATGAATGACCTTATTGAGTGCTTAAGCTCAGTTGAGATGAGGTTCTGTTGGTCTGTATGTGCTCTGGGGTTAAGGATTTCAAACCTTTCCCCAAGATGATAGATAGATAGATAGATAGATAGATAGATAGATAGATAGATAGATAGATAGATAGATAGATAGATAGATAGATAGATAGATAGATAGATAGATAGATAGATAGATAGATAGATAGATAGATAGATACTTTATTAATCCCAATGGGAAATTCACATAAGATGTCCATGTTAGAGAGTATTGGGTGACTTTAAGTTGGCCCTGTGAATACATCAATGTGCTCTGCAGCAGGTTCACACTCACACCTGGTTTAGGATGTACTCCTGCCTTAGGGCTGCTTGAATAAGGTCTGGTACTCTTTGGACCGGATTAACTGGTTTTGATAATAGATGGTTGAATGATCCGCTAACAAAGTCATTAGAGTTAACTATAGTTGAAATGCATAGGTGTTACTTTCAGAGTTGCTGCTAACTTCCATTACATTGCAGAGGTGTTACAATATAAGGCAGACAGTGACACAGAGGAAGCGAATGCACTGATAGATAAAACAAACAACGGATGAATGTGAAGACTGAATGTACAGGATTTCCTGTGTGGTTTCAACGGATAGAAACTTCAACTAACTAAGACAAATAACACAGAAACACATCAAGATGTAAACTAACTCACCCAGGCATGTGAAAGGGAAGTGAATCTCATCCTAGTCACCAGTAGTCTGGATGATCTCAAGGGAAATCTGAAAAGGTGTCAAACTCCCCAGCTAGAAAAAGGCACAGACAGACCTGCTAGGTGGGTTTAACACTGTAACACCATTTTGAGCCACAGCACAGCAAACAAGAAAAATATTCTCATTTTTTGTGTTTGTGATCAGCAGTGATCCAAATATGGCCTGATAGTTCTTAAGTGCTGGTTCAAGTCTTATTCCCATTGTCTACAAGGATTTTCCTCTGAGTACTCTGTTTATCTCCTCATCCTTGTTCAAATCTTGGCCTGGTCCACTTTCTCTCCACATCTAATAGGATTGTCCTCTGAGTACTCTCTTTATCTCCATATTTCCTGGTTCAGATTTCAGCCTAGTCCACTTTCTTTCCACGTCTACGAGGATCTCATCTGAGTAATAATACTACTACTACTAATAATAAAACATTTTATTTATATAGCACCTTTCCCATGCTCAAGGCACTTGCACAGAGTTTAAGAAAGAACAGCAGGGTATACAGTATATAGTATTGTACTAAACCAGATAAATTAATAAAGAAGATTAAGATAGTACATTCAGAGAAAAGCCTAACAGACAACATAATTGATGGTCTCGCACACACACAGGTTACATGAGCATCTTGACATAAAGGTAAAGTGAGAGAAGGGTAATAAAGTCAAGTAGAGCTAAAAGCCTTCCTGAACAGATGAGTTTTGAGTTGTTTTTTAAAAGAATTCATGGAGTCAGCTGACCTGATTAATTCTGGTAGGTCATTCCAGAGTCTGGGCGCTATACAGCTGAGGACCTTAGTGGACGGACAGGCACATAGTGATGGAGAAGGTCATTGATGTAATTTGGCGCAAGGTCGTTTAAAGCTTTGTAGGTTATTAGTAGGATTTTATATTTGATTCTGTAAGACACAGGGAGCCAGTGGAGACAGAGCAGGATGGGTGTGATGTGCTCGCTGCTGCTGGTTTGAGTAAGGACTCTTGTAGCCGAGTTTACAATAAGCTGGAGCAGTGATATAAGATTAGAAGGGGCACCTGCCAGTAGGGAATTAAAATTATTGATGCAGGATGTGATACAAGCATGGACAAGTTTCTCAGCATTAGAGAAGGAGAGGAAGGAGCGAACACGGGATATGTTACGGAGGTGAAAGTAAGAAAGTATCTTAATGTGGTGTATGTGGGCGGAATAAGAGAGGGACGAATCAAAAATGACACCAAGATTCTTTGCAGAAGAGGCAGGTCTGATGAGATCACCGCCAAGATGGACTGGGAAGGAGCTCATTTTATTAAGTTGCACTTTAGTCCCAGTTTTGTTGCAATTTAATTTTAAAGAGTTCTGCTGCATCCAGGTAATAATTTCACTGAGGCAGGTTGTGAGCTGAGAAAGCTCTGATGAAGTTTCACTTTTAACATTGAAATAAAGTTGAGTGACCCCTTTTATCTCCCCATCCCAAAGATATGTGTGTGTGATAATCTGCAACTCTAAATGTGTAGAGCAGCAAATCATGAGAGACACATGAATGTCACTGGTTTTGTGAAACAGCGTCTCTAAGTGAAAGTAAAGGAGTTAATAATGTGAGATGAGACAGGCCAGGCAGTGTCAAAGAACAAAAAAGATACACAAGCAAATAAAGTACAGGGTCAAAAAGGAGATCAAAAACCTAAAGTGAAACCTACAACTTGGCCTACTACTGCTATTGATTTTGAGTTTTGTCCAAAAAAGTGTTAATGGTACATGGAGTGGTTACCATATTTATAGCAGGGCTTTTTCTAACATCACCGATGTGCCAATCACACATCAATTACTTGACAATACTCTGTGTTGCATAAAGAGTGTGAAAATAAAATAAGTTCTAATGTTTGCATTCAACTGAGGTTTTGAACAAAGGAGAATTATTTTTTGTCACTAGTTGTGATAACTGACTATTATTTGAATTATTTAAAATTATTTTGTAGTTACTTTTTAATGGATGCCTCCATTTGCTGTGTTGACATCTTAGTAATGACCCGACTGTGCTAATTTGTGATATCTTCTATGTGACAAGATAAAAGGGCCTCTGTTACATCCCTTCGTTATCCATGACTGCAGATATACTAAAAACTCACACTTTCAGATTTTCTGGTTAAAGAACTTTAGGCCACGTTAAATTTTGGTTTCAGTTGGTTAAATTTCATCTCCTTGTATCAGTCTTTGCTTTCCCTGTCACTTAATCTTGTCGTCTGATCTCTTATTCCTTTATCTTGTGTCTTTCAAATGATAAAGCACGACATCTGTATTCCTCCTCTCACTATTACTGCTGTCTTCAAAGCAAAACAGAGCCCAAGGTAGGAGAGGGACAGCTGTCAAGGAGTCTCTACTGTCTTCTTCTGAAACTCTCTCATTAGACCGGTCAATGAAATTGCTGCTAACAAAATGCATGAATGAGTCCCTGTTTTCTTTAAATGCTGTCACACACGTGCGTTCTGTACTTGTCAAGTGGTAATTCTACTCCGGGTCAGAGGGTGGCACTGTCAATTAATTCCTCTTCTCTTTCTCCCTCTGAAGAATGGAAGATTGACAGATGACCACCTATGAAGCCACTTCTGCCTTCTAACCTCCTGGATCTGAAGCTCTACCACCTTCTTGAGGTAGTCAAACTAAAGACTTATGTTTACGAAGATGTTTCCACGGTTGCTTATTTTTATACCGTCCTCTTTTCAATTAAAAACCTCACGTTTGAAGGCTGCAGTTGAGATGTCACCTGTTTCCTTTTATGCAACTATGTACAAGTCGAATGCACTTAGTTTTACTGGTGTGGTCAAGAAAGGAACTGCATATTGCTACTAAAAAAATGTTGGGGTGCCAACCCAGTCAAAAAAGCAAGGAAGCTGTCCAAAATCAGATTACCATCACGATATTCAAAGGAAAGACCGCGAGGAAGGAACTCTGTCCTGCAGTAGGATCTCTAGAACACTGAACACCTTCTTCCGACAGCGGTGGGACAAGAAGGGGCGGAGTTAGTTGCTCTCACTAGGCATCTTCTACAGAGCGAACCAGAAAGAAGCAGGTTAGTGTCAGCGCCCTCTCTTGATCTGGAGCAGTACTACATACCTCAGATGAGCCTGGAGAGCGGTCAACAGACATGCATGAGTGACACTGGTTACTGGTGTATTGCCGCTAGTTAAACAGAAAGACAATGTTCATTTTAGTTACCTCAGGCTCAATCCACATGAAGTTCTGAACACAGTCTCCATCTTATGTGGCCACTGACTTGACACATCATCAAAAAAACTATTAAATTCTAAGGTGAATACATTACTCCTCCTCGAACCGCCACCTTATCGTGGTGGAGGGGTTTGCGTGTCCCAATGATCCTAGGAGCTCTGTTGTCCGGGGCTTTTTGCCCCTGGTAGGGCCACCCAAGGCAAACTGGTCCTAGGTGAGGGATGAGACAAAGTGCAGTTCAAAAGACCTTCTATGATGAATAAAAAATTTGGACGGTGTTTTCCCTCGCCCGGACGTGGGTCACCGGGGCCCCCCTCTGGAGCCAGTCCTGGAAGTGGGGCTCGATGGCAAGCATCTGGTGGCTGGGCTTGCACCCATGAGGCTCTGCTGGGCACAGCCCGAAGAGGCAACGTGGGTCCCCCTTCCCATGGGCTCACTACCTATGGGAGGGGCCAAGGAGGTCGGGTGCAGTGTGAGTTGGGTGGTGGCCGAAGGCGGGGACCTTGGTGGCCCGATCCTCGACTACAGAAGCTGGCTCTTGGGACGTGGAATGTCACCTCTCTGAAGGAGAAGGAGCCTGAGCTTGTGCGCGAGGTTGAGAGTTTCCGGCTAGATATAGTCGGGCTCACCTCGATGCACAGCTTGGACTCTGGAACCAATCTCTTTCAGAGGGGCTGGACTCTGTACCACTCTGGAGTTACCCCCGGTGACAGGCTCTGAGCGGGTGTGGGCATACTTATTGCCCCCCGACTTGGAGCCTGTACATTTGGGTTTACCCCGGTGGATGAGAGGGTAGCCTCCCTCCGCCTTCGGGTGGGGGGACGGGTCCTAACTGTTGTTTGTGCGTATGCACCGAACAGCAGTTCAGAGTACCCACCCTTTTTGGAGTCCCTGGAGGGGGTGCATACCATCTGGGGACTCCCTCGTACTGCTGGGAGACTTCAATGCTCACGTGGGCAATGACAGTGAGACCTGGAAGGACGTGATTGGGAGGAATGGCCCCCCCGATCTGAACCCGAGTGGTGTTTTGTTATTGGACTTCTGTGCTCGTCACGGATTGTCCATAACAAACACCATGTTCAAGTATAGGGGTGTTCATATGTGCACTTGGCACCAGGACACCCTAGGCCTCAGTTCGATGATCGACTTTGTGGTCGTGTCATCCGACTTGCAGCCACATGTCTTGGACACTCGGGTGAAGAGAGGGGCGGAACTGTCAACTGACCACCACCTGGTGGTGAGTTGGCTTCGATGGTGGGGGAGGATGCCGGTCAGGCCTGGTAGGCCCAAACGTGTTATGAGGGTCTGCTGGGAATGTCTGGCAGAGCCCCCTGTCAGAAGTAGCTTCAACTCCCACCTCCGGCAGAACTTCGACCACGTCCCAAGGGAGGTGAGGGACATTGAGTCCAAATGGGCCATGTTCCGTGCCTCTATTATTGATGCGGCTGACTGGAGCTGTGGCCATAAGGTGGTCGGTGCCTGTCGTGGCGGCAATCCCTGAACCCGTTGGTGGACACCGGTGGTGAGGGATGCTGTCAAGCTGAAGAAGGAGTCCTACAGAACCCTTTTGTCCTGTGGGACTCTGGAGGCAGCTAATAGGTACCGGCAGGCCAAGAGGAATGCGGTTGCTGAGGCAAAAACTCGGGCACGGGAGGAGTTTGGGGAGGCCATGGAGAACAACTTTCGGACAGCTTCGAGGATATTCTGGTCCACCATCCGGCGTCTCAGGAGGGGGAAGCAGTGCAGTGTCAACACTGTGTATGGTGGGGATGGTGCGCTGCTGACCTCGACTCGGGATGTTGTGGGTCGGTGGGGGGAGTACTTCGAAGACCTCCTCAATCCCATTAACATGCCTTCCAATGAGGAAGCAGAGCCTGGGGACTCGGAGGTGGGCTCCCCCATCTCTGGGACTGAGGTCACCGAGGTGGTCAAAAAACTCCTTGCTGGCAGGGCCCTGGGGGTGGATGAGATACGCCCGGAGTTCCTCAAGGCTCTGGATGTTGTAGGACTGTCTTGGCTGACATGCCTCTACAACATCGCATGGACATCAGGGACAGTGCCTCTGGATTGGCAGACCGGGGTGGTGGTCCCCCTCTTTAAGAAGGGGGATCAGATGGTGTGTTCCAACTACAGAGGGATCACACTCCTCAGCCTCCCTGGAAAAGTCTATTCAGGGGTCCTGGAGAGGAGGGTCCATCGAGCCTCGGATCCAGGAGGAACAGTGTGGTTTTCGTCCTGGTCGCGGAACAGTGGACTAGCTCTATACCCTTAGCAGGGTCCTGGAGGGTGCATGGGAGTTTGCCCAACCAGTCTACATGTGTTTTGTGGACTTGGAAAAGGCATTCAACCGTGTCCCTCGGGGAATCCTGTGGGGGGTACTCCGAGAGTATGGGGTACCGGCCCCCCTGATAAGGGCTGTTCAGTCCCTGTACGTATCGGTGCCAGAGCTTGGTCCGCATTGCCGGCAGTAAGTCGAACCCGTTTCCAGTGAGAGTTGGACTCCGCCAGGGCTGCCCTTTGTCACCGATTCTGTTCATAACTTTTATGGACAGAATTTCTAGGTGCAGCCAGGGCGTTGAGGGGGTCCGATTTGGTGGGCTCAGGATTGAGTCACTACTTTTTGCAGATGATGTTGTCCTTTTTGCTTCATCAGACCATGATCTTCAGCTCTCTCTGGATCGGTTCGCAGCCGAGTGTGAAGCGGCTGGGATGAGAATCAGCACCTCCAAATCCGAGACCATGGTCCTCAGCCGGAAAAGGGTGGAGTGCCCTCTCAGGGTTGGTAGCGAGATCCTGCCCCAAGTGGAGGAGTTCAAGTATCTCGGGGTCTTGTTCACGAGTGAGGGAAGAATGGAGTGTGAGATCGACAGGCGGATCGGTGCGGCATCCGCAGTAATGCGGGCGCTGCATCGGTCTGTCGTGGTGAAAAAAGAGCTGAGCCGCAAGGCGAAGCTCTCAATTTACCAGTCGATCTATGTTCCTACCCTCACCTATGGTCATGAGCTATGGGTAGTGACCGAAAGAACGAGATCGCGAATACAAGCGGCTGAAATGAGTTTCCTCCGCAGGGTGTCTGGGCTTTCCCTTAAAGATAGGGTGAGAAGCTCAGTCATCTGGGTGGGGCTCAGAGTAGAGCCGCTGTTCCTCCGCATCGAGAGGAGTCAGATGAGGTGGCTCGGGCATCTGATCAGGATGCCTCCTGGACGCCTCCCTGGTGAGGTGTTCCGGGCACGTCTAACCGGGAGGAGGCCCCGGAGAAGACCCAGGACACGCTGGAGGGACTATGTCTCTCGACTGGCCTGGGAACGCCTTGGGATTCTCCTGGAAGAGCTAGAAGAAGTGGCTGGGGAGAGGGAAGTCTGGGCATCTCTGCTCAAGCTGCTGCCCCCGCGACCCGACCTCGGATAAGCGGGAGACAATGGATGGATGGATGGATGGATGGATGTAAATGGTATACAGTTTAGTGGATAAAGATGATTTAGTTGCTAAATTTTTAGACGAGTGAGCCAGTGCATGCTCTTTTGAGCATTCTCCTCAAGCCTTAAGCAATAAGGAGTAATTAGAAATAAATCTTGCGGTCTCGTGCATTACATTGTAACTGTTGTGGAACAAAAGGAAACAATGAAATAAATGGTTGGAGTCCCCACAGAGATGCCCATTTAATAGCAATGATGCTACTAAAGGATAATACAAAAAAATAATGACAAATTAAGTCAAAAGAGATTGTTTCAGTGATCTGGTTTTGTGCACTTCTGTGGCACTCTGGCTTCATCAGATGAGGTCTGATGAATGCGCCGACTTACCTTTTCATCATTTGTTATACAGAGGGATCAGCAGAAGGGACATCCAGGGTGAACCAGAAGCATCATCACAGCTTTTCAGAGGGCACCTAGTCCACTATAGGTTTGGAAAGGAAAGAGAGGTTAAAATGCTGCATCCCACCCAAAGCTGTCCCCCAGTTTATCCCCCAGTTTATCTCATGAGCAGAGCCTCCAACACAATCCCAAAGAGCGCATGTGAGTGACATTGTAAAAGGCTAACAGCAAAACAAAGCTGAGTTTATTCCCACTGGCAAAACATTGACTGCAACAACACTCAACTGACTACAGATGCTGCAAAATTTAAACTTGGCACCTGCATACCTAATCCATCATTCACTGGCTGCAATTTTTTTAGATTACTAGATAAAAGAAGAGTTAATCACTGACTGAGCTCTGAGTAATTACCAGTGATTTTATCTGGATTCATGAAGTGAATTACAGGGTGTGTAAGGGAAAAATCCCAATCCCCGGTCCACTTCAGACTCCACCAATATATAAGAAATGTATTTAACAAAGATGTCTTCAGAGCACCCCATGCACCTTTTATTATAACCATGAGTGTGCTAATAGTCCTTTGTCAGACAAAGCCTTTATAGTCTATGAATATACAAAAACATCTATAGCTGGCTGAGGTGAGTTGGCACCCTGCCCGGGATTGGTTCCTGCCTTGTGCCCTGTGTTGGCTGGGATTGGCTCCAGCAGACCCCCGTGACCCTGTGTTCGGATTCAGCGGGTTGGATAATGGATGGATGGATGGATCTATAGTTGGTAACCTGTTAATATAATAAAATGAGGTCCATATATGGTACGTGTGATAATAACTGAGACCAGACACCGTGAAAAAGGTTTGGGGCAGCCACCCGTATAATTTCCCTAGCTGCAAAAGGCTTTTAGAGTAGGACAGAGTTGTTCCTTCGACAGAGTCCAAGATACAACTGACTCATTGATGTTAAGATGGCGGCTTTAAAGGCCCATATGGGAAGTGACATCATCGAAGGGGCCAGATCCAGAAGTGGCATCATCGAAGGGACCAGAACTGGAAGTGACATCTTCTGCACCAGAATTGACATCATCGAAGGGCGGAACTGAAAGTATGTCTTCTGAGGCGCCGGAACCTGGCAGGATTTCGCAGGGAAGGTCTGCAGGGAACTGAGATAGACAGTCAGTGCACCCCACCGCCCCCTGTTCGGATGTGGTATTACTTTTACTTAAGCCCTTTAGCTCACACATGTGTGACATACATTAAGTTACATAAAGAAATACCTGATACTTTATTCCAAGGTTAGGGGTTACCTGGAGGAACTGCGTGCTAGAATGAACTCATCTTACGCAGAGCAGTTTAACAAAAGGCAATATAGCTGAAAAGCTTAACAGACTAAAAACGTCATAAACAGGTTTTCTGCTAGAGGGGTCAGCCCGAACAGTGCCTCTATTGACTTTCTCTTCCCGTCACTTGGCCCACCAAAAGAATCCCATTTTCTTGCAGGGCTGTGTGTTTTCAAGTATTATTTTCATTTGACGCCTGGAGATTTTTGCTCTCACTCTGGTTCACTGGAGTCCTAGAAGCTTTGAAGTGGCTTTTGTAGCCCTTTACAGGCTGATCAATTTCAACATTTGATCTTGGCATTTCACTCGATTTAATTGTGGTTGGTGACTCTTTGTGTTGGCAACTTGACTCTGATAGTAAGGCACAAAATAAGCAAGGTTTATATTAAGAGGTGCAGGCTGTAATCAAGCCTGACTCTGTTTAATCAGTTGATCTGGATTATAGATTTAAGTGGATTCATTTATCTTGGGGACAATTACTAGAAGGAATGTGGATGAATGCAAGAAAAATGGACTATCATCCAATGAAAGAAGGACCTGACAGAAGTATCATCAAATGCCACAAATGGCATAAAGGAGACAGGGGACTCTTCCACAACGCCAAATATCCCAACTATTCTGGACTAGGAGTCCCAAAACCCACAAGCCCCAATAAACACTTCCAAAAAATGTCGACTAGAGGGGATATCACCATCAAACCCCAACCAGTAAAAATTGTAAACACTGAATCTTTATAAAATAAAAAAATTATTCTCACAAAATTCTCTTCACAAGAAGCAAAGCAAAATATAATGCAATACAAGCAAATTCCCAAAACAGCACAGCAAAAACACAATTAACTCACCAACACAATGAACAGCCTGGAACTTTGAAGATTCTTTGGATTTATTAGGCAGAAGGCAGTTCCTGATTAGTAGGTGACCACCCATAAAAGTACATGGAACATAACAAAATCAGCTTATATACTCTCACCGGCCACTTTATTAGGTACACCTTGCTAGTACCGGGTTGGACACCCTTTTGCCTTCAGAACAGCTGTAATTCTTTGTGGTTTAGAGTCAACAAGGTGCTGGAAACATTTCTCAGGGTTTTTGGTCCATATAGACATGATAGCATCACACAGTTGCTGCGGATTTGTCAGCTGCACATCCATGATCAAAATATCCTGTTCTACTACATCCCTAAGGTGCTCTATTGGATTGAGATCTGGTGACTGTGGAGGATATTTGAGTGCAGTGAACTCATTGTCATGTTCAAGAAACCAGTTTGAGATGATCTGAGCTGTGTGACATGGCACCTTATCCTGCTGGAAATGGCCATCAGAAGATGGGCACACTGCGGCCATAAAGGAATGGACATGGTCAGCAACAAACAATACTCAGGTAGGCTGTGGAATTTAGATGATGCTCAATTGGTACAAAAGGGCACAATGTGTGCCAAGAAAATATCCCCCGCTCCATTACATCACCATAACCAGCCTGAACCGTTGATACAAGGTAAGATGGATCCATGCTTTCATGATGTTGACACCAAATTATGACCCTACTATCCCAATGTCGGAGCAGAAATCGAGACTCGTCAGACTGGACAACATTTTTCCAGTTGTACAATTTTGATGAACCTGTGTGAATTGCAGCCACAGTTTCCTTTTCTTAGCAGACAGGAATGGCACCCAGTGTGGTTTCCTGCTTCTGTAGCCCATCTGTCTCAAAGTTCAATGTTTTGTGCATTCAGAGATGCTCTTCTGCATACCTCGGTTGTAGCAAATGGGTATTTGAGTTACTGTTGCCTTTCTATTAGCTTGAACCAGTCAGGCCATTTTCCTCTGACCTCTGGCATCAACAAGGTATTTTTGCCCAGAGAACTGCCACTCAATGGATATTTTCCCTTTTTCAGACCATTCTCTGTAAACCACAGAAATCCCAGTAGACCTTTAGTTTCTGAAATACTCACACCAGCCTGTCTAGTACTAACAACCATGTCATGTTCTAAGTTATTTAAATCCCCTTTCTTCTCCATTCTGATGGTTAGTTTGAGCTTCAGCAGGTCATCTCAGGTTACAGTGCATCCGGAAAGTATTCACAGCGCATCACTTTTTCCACATTTTGTTATGTTACAGCCTTATTCCAAAATGGATTAAATTCATTTTTTTCCCTTGGAATTCTACACACAACACCCCATAATGACAACGTGAAAAAAGTTTACTTGATGTTTTTTCAAATTTATTAAAAATAAAAAAAAACTGAGAAATCCCATGTACATAAGTATTCACAGCCTTTGCTCAATACTTTGTCGATGCACCTATGGCAGCAATTACAGCCTCAAGTCTTTTTGAATAGGATGCCACAAGCTTGGCACACCTATCCTTGGCCAGTTTCGCCCATTCCTCTTTGCGGCACCTCTCAAGCTCCATCAGGTTGGATGGGAAGCGTCGGTGCACAGCCATTTTAAGATCTCTCCAGAGATGTTCAATCGGATTCAAGTCTGGGCTCTGGCTGGGCCTCTCAAGGACATTCACAGAGTTGTCCTGAAGCCACTCCTTTGATATCTTGGCTGTGTGCTTAGGGTCGTTGTCCTGCTGAAAGATGAACCGTCGCCCCAGCCTGAGGTCAAGAGCGCTCTGGAGCAGGTTTTCATCCAGGATGTCTCTGTACATTGCTGCAATCATCTTTCCCTCTTATCCTGACTAGTCTCCCAGTCCCTGCCGCTGAAAAACATCCCCACAGCATGATGCTGCCACCATCATGCTTCACTGTAGGGATGGTATTGGCCTGGTGATGAGCGGTGCCTGGTTTCCTTCAAACGTGACGTCTGGCATTTACACCAAAGAGTTCAATCTTTGTCTCATCAGACCAGAGAATTTTCTTTCTCATGGTCTGAGAGTCCTTCAGGTGCCTTTTGGCAAACTCCAGGTGGGCTGCCATGTGCCTTTTACTAAGGAGTGGCTTCCGTGTGGCCACTCTACCATACAGGCCTGATTGGTGGATTGCTGCAGAGATGGTTGTCCTTCTGGAAGGTTCTCCTCTCACCACAGAGGACCTCTGGAGCTCTGACAGAGTGACCATCGGGTTCTTGGTCACCTCCCTGACTAAGGCCCTTCTCCCCTGATCGCTCAGTTTAGATGGCCGTCCAGCTCTAGGAAGAGTCCTGGTGGTTTCGAACTTCTTCCACTTATGGATGAAGGAGGCCACTGTGCTCATTGGGACCTTCAAAGCAGCAGAAATTTTTCTGTAACCTTCCACAGATATGTGCCTCGAGACAATCCTGTCTCGGAGGCCTACAGACAATTCCTTTGACTTCATACTTGGTTTGTGCTCTGACATAAACTGTCAACTGTGGGACCTTATATAGACAGGTGTGTGCCTTTCCAAATCATGTCCAGTCAACTGAATTTACCACAGGTGGACTCCAATTAAGCTGCAGAAACATCTCAAGGATGATCAGAGGAAACAGGATGGACCTGAGCTCAATTTTGAGCTTCATGGCAAAGGCTGTGAATACTTATGTACATGTGCTTTCTCAATTTTTTTTATTTTTAATAAATTTGCAAAAATCTCAAGTAAACCTTTTTCATGTTGTCATTATGGGGTGTTGTGTGTAGAATTCTGTGGAAAAAAATGAATTTAATCCATTTTGGAATAAGGCTGTAACATAACAAAATGTGGAAAAAGTGATGCACTGTGAATGCTTTCCGGATGCACTGTATGTCTACATACGTAAATGCATTAAGTTGACATTTACGTTAACAAGAAGTTGAACAGGTGTACCTAATAAAGGGGCTGGTAAGTGAATGTCATGAACTAGGAGCTCCAAAGCCTGCAAGTCCCAAAAGTTACAAAAGCACTTCCAATAATGCCCAGTAGAGGGCACTATACCATCAAACCCTGACTAGATCAATG
Organism: Erpetoichthys calabaricus; assembly: GCF_900747795.2. Lineage (NCBI taxonomy): Eukaryota > Metazoa > Chordata > Cladistia > Polypteriformes > Polypteridae > Erpetoichthys > Erpetoichthys calabaricus. Next base: position 283,547,771 of record NC_041396.2, on the reverse strand, counting down.
GGCAAACAACATCTTATCAAAATAAAATCTTATAAAAATAAAAATATTTATTCTTCACAAAAAAGTGTTACAATCAATATAAAGCTCCATGGAGCACAACGGCAAAAGTGTACTTGCTTAAAACAATAAGACATTCCATGGCAAACAAAGTCCCAATATCAAAGACTGGTCAAACGAGCAAAGGTTCAAAAATCCAGGTAATCACAATAAGCACAACAGAAACACAAATAAACTCTCTTCTTCCTAGTACATGTGAAATGAACCATCAAGAACTATGGGAGACCCTCCGAATTTATAGGGCAGAGTTCAGTTCCTGGCAGTGATTGGCAGGTGGACCCACCTATTGGGGAACCACCCACAAAAGACATGGAACATAACTTATGTAGCTTACATACATACACATTCAAAAACAAAGAATAGTTTCAAAAGTCAACAAAAGTAACAGTAACACAAATAAAAGAATCATAAATGAACAAAACAAACCTAAAAAGTGTATTTAAACTCCAGCCCTTGTTGGTGGGGTGACCATGGTTGAAATACAACAATATATATAGACAAATCCAAAAATAAAGAAAGATGCACGTAATCAGTGTAAAAAGAACCAAAAATAAACAAAAGAGATATAAAACATGACACCAACAACTTCACCATCAAGGACCCTGAGAGTACATCTCGTAAGGACGACTTAGGAGTCATAGTGGACTATCACCATCTACATCCAGACAGTGGACAGAAGTGATGAAGAATGCTGATAGGATATAAAGTTATATCAGGTGTAGAGGACAAGTTAATGGATTTTATGCTAAAGTTACTATATATAACACACTAGTGAGGCCTCACCTGGAGTACTGTGTGCAATTTTGGTTCCCATATTACAAAAAAAAGACATAGCAATACCAGAGAAAGTCCAGAGAAGAGTGATTAGGCTGATTCTTAAAGACCTCAGCTATGAGGGTTATTTGAAGGAGCTGAAGGGTTTCCATTTAAGCAAAAGGAAATTAAGACGTGACATGATCCAAGTCTTTAAAAATATGAAATGAATTAGTACAGTAGATCCCATCTTCAACTTTAAAATAGATTCTTCAACAAGAACATGTGACACTTTTGAAATCTTGTTGATCTTGTTGTTTTGAATTATGTAGAACATATTTTTAATATAATTTTGTGACTGAAGAATTAAAGTTTTTAAGACAGTGGTAAGACCAACAATGATGTATGAAGGTGAGATTTGGGTAGTAAAAGGAGCAAAGGAGAAGAAGTTAGATGTGCCTGAAATGAGAATGTGGAGATGGATAAGTTGAGTTACTATAAAGGACAGAATAAGAAATGAGACAATAAGAGGTACAACAATAGTGGGAGTGAGATCTGAGAAAGTACAGGAAAATAGGTTGAAGTGGTATGGACAAGTGATGAGGAGAAACAATGAATATTGGGGCAAAAGAATGATGGGAATGGAAGTACAGGGGAGGAGAAAGCAAGGGAGGCCAAAGCAAGTGTGGATGAATAAAATAAAAGAAGATCTGATAGAAAAAGGCCTCACTGGTGAAGGCTGATCAAGCATATCAACCCCACGTAGAAGTGGGAAAAGATGAAAAGGAAGGAGAAGAAACCTGAAGTTAGAAGCATTTCAGTTAAAAAAAAGAAATAGACTTGAGCAAAAGTAAAAAAGTATCTGTTTTCAAAAGTACCAAGTTTAAAAGTACCAAAAGTAAAAGTGTATATTCTTAGTAATGAAAAGGAGCAATGATTTGTTTAAACAACACAAAACATTTGTTTTATTTTTAAACAATCTTCACACAAAAATCATGCAAATGCCATCCTGTCTTTGCTCAGTACATAACAGCAGTTATGGAGATGATCTGTAGTAGGGTGTTAATGAGTGGGACTTACACTGTGACTCCCCTACTGGAATACCCAACAGCAGTAGAGGAGACACCTCTACTCCAGAGCAAATAATAATAAAATAAAATACAATAAGAATATAAATGAAGTGAACAGCTCACAACCTTATCACTTTAATCGACAAACAATAAAAAAACAAAAAAACAACAAAACAAAAAAAAAAACTGATAATCAGCACACATTGGGTTTATTACACTTCACTAAAGTAAAGATGAATTTTAGAAGGGCACTTGTTACATTTAATAGCAATACAACAATTTCAGAATTGTTTCTTTTAAGAAAGAAGTGGTTTCTTTGGCTCAGTTTGACACCCAATTTTATTTTTAAATGACCCAATGAAGCACTCATGTTAACCCTTTTGGCCCTGACATCCTATTACTAGTACATATATATGCAGCCATTTTTATAAAGCACAGGTACGTTTGCAGGCGTTGGAACCGGGCATGCTACTATTAGCACAGACTGGAGAGACGGGCATGTCCGTGAAACACGGAAGTGAAAATGGATGCTTGCGGACTGTGCACACCACTTTAAATTTCCTCAAAAAGACTGAAGTATTTGGCAGCAATTGCATAATAATAGTGTTAGTTTTTTTTTTGTTTTTTCATTTTTGAGCTTCCTAGACACCCCAAATGTAGAATATCTCACAAAATATTTTTTCCCATTCTTCTTCTTTCAGTTACTCCCGTTAGGAGTTGCCACAGCGGATCACCTTCTTCAATATTTTTCTCTCCTCTACATCTTGTTCTGTTACACCCATCACCTGCATGTCCTCTCTCACCACATCCATAAACCTTCGCTTAGGCCAGGGGTGGGCAAAATAATTCCTGGAGGGCCGCAGTGGTTTCAGGTTTTTGTTCCAACCCATTTGCTTAATAAGAAGCACTTATTGCTCTAGAAACACTTCTGCTTCATTTTAGTTATCTCCCTCGTTAAGATTTTGAACCCTTATTGCTTATTTAAATCTTAAACAGCTGCATTCTCAGTTTTTAATTGCTCCTTATTAGCAATAAGATGCAAATGACAAAAGAAACCAGCAGTTATCCATTTAGCTTGTTACCATTTACACCTGTGTGTATTTATCACACACTATTTGGTTTAATTAAATACTTGGAAGGAAAGAGAAGAGAAAAAAGTGAAGGATTGAGAATTACCCATTCGTTTTACACTTCAAAGTATTTGGATGATATCCTTAGTATGGAAAAAAAATATAGGATATGAGAATGACTTGACATAGCAGAGTTAAAGCACTAACAAGCCATGAAATGTAATTATTGGCAAGGATTGTTTTCTAATTAAGCAACTGGGTTGGAACAAAAACCCGCAGCCACTGCGGTCTTCCAGGAATGACTTTGCCCACCCCTGGCTTAGGCCTTCCTCTTTTCCTCTATCCTTAGCATCCTTCTCCCAATATACCCAGCATCTCTCTACTGCACATGTCCAAACCAACACAATCTCACCTCTCTGACTTTGTCTCCCAACCATCCAACTTGAGCTGACCCTCTAATGTTCTCATTTCTAATCCTGTCCATCCTTGTCACACCCAGTGCAAATTGTAGCATCTTTAATTCTGCCACCTCCCGCTCTGTCTCCTGCTTTCTGGTCAGTGCCACCGTCTGCAACCCATATAACATAGCTGGTCTCAGTACCGTCCTGTAGACCTTCCCTTTCACTCTTGCTGATACCTGTCTGTCACAAATCACTCCTGACACTCTTCTCCACCCATTCCACCCTGCCTGCACTCTCTTTTTCACCTCTCTTCCACAATACCCATTACTCTGTACTGTTGATCCCAAGTGTTTAAACTCATCCACCTTCGCCAACTCTACTCCCTGCATCCTCACCATTCCACTGACCTCCCTCTCATTTACACACATGTATTCTGTCTTGTTCCTACTGACCTTAATTCCTCTACTTTCTAGAGCATATCTCCACCTCTCCAGGGTCTCCTCAACCTTAGTACTTAATTAAACTAAATAATGAATGATGAATACACATGGGTGGCTATGGAGACAAGCTGGATGTAGATCTGCTTGTTCATTTGTCATTTGCATCTTTTGCTAATTAGGAGCAGTTAAAACAATGAAAACAACTGTTTGAGACTAAGGTAAGCAATTAAGGGTTCAAAGTCTACTCAAGCAAGACCACTAAAATGAACCAGAAAAATGTCACTTGAGCAATAAGTACTTCATCAGCAATGAATGATTTCTCATGAAGCAGTTGGGTTGGAACAAGAAAGCCCCCCAGAACCAATATTGCTCAACAAAGGTTTAAAGGGACTGAGTCTTAAATAGCAAATAAATTAAATTAATTAGTAGCAAAAACTAGTCACTAATTAAAAAGATGGTTAGAATGAAAATCTGTGTCCGCTGTAGCCCTCCAGGATCGGAGTTGGCCACCTGTGATATAGATATATGACATATAGCTTTTTATTCTTAAAAGAAAGTGTCTCCTTTTTATTTTACAATTATCAGAGGAGCACCTTCTCACAGGGCTTGGCCAGAGTTTCAGAAGAAGATGCCTTAAATATAAAAATACTAGACAGTAACGGTGCACTGCACGATAATGTGCAGTGAATACACTTGACTTGACCATACTCAGCTGACCATATATGTGTACAATGATTTAAGATATGAAGAGGTAGGGGAAGTGACGGCAAAGGTGGTTGGGATAAGAATGGTGCCTGTAAGTATGCACCGCAAGGCCGCCCTGCTGCCGAAAGTTGATTCTACAATAAAATAAAATAAAAATAAAAAGAGTAATAATTCCAAAACTCTTCACTTTTAACATAAAGCTGTAGTGCAGAGTTTCAGTGCAGTATATGTGTACCAAATTTCAGGCTACAGGTTATTTGATTTTTGACCTTGACCTTCGTGTGTTGACCATTACCTTGTAGGTGAATCATCACCCCAAAAGCTGATAGTAGATGTCACGTAGTATATGTGTACCAAATTTCAAGTCAATAGGTCAAACGGTTTGCGAGCTACAGGTGATTTAAAATCCTGGACAAACGAAAAGCCACAGTAACATATTATATCCATCCATCCATTTTCCAAGCTGAATCCGAACACAGGGTCACGGGGGTCTGCTGAAGCCAATCCCAGCCAACACAGGGCACAAGGCAGGAACCAATCCCGGGCAGGGTGCCAACCCACCGCAGAGCGTATTATATAAGAAGATTTATTTAAAAAATAACTCACGTGGAGGCCTTTTCCTGTTGAATACACTTTCAGACCCAATCAATTTATCGCTTCCTAAATGAATTCAGAGCTCTGTTAATTTAACAATAGATAATTATTTTATCTTACTTTGTGTACACATTATACTTATCAGTTTTAATCAATTGCTTTATGGTACCAGAATGACTAAGCAACTATATCTCTGTATCACACAACATGACATCCTCATAACAACAGATGAACAAAGGAGCGCCTCACTTCTCACATGCGCATGCGCACACACAGAGTATGGCGTCCATGCACAGAGACACACACACACCTGACACAAGCATCTAAAACAGCACCCTCCCTGACTTTCTCATAGTGTAGCGATATCTTATTTCATTTTCTTACTTTTTTTTCCAGCATTAGTCCTTGAAAAACAGGTTATTGTTTTAGTGTATAATTCTTACAATGATGCTGACATTCTATGTAAAGCTGAATGTAGAGAGAGGCCAAGCAAAATGACACATTTTATTGGCTAACTAAAAAGGTGTCATTTTGCTTGGCTTTTCTCTACATTCATAATGGCTAACACGGTACAACACCCTAGTACTACAGATATGTAAAGCTGAGAAATTTAAAACTGAGTATTTTGTTTTGTCTGTCTTTACCGAGTTAGAGTTTCTTAATAAGAAACTAGACCAGTCAAGCCATTAACTCCCATGCTCTAGAAGATTCTTTAAGCGGCTAATATTTTTCCTGTGATCATTATCAGAATTATTATCAATGGATTCTCCAGATTTCCACAGAAGGGACTTGAACCCAACCCCACCTTTTTGACCTCAACAGGCTTGTACTCAGGGACTTGGAGGAAGCTGTCACGTAAGCTGCACGTTGGGATTCTCGTTGCCATTGTTCGAGTCTTCTGTGCATTGCAGCGCTTGAGCCGCGTCTCCTGTCACTGCAGAGGAAGCAGGAGATATGTCGAGTTTGGCGGCGAACTCCGCGGCAGACTCGATCTGAAATGCAATGTGGATTGCCCGTGATAGACTTAAATCATCTGATTCTAGCAAGAGCTTTTCACAGACTTTTGGATTGTTAGTGTGCTCAGCCAATTGATCCCTAATAAATTCATCTTTCATGTCTCCGAACTTGCATAAACTGGCTAAACCCCTTAAGTTGGCCACGTATGGTGAACCGATTCGCCTGCCTGCTGTCACCGTTTACGAAATAGGATTCGGCGGAGGATAACACTTCGTCTACAGGAGAGTCACAGCAGAGGAGTATGTGGCTGCGTTCCCCAAAGTCTTAAACACGCGCTGTCCCTCCGTTCCCAGACAGTGTAGGAGCAAAGCTCTTTTGCGCGCATCACTTACATTTTGCAAATCAAGAGCCAAGAGGTAAGTTTCAAAAGACTCCAGCCAGCTGGACCAAGGCACTGGAGGCTCTCCGGGCAGGGAAAGAAAGGGAGAAGGTGGTGGAAGTGAAAATTCAGCGTTTCAGGCGTTTATTTCCGAACACCAATCCCGCCAGACACTCACCCTCTAACCTCAAACACTTTAATGCCAACAAGAACACACTGTCGTAAAATGTACATATTGCAAACATAACAGGAACTTCCCCAGCTTAGGGGACCTCCTCTTTTTTTCTCTTCTTTTCCAGTGGAGTCATAACTTTAGGGGTCTGTGGTGATTCAGAAGAAGAAGGTGACTCTGGAGGAAGAATTTTCTTTAACCTTTAAAATTAGGATGTTGGATGACATCATCATCTGAACTGTCATTTTCACTCTTAGTCTTTGTCACTAGCAACTTATTGCAGAGCTCCGATTCCATAGGGTAGCAATAAAAATACCTCTGCCACCCCCTCGCACATAACAAGGGACAGCAAGACCTTGACATTACTCTCTTCACCCCTCACATATCTCACTGGGACCCCAAGTTTGTCTTTTTCAGTTAGCCAGCAAATTTTATGGCCAGGCTCACTCTAGTGTTTCAGTAATTGAGCTCGTAAGAATCCGCTGCAATATGTTGTGCATACAATACGCGGATATTGCTCAGACAATACTGTATATAACTTGTAGTGCCAAGATCTTAATTGTGCTCATAAAATCTTAATTGCGCAAGATTATAAAGACACTGCTTTTTGGAACTTCAGGGACTCCATATAAGATAGCTTAAGAAGAAGTAAAAACATTTACCTCAACATGCTTCTTCAAATTTGAGGTGACATTTTTGAAGGCAGAGACTTCTTTAGGTGCCGTTTTCAAACATAACCACGTGGGGAAAGTGTACATTTCATCTCCATGTCTCAACAGTGAGCAGGAAGAATGGGAATGAATGAGCAGTGGAAGACATGCTCTTGTGCTTTTATTTTTGAATTATATATGACATTTTATTGGGTATAACTGAGCAATGCTGAACTATGACTTAAGTTAACAACACTGATAAATTTCTTTTAGGACTTTATGATAGTTTAGTTTGTGTAATTAGTAATGAGGACTTGCTGGAAAACATGATAAAATGAAAAGTTTGCTATTTAGTTAGATAGATAGATAGATAGATAGATAGATAGATAGATAGATAGATAGATAGATAGATAGATAGATAGATAGATAGATAGATAGATAGATAGATAGATAGATAGATAGATAGATAGATAGATACTTTATTAATCCCCAAGGAGAAATTCACATACTCCAGCAGCAGCAGCATACTGATAAAAAACAATATTAAATTAAAGAGTGATAAAAACAGGTATAACAGACAGTAACTTTATATAATGTTAACGTTTACTCCCCTGGGTGGAACTGAAGAGATGCATAGTGTCGAGGAGGAACGATCTCCTCAATCTGTCAGTGGAGCAGGACAGTGACAGCAGTCTGTCGCTGAAGCTGCTCCTCTGTCTGGAGATGATACTGTTCAGAGGATGCAGTGGATTCTCCATGATTGACAGGAGCCTGCTCAGCGCCCGTTCCTCTGCCACAGATGTCAAACTGTCCAGCTCCATGCCTACAATAGAGCCTGCCTTCCTTACCAGTTTGTCCAGGTGTGAGGCGTCCCTCTTCTTTATGCTGCCTCCCCAGCACACCACCGCGTAGAAGAGGGCACTCACCACAATCGTCTGATAGAACATCTGCAGCATCTTATTGCAGATGTTGAAGGACGCCAGCCTTCTAAGGAAGTATAACCAGCTCTGTCCTTTCTTGCACAGAGCATCAGTATTGGCAGTCCAGTCTAATTTATCATCCAGCTGCACTCCCAGGTATTTATAGGTCTGCACCATCTGCACACAGTCACCTCTGATGATCACGGGGTCCATGATGGGCCTGGTCCTCCTAAAATACACCTCCAGCTCCTTGGTTTTGCTGGTGTTCAAGTGTAGGTGGTCTGAGTCGCACCATTTAACAAAGTCTTTGATTAGGTCCCTATACTCCTCCTCCTGCCCACTCCTGATGCAGCCCACGATAGCAGTGTCATCAGCGAACTTTTGCACGTGGTAGAACTCCGAGTTGTATTGGAAGTCCGTTGTATATAGGCTGTACAGGACCGGAGAAAGTACAGTCCCCTGCGGCGCTCCTTTGCTGCTGACCACAGACCTGCAGTTCCCAAGACGCTTATACTGAGGTCTGTCTGTAAGATAGTCCACGATCCATGCCACCAGGTATGAATCTACTCCCATCTCTGTCAGCTTGTCCCTGAGGAGCAGAGGTTGGATGGTGTTGAATTGTTGTTTATTTGACCTAAAATGTAGTAGAGTAAAAGTAAAGCTCTAAATAAAATTTCCTGTACTTAAGTAAAGTAATAAAGTAGTTGAACTTCATTGTTTTACATCTCTGCTCTGATACTTTGAAACACTCAATAGATTGGACATGGACCATGTCCTTTTCTAGGATATGAGTATCTTAAGTAGACAAATTCCATCATGCAATGACTTGTAGTCATCCAACAAAAGCCACATCACCTTATACTTCTGACCAGCATCACACAGAACAGCCACTTGTCATGACGCATACCTTTGACTTTACTACTACTAATCCTACTCTTCCACTGTGAGTTTCCCCTTGGGGATTAATAAAGTATCTATCTATCTATCTATCTATCTATCTATCTATCTATCTATCTATCTATCTATCTATCTATCTATCTATCTATCTATCTATCTATCTATCTATCTATCTATCTATCTATCTATCTATCTATCTATCTATCTATCTATCTATCGTCCTGCACTAACTTACCACCACATAACGCTGGATGTTCATTGCTCAAAGGGCTATTTCAACATGAGGATCAGGGTTACAATATAGAGTGACACAATTTGCTACTGCAGTAAAGTAGTGAAGCTATATTTAACAGCAGGGATGGCAGTGGTATAGCGTTAGTAGAGTAAACCAGGCTAAAATTACATTTCTATTAATTGTTATGAATTTTTTTGAGCATATTGTAATGAGCGTTGAGGCACTAAATAACAGTCCATTCAAATCTTGATGCTCCGTCTTGATGAATTGAAGGTCCTCTAGCACACAACTTGCCGTGACTGACCAAACCTCTGCTGTAGGTGCTACCTAGTCTCTTACGTCTTTAACAATATAAACCTCCTTTTTTGCTTGTTGAGGGTAGCTTCTCTCACATTTGCTGGTTTATACCTCTACTTTACCAAATTGTCTTTGATCTGATTTAACCAAATTTTCTTTACCGCTGCATGTTGTATTGTTCATCCCTCTGAGTGTGTACTCCAGAGATGTTGGCATGGCAGACTCTGTGGGTCTATGAGACAGATATGCCTAAACCATCGCTGTAGACATTTCTGGATTCCCCACTTGTCTGTATTAAGCTAATCGCAGAATCATTCCTCATGGTTTTTGTTCATATTCTATCTTGAATAGGTACTCATAGAGTTCATCTCAACCAACACATTTGGAATACCTCAAGTAATTCTAGGTCAGTTTCCATTGCTATCTGTGACTCAGTGCCATAAAGTAGCAACAGTAGGACTAGTGACCAAGGGTTACACACCTTGTTATTTATGCTGATGCTACTTTGCTTTGATTGTTGAATTCAACTATTAATGTTGGCAATGATAGCTGCTTGATTTCTATTGACTGATCAAACCAGCTTTACTTGTTCCAGCTTCACACCGTCAAGGTGTACAGTTGCTGTAGAGCCATTACATATGAGAAATTTGACCTTATCTGTATTGATGGAAAAGATGCATGGATACACGACAACCATAATCTCCTGGAGAATATCTGAAGTTATGTGCGGGCACCTAATCCAGGTCTTCAAAGTTCAACATACTTTCAGCAGAACTCTTTCCACTAAACGGTGAATCACACCAGGAACAATTTTACAAAATACATTTAAGAGTTGTGGAAATGTGGAACAAACTTCCAAGTCTTGGAGTTGAAAACCTTAAAGAAGAATTGGAATGAGATATTAGGACAACTAAGCTGTTAGCTAAACAGACAAGCTTCATGGACAAAATGGTCCATCTCTAGTTTGTCAAATCTTGTTATATTTACATTCAACAAATACATTAAAGCTGAGATATTTTTAAAATCTCATTGCTTTAACTCCTGTTTTTTTTTTTTTAGAAAGTGTGATGAGAGAGCAGTCTACTGACATCTCATGTAAGTGTGGTTTTACACGGTGGTTAGTAAGGTGGGGGCCACAACAGTACTGAAGCACTGTATGTACACAATAAAATGAGACTCACACTAAAACGTCTGCCACAGGAAAGGGATACAACACCAAAAATTCAATTTTACATCAGATAATGGATACAATGAATACATAATGTTGATAGAATGTGAGGCTGCTTAGTGGCCATTTGGCCAAAGAATACAAATTGTCTTTGCATGTGCTGATGGTCCTGAAGGAAAAAGAGTGAAATGTGGCTACCAGCAGTTAAAATCCCAAAGGTTCTTTCAACTCAGAGAGGCTTCCTTCATGGGTCTGTGCACAGTGGGCAACGCAGGAGCTCATGTTCTACAAGAGGAGACACAGATGGTCAAGTGCTTTATAAAAGAGAATCAAGAAACCAGGGAAGGTGTTTGCTGGGACAAAAAGCTGCTTGAAGAAGGTGATGTTGCGCTCAGGCTTGTTGGACCGAATTAGTAGAATTTCTTATGTTCATCTTTAAAAGGGAAGCACATATTAAAATGACTTGCATGTGATTTTATTTATTGGGTAACGACAAAAGGATGGTCCTCTGTGAAAGTTTAGTGTGGTGCATATCTTGCCGCCTTGATCTCTCGTCTTTCTCATTTTGCTCTGACGACACTGGCCAGGGGGAGGGGATACACAGGAAAATAATTTCTTTGGCACAAAGTTCTCATCTTGTGTGAGAGCAAAAAAGCTTAGAGAGTGGTGGACAGGAGTAAATACAAGTTTGGGAAGAGAAAAGGAAACAAAACGGTAAGTGTTGAGTTTTATAATATTGTTTTGGTCTTTTCTGCTCACTGCTCTCAGGCATCTCAATGTTTCCAAATGATGTACTTGTTAAGTTTATCTTTATTTATTTACTTATCAATTTTACTTGTTTTTTATGCTTCTGTTACTGTATGCATCAGAATTCCCCCATGAGATTAATACAGTTTATCTAAACTGTAATCTAATCTAAAACCAATCTGCATTTTATATCTGTTTCGACTTTGTAGAAAGAAAGAAAGAAAGAAAGAAAGAAAGAAAGAAAGAAAGAAAGAAAGAAAGAAAGAAAGAAAGAAGTGTTTGAGTTTTAAATGTCATGTTAATCATTAACAAGCGATACAAAATTCATCAAAAAACAAATCTCTATGTCAAGTGTAAACAAGTACTGTGTCTTATTTTCACAAAACAAGTGTTTCAATCACAACAGAAAAATGAGTTCATCATTGACAGTTTTACAAAGTGTGTTCTTTGTATACCATTGCTCTGTAAAATTCTGCAAATTGTGGGTCGTTTTATAAAACACGTAATCAATGTAATCGAAACAGTAATCTCTTTTCCAGTTGTGCCCAAGATCTCTTCTCTCCCTCTTAACCTTTTCTTGCCGGTAATATAAATAAGAAGCTTGATCTGACCTATGGGGTGTCCAGGCATTGGCCAATGAGCAGATACAACAAGGTTGCTAATAATTAACACTAGAATCCCTGAAGCCTATGAAAAACTCATAATCTTTGCCCACCTTAAATCCCTTCACACGCACCCAAACTTTACACTGGCTGTTACAGACTGAAATCAAAGGCTTCTTCTTTTTGGGCGCGTACACTATCATTATGGCGCTGCCAGATCTAAACACTAGAGTGGCAAATTGCTCGCATACTGAAGTGACTTTAGCTGCAGGTGGAAGTCCCATTTTACTTATGATGACAAGCAGAGTTGCGTTGTGGTGCAGCAGTCTATTAGCCAGCGAAAGCGCTGTGAAGAAACTGTCTGTTGTTATGGTTCTGCCTTTGTCCAGTCTGATAGTGGTCATGGGACATCATATCTTTGATTGCTGGTATAACAAATAGTTCTGAGCAGGTGTCAGCCACAGCGCTGCTCTTGTGAAAACAATGGAGATAAATGCCATTAACTCAGAGAGGGAGAGGCAAGTTCGTTGTAGCATTGGAATGTCACTGAGAGAATAAAACCGAATAATAAAAAAAAGCAAGAGCTAACTTTTACAAGTAGCCAAAATTTACACCAGGTGTTACCGACTGAAATCAAATGTATGTTTTAATTACATTGTTGAAATAATAACAATAATAATAATAGCTCGCTACTCAAAACATGGAGAACATGGGACCTTTGGATTATAAGGCAGCAGTTCTTACCTTTGCACTGTTCAAGAACACATATCAACTTCCTGTCGATTGACATTTGAGCTTGAGTTTTTAACTCATTGACAGCCACATGTAAATTGAATGCTTTTTTTTCCTTTGGTTATATTCTTGAATAAAAGAGCACATGTTTATTTGATATTTGGACTAAAGTCTTCACACATTATACACTTCATGTCATTATTAGTATAACATGGAAAAAGTATGTGTTCAGCAATTCTCACATTTCCTTTAATCCTACACTTACCCAGATCTTTTTAAACACGGAACACACATGCAATGCATGTATTCCAAATAACAATATACTGTATTATTTACCCTATACGTCTCCAGACACCTCACCTCACACGCAGATAAGAAGCCTTGGCTTGAACTGGGAGAACTTTTTGCCCGTGAGCTGAGCTCCATCAAGGCGGGGGATGGGATAGCAGGCTGCTTGCTGCTTGTGCTGATCAACGCATTTACAAAACAAAAGACACTGATGGAGAAGTGCGAAGGGATTTAAGGTGGGCCAGGATTGCGAGTTTTTTCGTAGGCTTCAGGGATTCTAGTGTTATGGTGTGTCCTCCATAAGACAGTTGAGGAAGTAACCAGCACTGTAATGAGCTCTTAATGTTCTCTACAAGTCCATCCCAAGTCTTATTGTCACCATTCATTCCTCTCGGAATTAGTCTTAAGTACTTATTCACATCCCTTATCCATTACAGTCCAGAGGGTAATAAAGGAAGCTGACCCATCCATTTATGCAACAGCTTGAGGTCCAATTTACCTTAGCCAAGGACACCCTTTGGAACTCATCCAGCAGAGATAGTGGCCCGTCTATGTCATTGCATTGTAGCAATCACAATGAGTTCATCTGCATAGGTTGAGATTTTCAAAGCCTCTGCCCAATAAGGCCCAGGCAGTCCACCTAGTATTCTTCGCAATTTGATCGGCAGGGTCTCAATAGCCAGAGCATGTAACATGCCTGACAAGGAGTGACCCAACATAATCCCCCCGAGCAGCTCTAAATTAAACACTCAAGTCACCAGTGATTTTCAGTGTACCCTAAATGCCACATAAAGCCCCTGAATCAAGAAAACAGAAGAAAGGGGGAATCTAAACCCCTTTAGTATCTGCCACTAAAACTAATGCTCCTATATACTGTATACAGTATGTATATATATTTATGCATACATACAGTATATATATAATTTTTGGCAGTAAATATAAAATATATATAGTATATAATATACAGTATATAGTATGATGTATTTTATAATATATTATATATCATATATGGCAATACATAATATATAATGCATAATTTTGTACAATTCTTCCAGTTCCTTATATTAAATATGGTAGTGTGCCGAGTTTGCCAGAGAAGTTTGACCCAGGTTACCCGCATTTGGCCGGCCAAAACTCTGCTGCAATTTAACAAAGGAGTCTGTCTTCTCACAAAACTGTGAAAGTTAAGGTGGTCCAATGTGATGTAGCCCTTTATAGACACCATTAAATATCTTTTTACCTATGATTTTTGCTCCATTCATTAGATGTTAAAATGTTCCAACTTTGGTAGTGAATTTGACCAGTGTGCCTGCATTGGATTGGACCAAATTCAACAGCAATTTAGGAAAGGTGTCTGTGTGGTCTCAAAACTGACCCTGGACACACTGGAAGCTTTTTTGGGGAAAAAGTTGCATACCATCAGGAAAAATCCCCTCCATCCCCTCCAAGTGACGCTCTCTTGGAGCATGTTAGCCACAGGCTCATTCCACTGTGGTGTACGAAGAAGCACCTTTGGGGGTCTTTTCTGGCCACTGCTATCAGACAATTCAATGCTTCCTCCTGATATTTTTATTTATTTATTATTTGCTTATTGCTTGATTGGCTGTATTATTTGTCCTGTGAGTCTGAATCCTTGTTTTTCATGTTTCTGCTGCTGTATGCATCTGAATGATCAAATTGGGTTAATAAAATTTATCTAATCTAATTTGTATCAGTGGAGGGCCAAAATCGGAAATGAGTTTTTTTTCAAATAATTGATTGATTCCAATTTGGTTATTAAAACAGAAAAGTAAACGCTTTGCATCAGGTGAGTGATTAAGTAGCTAGTTATAACTAAATTATTAGCTTGGAATAAATAAGTAGGCAGCCAAATAAGCAGCTAATTTTAGCCTCATGAATTTTGTCAAGTGGAAATGAGAATGCATCTCTGATTGAGAGGCCACTTATTTATTTCACTTACCGTAAGACAGTTACTTGAAACCTAGAGGAATGTGACAGCTTTGATGAAGGCAGAAAGTCCAAGACCATGCTAATGTACACAAATAACTGCATTTACACATGTTTTGTTTTATTTGTACAAATCCAGACCTCACAGGTTGATTTACCATATATCAAAATGCATCAAGGCATGGATGAAACATGAGTTACATGTTCTTTTACATAAAATATCTGTAATAGTTAAATTTGTTACACATGAAAGCCCTAACTTCATCTTGACGTGGGGGCAAGATAGCAGTTTGTACACCCGCGCTTGTGTAAGAACATTAGAACATAAGTAATTTGACAAACTAGAGGAGTCCATTCAGTACATCAAGCCTGTCCCAATATCTCATCACAATTCTTCTTAAAGGTTGTCAAGGTTTCTGCTTCAACTGATAATTGCTTCCATAATCCCACAACTCTTTGCACTTCTCCTTAATTTCCACTGATATCCTTGAGTATGTGTTGATGGACCACTGCTTTGAGGATTTTAAATACCTGGATTAGGTCCCCATACAATCTTCTCTACTCAGGACTAAAAAAGTTTAATTTTCAAAGTCTATCTGAGTAGGTCATGTTTGTAGATCTTGCACTTGATTGCTCTCCTCTGCATGGGTTCAAGTGCTGCTATGTCTTTCTTGTCGTGTGGTGACCAGGGGCCTCATGCATAACGGCGTGCGTAGAATTTACACTATAACATGACGTACGGACAAAAAAATCCAGATGCATAAATCTGTGCATTCGCCAACTTCCACGTTCTTCCGCTCCATAAATCCCGGTCAGCGTGAAAAGTAATGCACGTGCACACGCCTGCCGTCCCGCCCCGTCTCCTCCCAGAATTACACCTCTTTGAATATGCAAATCAATATAAATAGCCTTTAAGATCAGCGTTGTGAAAAGAAAATGGCAAAAGCACGGGGGAAAATAGAAGAATTTCAGCGAATACCAAGTGGAGGCAAGGAAAAACTTACTATTTGTTGGTTTAAACAGTGGTATAATCAACAAAAGGAAATTGATCGAGTGACATAGAGTGTCGTAGAGTGAATCTCGAAAGCTCAAGTTCACAAAGTTGCACAGTGCCTGAAATAAAAAAGACGTTATCAGATATCAAAGTCGTTGTGAAAAGGTGTAGCCCACCATCTGAGAGTCATATGAAAGCTTATTAGGGTGCAGAGAAAAGAAAAAAAAATAGGCACACAGTCGGGAAAAAAGCACAAAATGTCAACTTTAATCATGTAGTTTATTTTGTCATTAAAGTAGAACATCATAAACTTCATCTTTAAATCATTTAATTTACTAGTTTCTCAAATGTAACTAAAGTAGCACATTAAATGCTTTGTTTTGTATGTGTTCTTCTATGTGCTTTATGTGTGTGAATCACTACGTGCTTCTTAAACAGGCTTTCTCTTCCTCTGATTGGACTGAGAATCCATTACATTCATGATATTACAGCTCTCTGAATAATTAAAATACTGAGATGTATACTTGATATAATTTTCATGATTATAGGAGTTAAAGAATGTTAATAAACATGGGAACATGGTGGCGCAGTGATAGCGATGAGCTGGCGCCTCGTCCAGAGATTGTTCCTGCCTCATGCAAGATGCTTGCTGTGCCGTGCACGACCTTCGATGAAATAATTTATTGCAGCAGTACTGTCTCTTTCAAACATACTAACTTCCAATTCCTGTCCTTCCTTTTCTTTCTCCAAGTAACCAATTGCCACACAATCAGCTCAATAATAGATGTTAAGCCATCTGTAAGCTTAGAACACCGATTCTTCAAAACTTTTAAAGAACAGTGTAATATCTTCATAGTACATGTTTAATTATTCCAACCATCTATCCTTCCAGTGTCGCGGCAGCCACAGCAGGAATACAGCGCAAAGCAGGAACAATCCCCGACCGGGGCGCCAGCTCGTTGCTAGTGCTGCAACACCATGTCCTCACATGTTTAATTATTAACAATATAGATTATTTAAATGATGTTAACATTTTATCTGTATAATGTAATAAACATATTTTGCTGCATCTCATCTTAAAAATTATATGGTCATCATATGTAAATATGAGCTTTATAAAGTGGCTCAGGTTGTGCAATATTATAACTGTATCACAAGTTTACAGTGAGGTAATTGTACTAATAAGTACAAACAGTTCTACAAGGAGCACTTGATGGACTGATTGAGTGTGTTTAGAGTTCTTGGGATGAAACTGTTTCTGAACTGCTATGTCCCTACACGAAAGGCTCTGAAGCGTTTGCCATAAGAGAGCAGTTCAATAGACAGCATGGCTGAGGCAGTGTGTGCTTGATGCTGTATACCGATAATTCTCTTTCCGGTCAGCTGCTGTAGAGCTGTGATTCCACACTCAGAATCAGTGAAATAAATGCTCTGAGTGGTACAGTGAGAGGAGCAACGCTAAAGCAGCTATGGTATTTGGAATAGTTTGGCCATTCCGCGGACCATTATATTGTTACAGGTTAATTACAACGAGATGCCTTAAACTAATAAACAATATGCGGTTAATTTTAGTGTATTTATAAAGCCACGTTAGGGATGTGCATCTAAAAAAGAAGCGGAAACCACACTTGAGGAAAAGCACTGCTTTGATGCTGGGTGCCGCCAGTTTGCAAAACCAAGTGGAGAACTTGTGTACGCCAAGCTTTTAGCTCGCGTGAAAATGTGTGTGGCTTTATGCGAAGTTTAGGTTTTATACATCGTGATTTGACCGTGGAAACAGGAGTATGCAACATTTTAGTGCGTACGCACTGTTTATACATGAGGCCCCAGAACTGCACACAATACTCCAAAAGTGGTCTTACTAGTACATTATATAGTTTAAGCATAACATCTCTTGAGTTAAATTCAACATTGTTTATGATATATCCTAACATTTTACATGCCTTTTTAATCACTTATACACATTGCTTAAATGAAAAAGTTGCATCAACATAAACCCCTAAATCCTTTTCAGAGGTCACTTTCTGTATGACAGTGTCTCCCATCTTGTATTTGTACTTGATGTTCATTTTGCCCACGTGCAGTACTTTGCACTTTCTACATTAAACTGCATTTTCCAGGTGTTTGCCCAGTTCTGAAGGTTGCTATTTTGCTGCCTCCTCAGTGTCTACCATCCCTCCAGTTTTAGTGTCATCTGTGAATTTGACAAGTTTACTAATTATACCAGAATCAATGTCATTAACATAAATCAGAAAAAGTAATGGTCCAAGGACAGACCCCACGGGGACCTTACTGAAAACCTCGCTCCACGTGAAGCATTCTCCTCTTATCTGTATTCTTTGTCTCCTGCCGGTTAACCAACTAGAGATACAGTTTTGTAGATTACTTCTGATGCCTACAGCTTTTGTTTTTAAAATGAATGCTTTGGTGTGAGATGGCTGAGTCAAATGCTTATAAGACTTAATATGGAAGTCTTGGGGTAAGAATAATGCATTCATTTCAGTTTAATTTTCTTTTACATTACAAATAAGTGCATTGATAACCTTTTCAATGCTGGTATTTTATGTATGCTTTAATCTTTCATATTTTATCCTTGTTAAATGTAATGTTTGTGAGGGGAGGCCACTGCACGTGTTGTTGTTCAGTAGCAGTAGTCCATAAAGAACTGGTGCTTAGACTTATTGTCCCATATCTACAACATCCATCTGAACACTGCTGGTCTCCAGTAACTACACAACAAACTGCACTGCTGAGTGAAGATTCACAACTGCCATCTGCCCCTCTGGGGACTCCTCAGATCCTGTAAAGACCCCACTGCTCTGTGTATATTTCCAGCTTCATTTATAGTTTTGATGCAGAACACTTCTGTCTTCCAATTCTTCAAACTGAAAAATCCATCCTAACGCTATGCATGTTGAAAGGTATCTATCATTAAATTACTGAGATTTTGTTAGGTTTATTAAATAGGCACTGTCACTCCATGAACTAAATATACATCAGAGAACAATGGAAAAATAACGTGTTTCATCAAGTACATTTAAATGCAAATTAAGCATGAATACATTGATAGACATTTCAGTTCAGGCTGTATGATAAAATAAGATAACAGGTGAACTAAGCTGAACGGTTTCAACGAGAAACATCCAACATTTATTTTAAAAAGAGAAAAAAAACACATTTAATAAATGTCACAGGTAAAGTATTTACAGCAGCACTATGTCAGTGCCGGTTTAGGTGATTTCTGACATGCAGTTTCAGCTAGAACCACTGGGTGGGAACAAACACATGATAAATACCTGTGGATTATGGGCAGAGTTAACCATTTAACTCCGCCCCAGGTTAGCCTCACCCCATTTTGTGGACTGCAGAGTGGGGTACTTGGACTACCTGTGCATGCAGGACTGAAATTCTCTTATCACTAAGTTCAGCTCAGTGCGTCTAGACAACACTGTATACATCTTCCTGCTCCCAATGCTTTAAGTCGTAACATGTAAATTAAATGACCTTGCTAACTGTAAAAATATAAAATATAACATGGAAGCAAGGAAAACAATGAGTTATCTACATTTGAATGAACTACCCTGTGACATGTAAGAACAAATAAATATCTAATTAGTACTATTTACCTTACACTAAACCAAGCTCACAACTCCATTTTCTACACATTATAATGAGTCAATATTTCACTGTCACTATAATTTACTAGGGTGGGTAACAGAGACAGTAACTATTTCAGGCTTTGTGTCCCAATAAATAACAGGAGAATATGAAAATATTTAAACATCCTCACATATCACAGATCAATGAAATAGTAAGGTCAAAACTTTGACTTGAAAAGCTGCATTAAAAACTTGTGTTAAATTTAAACAGCATTACCAGGATGAGCAAGAAGAAGACAAAAACAGCCAGCACTGCCATTGATGTGTTTTCAATTCAAGACTGTGTGGAATCCTGTATGATGATTTGGGAAAGTGTTTTGTCTTTCTTTATTGCCCATGCCTTGAACACTTGCTGTTAATGATAAAATAAAGCAAGCACTAAACAAATGAGAATGGGCCTTATGAGACTTTGAAAATCTGGTCACCCATAATTTACTATTGGAGTGCCATATTCACCTAATATCCATAATGGTCAGTCGTTGTACTAAAGCTTGCTTTCACTTCTGTTATTCCTAACATTTTTCAGTACTGAATAGTTTTGCAAGTCCCATTTAATGAAAATGACTATGGTCATACATGCTCAAGCAAGTAAGGAATTAATTACAAAGGTTTTTATTTATTTATATATTCTATAGATTATGTTAATTTCCAACTGTAAAATGTCACTGTATGTGAATATTTTGTGTGTGTGTTGGCTTGTGAGAGCAGTTGCTATAATGGTCTAGAGCGCTCTCCAGGTCTGTTTTCAGCCTTTTGCCCTAACCTGGTAAGATACTATCCCCAAAAGAGGTCCAAGTGAAGCTACACCAAAGGAGTGCTGCCTCTCAGTGGACTGGTGGACTGAGAGAGAACATGCCCTGGGAATAGGAAACAATCTGGCCAGGATGATCATCCATCCATGCTGTTCATCTGTAAGCGCCTCCCACCTGAGTAAAGGAGCACCATCCATCAGGGCAGGACATCTATCTATCTATCTATCTATCTATCTATCTATCTATCTATCTATCTATCTATCTATCTATCTATCTATCTATCTATCTATCTATCTATCTATCTATCTATCTATCTATCTATCTATCTATCTATCTATCTATCTATCTATCTATCTATCTATCTATCTATCTATCTATCTATCTCTGTCTGTCTATTTATCTACAGTATCTATTGGCCATTATAATGTTAATAAAAGATTACAGTGGACAGCACATTTATTTCAAAAGTTTTGCTTGCTGATGAATTGTTGATGATTATGATAGATTGCCACTAGGGGATACTGCAGCTTACGAAACTCCCAACACAAACAGGCTCAGAAACAAGTACTAAGCACAATAAACTTTTATTGTGGGAATCTCTTACAAAGCAAGAGTTTCCCACTCCACAACCCCAATTACAGTTTCAAAATAGTTTTCAGCAATGCTTTGTGATTTTTGTCTTCTTCTCACTCTCTCTGCCTTTTCTGCCATTCCTCATGCAAGCTTCATCATCCTCCTCTCGACTCTGGCTCCCAGATTGAAGAGAAGCTGCTTCTTTTATCCTGCAACCAGGAGTAGTTCTGATGACACAAGGTTGTTGTTCAGAACTACTTCTGTCTGAAGCACCATAAAGTAGGGAATCCAGATCCCTGCAGCGCCCCCCCCGGCGGTCTCCACAGAACCCAACAGAACTGTCCTCTGGAACTACAATACCCAGTATGCCCTGTGGGTATTTGTGCAGGGATCCCAGACTAGGTTTGCTGCCACCCAGTGTTTGGGGCAAGGAACCAACATGAATAAACTGACTTCCCCTGTCCTTCCATTAGAATGGCATCCCGGCCGGGTAAGGTTCCTATCTATCTATCTATCTATCTATCTATCTATCTATCTATCTATCTATCTATCTATCTATCTATCTATCTATCTATCTATCTATCTATCTATCTATCTATCTATCTATCTATCTATCTATCTATCTATCTATCTATCTATCTATCTATCTATCTATCTATCTATAAGCCAAATAGACTGAGAAGGTTCCAGAGCCAGTCTACTGATCTCAGTCCATTGAAGGCTAATCTTAAAAAGGCTGATCTTAAAAAACAGATATATAACTAATAGAAGAGTAGAGTCCTTATATACAATATCATGATGCAAGATGAATCTGGAGATAAGGTGAGAGGGCTTGGAGGACACAAAAAAACAAACCAAAAAAATAAGAATAAAAATAATACATTTAAAAAGTCACGTACATCCTAAACAAACAGGACTATCAATCAAATTGTGGTCATCTAAGGTATCAACATCTGCCTTGTACTGTTAGCAACTAGGTGTAACCAATCATGTTAAAAGTTTCCTGAATTTTTAATGAATTCCTTTTAAAGAATAGTGACCTAATCAATGGATTGTATAAATAGAGCACAGAGGACACTTTTTCCTTTGCAAAAACACTGATATGATGCTTTTTGCCTCTTCGGAGATTTAGATAAAGAATAACAATTGATGGTTTCTCCTGCCTGTGTTTTATTGCTTAATTAGGGCATTCCAAT
This sequence comes from Erpetoichthys calabaricus, assembly GCF_900747795.2. Classification (NCBI taxonomy): domain Eukaryota; kingdom Metazoa; phylum Chordata; class Cladistia; order Polypteriformes; family Polypteridae; genus Erpetoichthys; species Erpetoichthys calabaricus. Next base: position 283,525,516 of record NC_041396.2, on the reverse strand, counting down.
GTTGGTGTCTGTATTCATAAATTTCTTCCACACTGGGACACTCCTTGAATAACCACGGCAAGATAATCGAAAGCCCAGAACGTACCAAAACTGGCATCTTTACAGTTTAGTTGGCTTGAGTAAATACTTGCTAAACCTCTGCCTTTTTACATTGGCAAACAGAATGAACAAAACTGTAATTCGGAGGAGCTGCTTCAATGAACACTGCCACATCATCAGAACTGAGTCATGTTTCACTTAATGTAAGAAAGTCGAATTTCCTAACACTGATAAGATCGTTAATGTAAAAAGTTTTGCTGGTTAACTAATATTTAGAAACGGAACATTTAAGGTCTCAGAAGAGCATAGCTGAATGGGATCTATTATTTTAGTTCTACAATAGTTCACATCTATAGGAGAAATGGTAATTAAGTTATTCACATTTATATCTCTTTGCTCAGGTTTTTTTTTAGACTGTGGTTCGTTGTTAAAGTGTTAATACAGTGTACATCTATATGTGAACTCACTATGGAATTACAGTATAACATACTAACACGGTATTATAGTAAACATTAGGACTAAGACTACATAGTCAAAAGAAACAGATTATCACTTAGATATTGTCAGAGGTGACCCAGGAGCTGAATCTGTTTCGATGAAGGCCATCACGTCTCTAAAACAGCGGCCTCTTCCAGAAAAGGAACCAGTTGTCAACAAAGCTGATGTTTCGCCTCTCGCAGAAGGTTCTCATCCATGTGTTTAGGGCCAGGAGTTTACTGTGGATTTCATCTGATCTACAGAGCATTGGAAGAGGACCTGATGCAATGATTTTCACAGCGGGGGTCCTCTACTTCATGGCCTGAATGAGGGATATGAAGTCTATCTTCAATAATTCTGACTGTCGATATCAAATGTCATTAACACCCGCATAGATTACAATTGTCCCAATAGTCCTGCCCTTGTGCTTCTCAAGGATTGTTAGGGCTTTTCTTTCTACATCTTTAATTCATGTGCCCAGGACACATGACAATATTTTACGGTCAGTCACAATAAGATCAGGTGGTGCACGATCAAGTCACTTATAACACCTATGTCACCACTGTGGGCAGGAACAGTGAGGGGTGGAGAGGGTTGAAGCGGTTGTGAGTGGTAATGCTAGATCGAGGAAGTGGAGATGACCTGGGCTTGAGCCCCAGCTTCAATTGTCAATATTCCCAGGATCCATCGTCATTGTCTGTAGCAGGAGTTGGAATAAAGTTGACTTGGCCAGGGTACAAATGGCACAATTTGGAATAGAGGTAGTCGAATTGACCCCAGACATTGACAAAGTCTATAAGAGGCGCTCTTTCTGATCCCTGAAATCCTTTCGTCTGGCAAGAAGCTGCTGAATCTGCATCACTAGGGATTACAGTTCTTCACCCAGATGTTGAAGCTTGTGGTCAGCCATCTTGAAAGTGATTCATATAGTTACATATAGTAAACATTTTCTCCTCTATAGAAGCTACATAACCCATATGTATGTTTTATCTGTTCACACTGGTACAACAGCCCCTTCACTTTGTTACAGTTCCTTTCAAACCACACCTTGTAGAGATGCTTTATTGTCAGCTGATGTCTCTTCAACACTCCATTTATTATACTGAGGCTAATAGGGTTTATGTTCTCAAAAATGTTATTATCCTCCAAAACTGTGCTTTGGATGTATTGAAGTCTAAAAGCATTGTTTTCTTTTACCATGTTGTTGTTCTTGTTAAGGTTTCAAAAAACCTCTTCTGCCACCAGCATGTGGTAGCTCCTCTTACCCTATACACTGTATAATCGACCACATTACTTGACAACGTCTCAGGGAAGAGCTGGGGATCCAACTGGGCAAACCTGTTTAATTTGTGAACTCAGATAAACAAGTACACAATGATACTGCATACACTTAAAAAAAAATACCACTGTCTGGCTGTGTTTCAATGCATCCTAAGGCAATCTTTACAAATAAGCTCCTCCTTTGGGTCCAAGAAATGACTCCTTCTTCTGGGGCTGGCTGACTTTTATAAGGTTGGAACTGGAAGGGGCAGGGTCTTCTTTGTATGCTTCATATGCCCTCACTTGGGTGTCTTCTTGGGACTACGGGAGCAAGAGACAGAACACTTAGAGACAGCGCCCTCTCTTGTCCTGGAGTGGTATTACTGCTTGGTTTGAGACTTGAAGGAACACATTTGCATTACAACTGCAGTTCACAAAGTGCCTGAACACCTTCTCTTTTTCTCTCTCCATCCACTCCTCCCATACGAGCTTTGTCCTTTTTCCACCCAACTCCAACTCATCTGGATGAGGTTAAAGTGGCTTCATTTATGTTGGACTAGGCAGCACTTCCGGTGCTAAGGCATAGCCCAATGGAAGTACTTCAGAGTCATTCAGAAGTCTCATAATGAAAGGATAATGAATCCCTGCAACACCCCCTGGAGGTACTCACAGAACCCAACAATGCAGCCCTATGGGACTATAGTTCCCAGCATACCTTGTGGGCATCCACACAGGTAGCATCGCCTAGGGGGGCTGCCACCTACCGTGTCGAGGGAGCATGTAGTCCTGTTGTCTCCCCCTGTCCTTCCACTACACTGACCTCCATCCAGGTAAGGAATCTTGCCCCATCCCAGCCAGGACACCCACCCTCACACACCGTCCATCACATAAATCATGCCTACATTATCTAACGTGTTTAAAAAGAACTATAGAGATGCAGTCAACCAAATAAATAAATAATTGTCTGTTATTTCAATATTGTTAACAGAACTTGTATAGTTTTCCATAATTTTCAAACGTATTATTGTAATCTGAACTGTTTATGATATTTGACTTGGAATGTGATGTAAATATGTAGCAGTACTGTTGCAGTTATATTTTATGGTTTGTCTGGCTCCCTCAAGCTTAAATGTCTAAGTCCATCCATGATCATACCATCATCATTCATCTTTCATCCTTCATTCCTCAGGTTGTTACCCAGGTTTAATGTTTGCCTGAGCAGGTTCCTCCAGTGTTCTGACGGTGTACAAATTCAGTGGCAAATTCAGATGTGTATGTCAATACCCAAAACTCATGAATCTTACCTGTGAGCTACAGTGACTGGACATCAGGTGTCATCTAAGCTGTGAGAACTTTCTACTTTGATAATGAAGTAGTAGTACATTTTGAAGGTTAAACTTAAAGTTTTGAGGGAAGTGCATTGTTTTGCAGTTGAACTAAGATGCTGAGCTGTGACATATAAACTGTTTTGAGAAATGTGTGTAAGAAGAGGTGTAAGAACATAAAGAAAGTTTCAGGAACTGTGGCAAAGAAAGTGAGGAAACCTGTAACAATCATTACACATAATTAAAAAAAATAAAATAAAGAAGCACGTCTTATCACAATAATACTGTCATAAATAAAAGATACCTTTTATTAAGAAAGAAAGAAAGAAAGAAAGAAAGAAAGAAAGAAAGAAAGAAAGAAAGAAAGAAAGAAAGAAAGAAAGAACACTTAATCCAGTTCAGGGACATGGGAGTTGGAATTTGCAGTATCTTGTCAGCAACATGCGCCAGGCCAAAACCAGACTTAGATGAAGGGCAAAGTCATCATAGGGCAAAAGAGAGAGACAGTATATTAGACAGATGAATATTTAAGGCACTATATAAAGGAAGGCTATATAAACAGAGAAATAAATGTGAGCTATATAATAGATAGATAGATAGATAGATAGATAGATAGATAGATAGATAGATAGATAGATAGATAGATAGATAGATAGATAGATAGATAGATAGATAGATAGATAGATAGATAGATAGGGTAAAATATACATCTCTACTAAAGAATAAGATAATATCTTCTGAATAAATGGGGAGACATAATTAAATTCTGTAACAACGTGATCATCAGCCCAAAAACACACACACACACATACACACACACCTGGCAGGTGCTGAAATTTTTGAGGAAGGGTGGAGTGTCAGTGGTTTTTTCAGTCTTGCCACCAACAACAGCTGCGTTCTGAATGTGCAAAATACTGTGGATGTCAAGGAACTGAGAGCGGCCACACAGCCCTGTCACCCTCCTCTTTCTTATTTTGTTTAATGACAAAGCCTCTCTTCTGTTGTTTCAGCTGATTATTGATGGCTCTGCTTTACTGATTATGGGCTAAGGTGTTTGGCTGTAAACCACTGGCCATGCCTGCCTCTTTGTAAGCCATTTCACCCCCAGTAAGGTCTGCTAGTCTGGCACTACCCTATTAGTTGGTTTCGGCTTGGCATCCAGTTCTGCCAATATAAGCTCTTGTCCCTGCTATCACAGACTTTCTTAAGTGAGTTTTGAGAATTTTATGACATTTTATGTTTTTCGTCTCAAAATGTGTTTCCTCTGTAGGACATGACTATTGATTAGGGCACTTGTCCTTTTTTTAATTGATTCAAATGAAAGAAGGAATAATTTTATAAAGTGTGTGATATTACATGGAGTGAGAAAATATGTTAATAAGGTGGTGGAAGTAGACTAATTTAAATACTTGGGTTGAACAGTCCAAAGCAATGGAGAGTGCAGCAGAGAGGTGAAGAAGAGAGTTCAGGCAGGGTGGACTGGGAGGAGAAGAGTGGCAGGAGGGATTTGTGATAGAAGAGAGAAAGGGAAGGTCTATAAAATGGTAACGAGACCAGCTATGTTGTATGGTTTAGAGACGGTGGTATTGATGAAGAGACAGAATACAGAGCTAGAAGTAACAAGGGTAGACAAGATTAGGAATGAGTATATTAGAGGGATAACACAGGTATGACAGTTTGAGAAGCAAGATTGAGATGGTTTGGGCCCATGCAGAGAAGAGATGAGGGGTACATCAGGAAATGAATGTGGAGGTAAGAGTTAAAGAGAAAGGCCAAGGAAGAGGTTTATGGTGTGGTGAGGGAGGACATGAAGGCAGTCAGTGTGGTAGAGAATGATGTAAAAGACAGGGATAGATGGAGATGGATGATATGATGTTGCAACCCCTAACTGGGAGCAGCCAAAAGAAGAAGAACTAAATGTGTTGACTCAAACAGGCATTACCCATAGGAAAAATTTACTGCTCAAAGGTTAATCTTTGATGGCTCATGAGACATTAAAGAGATTCTCATTTTTGTTTCATTTAAGAAACAACTTTTTGACAGATGTTTCTTCTAAAATTACTTTGGAGAATCTGCTTTAAGCAAAAAGGAGACGTGAGATACAACCAAGGTAAAATGAGTCAAGCTTGAGAATTTGGTTTGAAAAGCATGGCATATTTTATGTGATCTCTTTCTAGTCTTATTTTAATCTTCTTCAAGACTTCATATTATTGACTGATGCCTTGATTCAAGGTGACTTACAACACAATCAGTTACATTTCTTTTTCCACTTGGAGCGCAGGCAGATGAAGTGACAGCATCTATAGTGGGATTTGAACCCACAGCTTTGGGATGTGAAGGTGAAAGTCTTAACTGCTATGCCACACTGCCTGCCTTTATTTCCAGACTGACTGATCTACATAGCGCCCAGAAATATAAATTAGAACAACTAACAGTGTTATTCTGAAACAAGCACCACAGTTTTGTAATCATAGTAAAGCGTTTAAAACCACTACCAACTGTCCAGACATTTCGACATATATTACCAAGCAGAAAATGCAAATAATTTAAAATTTCAAACAAATGTAAAGACACTACATAGAAAATCTGAGATCTGTGTCACTTTGCTGAGATCTCTGCTAAAACTCAACAGGAGACGTTTGTGAGACTACCGAGGTATTTCTGTTTCAGGAGAAAAATCTGAGAAGCATGAGACAAAAAAACACATCTCTGCTTTCTTTCTTTCTGATCTCCCTGTTGTCTAGGAGAAAAGAACAAAAAATATTTAGGAAATCATTCCTATGGGTGCTTTTTACAAAAGTGAGTATAACGAAATATGCATTGTAATTTTGCATTATATTAAAAATTGTTCCAGAAATAAAAATGTCTATCAAAAGTCAAAGCAACGTATTTCAATGACCGAGGTCGGTATGGTCCATTGTAGCTGATGTTTCTATTCTGAAGTTGTCAACTCTCCAGAGTGTAAGTAATTAATGGACTTATAATGGTTTCCATTTACATGAATCAGTTTTGAAACACTTTTTTATTTTCTGTCAGTTTAAGCAAATCTGTGTCTTTATGTGTATGTATGATGTAATTAGTCATTTTTGAAGTTTATATTTGTATTCACAGTTCCTGCACCCAGTAAAGAGTGCTATACAAAAATAAACTGAATTAAATTGTGGGGTTTCACACTGGATTGCTAACAATTCCACCTTGTACTAAAATTTTTATTTCACATACCGTACATGCTGTTTTCATTTCTTTTTTCAATTCCATCCATTTTTGAGCTCTATTTGTTCTAAGGGTTTCATGTACTGCCAAAACCGTATATTCTGTTTCTGGATCGTTTCCCATAATCTCTTCAAGTTCTGTTGAATTTTTGTATTCTTTTTATCTTACTACTTGTCATTTATTCTTTCTTTAATTTCTTGTAATTTACACACCCGAGTTAGTTAATTTTTAGTCATGTTCTATTTTAATGTGTGTTTTATTTTAAGTGAAGAGTTTTGAACTAGTGTGGCACTGAGATGTCACTCATTTCATGGCTGTGCTCGGGTCCTAATTTGGGATCCTGAGGTGGTTCACCATGTGGTGGGTGCAGCAAGGCTCTATATCAGTGTGTGCTCCCAACCACAGATAGTGAAGTATAACAGCTGGCCTGGAAATGGTGAAGGCGGAAGGAGTAATAATTGGTCGTGTCTGAGCGTGTCATGTGACTGGAAAAATTGCATCGCAAAAGAAGATGACTACGTAGAAAAGTGATGTCATTTGTTTTTGAAAATCTTAATAAATAGAGTTAAAAAAAGTGCAGAAACTTTTTGAACGTCCCTTGTATAAAGGTAAAAAAAAATCAGTGACTTACAATAGAGAAAATGATATGCACATTGATAATTGGGCTTAAAATTGCGCACTAAAATATTACCCTATTTTGAATAGTAATTTTGAATTGAACTGAAAAAATATTAAACACATTGCATTTGATTTGAAATCAATTATTGATTTTTTTGTTGCTGAGTTTTAAGAGATACACCTGAAATTGATGGTAGGTACTTTGTGTACTCCAAACCCAAGGAAACAGCACTAACTTCACCTGTCAGTCAGTTTCTTTTGTCCATTTTAATGTTGTTTAGTACGGAGACTAAGGTCTTGCAAAAGTATAACTTGGAAAATAAGCCAGTTTTAGGAGAGATTAAGAGGGACAGTTGAGAGCAATGTAAAACAGCACACGCTTAGAAATGAAGACGACTTGCACTTTGCAGAAGTTTGACAATGGAGAGAAAACAATGTCAGCAGCTGAGTTTGCAGACTCTTATCGAGACAGTATACCGAAATAGTCTTTGAGGTTAATAACTTCCTTACCTCTGAAGCAATGTTGTTTATGGAAGCTCTGAACAGATAGATAGATAGATAGATAGATAGATAGATAGATAGATAGATAGATAGATAGATAGATAGATAGATAGATAGATAGATAGATAGATAGATAGATAGATAGATAGATAGATAGATAGATAGATACTTTATTACTTCCGCATCAGCATACTGATTAAAACAATATTAATTAAAGAGTGATAAAAACACATAGCAAGTTAAAAAGTGCAAGATGGAGAGTGTGAGGCAGGTATAACAGTCATAACATTATATAATGTTACCGTTTACACTCCCCCCCGTTGGAATTAAAGAGTCGCATAGTGTGGGGAAGGAACGATCTCCTCAGTCTGTCAGTGGAGCAGGACAGTAACAGCAGTCTGTTGCTGAAGCTGCTCCTCTGTCTGGAGATGATACTGTTTAGTGGATGCAGTGGATTCTCCATGATTGACAGGAGCCTGCTCAGCGCCCGTCATTCCACAACAGCACAATGACAAATCATCATGGGATAACCCTTATCTCGTACATATCCCGTATATATTTGAAAATACCATGAACGTAGTACGTATGGGATATGTACAAGATAAAGCTTATCCCTAATTTGTTTTTACATTGTGTGGTTCAGCACTTCTGTAGTTGTTGAAATGGCTCCTGGCACAAAATGATTCAATTCACTTGATAAAAGCAACAAATGTAAAAGCTGATTTCATACAAACACTGATAGTGTAGTCATTTTGGAGACTGTAGTTGCAGATCTTGCACTTGTGCCATGAAAACAAGCTTCCAGTGCAGAGGTTAGAAGTCAAGTGAACTGTGCGGCTGCCGTGATGAAAGATGATGTGTTGATATGGATGGTGGGAATCCATTTTAAGCTCTGGGTGGTGCAGGGTTCAATTTTTCTTATACAGTAGAACCTCTGGTCACGAACGTTTCCGAACACGTACAAATCGGGTTACAATCAAAAAGTTTGCCAAAATTTTGCATCTGTTCACGACCTCACGCTCTGGTAGCGAACAAAAACACTGGCGGCCAGTTTCACTATATGCGTTCGCACGTGTCAATGATTTGCCATTCTCCATTTCCCATTTTCTTTTGTTTGAGTATACAGGACCCAACAAAGCAGCTGATGTTGCAAAAGGAGTTACAATGTTAACCAAGCAGAGGCCTCAAGTGCTGGAAGAGGTGGAAAAACTGTTGCTAGTGTGGTTGAACGAGAAGCAACTTGCAGGGAATAGCGTTAGCAAGGCGATCATATGCGAGAAAGCCAGGAAGATTCATAGGAAAAAAATCCTTCTTCGAGTGGCGAAGGTGAGGAATTTAAAGCCAGTAGAGGATGGTTTGAAAAGTTTCGCAAGAGAAGTGGCATTTAATTTTTTTCCCTGTGCTTAAAACTCATAAAAAAGTGTTTACAGCAAGCGGTTCGTAAGGGTCTAGCACGAACTCTTACAATGGTTTTCTCAGTGTTATTCAATGTTTTTACATTTAGTTTACTATTACACTAAGCATTCAATGGTATAATTAACTATTTTTGTGCTTAAAAATATATATATATTTACATACAGTTCATACGGTCTGAAACGAATTAATAGTATTTACATACAATCTTATGTGGAAATTACGTTAGGGTCGCGAACAAATTGAGTCGCGTCCAGAGTTTTGAAACAAATTACAGTCGTGACCAGAGGTACCATTGCATTTTTTTTTGTTCAGTTTCTTTGGTAACTCCGATCTTGGTGAACGTTGCCGTCTCATTCAAAATATCATGGTGTGTCATGACACACGTCATAGGTTTGCCATCACAGATCTATCATATCTTCACCACCAGTGCCTGTCCCACTTCCTCCCAGAATAGTCTTCAACTTTCTTCTTCCACCACCTGATCCTTGGTTCCATTTTCACTATCTCCCTATCTTTTACCTCAAAATTCATCTTGCATACCACCAACCGAAGCTGACCAGTTACAATACCCCCTGCCACCACCTTACAGTCTTTAATCATGTTGTATCTCCTACATAGGACATAGTCCACCTGTGTGAACCTTCCTTCACTCTTATACGTCACTCTGTGTTCCTCATCTTCTTAAAATATGTAATCACCATCGCCTTTTCAATCCTTTTTGCCAAGGCAACTACTCTCTGCCCTTCAACATTTCTCTCCTTGACACCATACCTGCCCATCACCTCCTCATCGCCACTTTCCCCTCCGCTTCAATCACTCTATTTTCTTAGGGGTTTCTCTCCACCATTTCGTCTAACTCACTCAAGAAGTCTTTTTTCTGCTCCATCTCACATGCCACTTGCTGGGCATGTGCACTGATGACAGTAAACATTATCCTTCCAATTTCCGACTTTATACTCATCACTCTGTCAGACACTTTTTTCACCTCTAAAACACTCCTAAAATACTCTCCCTTCATAATTACACCTATCCCATTTCTCTTCCTGTCCACACCATGGTAGAACAGTTTGCAGCCGCCTCTGATGCTTACTCCCCTTCCACTTGGTCCGCTCTGTCATGTGAGAGCTCTCCCCTGTTACCAGTCCTGGTGCCAACATTCAAAGTTCCATCTCTGAACTCCAAACTCTTTCCCCCTTCCTCTCCCATTGTCTTTGAACCTGCTTTTCCCCTCTTGTTCTCCTTCTCCTTATTTGCCCAACAGTAGCTTAGTTTTCACCAATACTCTACTAGACAGCAGCATTGGTGGCAGTTGTTAGTAACCCGGGCCTCAACCGATCCAGCATTGCCACTGTGTTTCTCATCCGCATGTTTGATTTTGGCACAGGTTTTATGCCGAATGCCCAACCTGACGCAACTCTTCCCAGTTTACCCAAGCTTGAGACCAGCACTAAGACCACACTGGCGTGTGAGACCTCTGGGGCTGGGTTACCAATGTTCATCCTGTCATGGCCACAATTTTCCCTTCATCTAATGGCCAATACCAGCATGATAATGCACCAGGTCACAAAGTGAAAGTCACCTCAATGTGGTTTCATGAACATGACAATAAGTTCAGTGTTCTTCAGTGCCCTTCCCAGTCACCGGATTTGAATCCAACAGTACACATTTGCAATGTGGTAGAACATTCAGCAAGCCTGTGAATGAAGATCTGAGATTACGATTTCAGATGTATGGTGGCATGCATCATAAAGAGCTAGTTATGAGCAAAACAATTTATGTAAAACTGAATTTTCAGCAATTCATAAGTGTGAAAATTTGTGAAATAAATGGTATTTTACTGCAAGTTAAAATCCTTGCCTTTAACGTATAAAATTTCATCTAATCTGAAGCAAAAGCATGATGAAATGCATTCTGGTGCAGGACATGTAAAGGATAGAAGGAATCACTAGAGTGCAGCCTTCTAGCACTTGGAAGTTCTTCTCCAATGCTAAAATCCATTGGGCTGAGTATGGGGCCACCATTGACCCTTAGGAAGGACCTTGGCTTGGATCAGTTTGCAGGGTTGGGTAAAGTGAGCACAGATGGCATCTCCTCTAACCCCAAGTGAGCAGTATACAGCAGAAGCAGTGGCATGATTGTGTGGCCAGGCAGTAGACATGGCAAATGACAGCATGTAGACCTATGGACTCACACCACAAACCACTTTATATGGTAAAAACTAGAACAAACCTCCTTCTGTAACACCATCATTTATAGTTCATTGATGTTTACATAATTATGTGGCAACCTGACTGGCAAAGGAAGATGTTGCTAAGACCTAGTTCAGACTCCCACAGATTAATTTGAAAAAGAGTCTACTCTTCAGCCTTTCAGTCCTTGCTAAAATGGCATTTTTAACCTCTGAAAACCTATTACTTTAAAAATGCTCTCTAAAATGTATACATTTGAAAATGCTGAGACTTTTGCAGCAGTATGTATGGGGAAAACTGAGATTTCTGAAAATGCTGACGTGTGAATATCATGTGATCAGGCTCTGACTTTATTTCTACTGATGATTCCCTCTGTAATCTCATCCTTACTCTGGAAATTGTCATCTCCTAACTTTTTTTGCATCAGTGGACATTTAATTCCCTCGAAACTCTTACATTTTTTGCAATATTTCATTCGTCATAACTCCCTGTCTATATTTTCCAAGGCTTTGGTAACTGTATACTCACTTTTAACCCTTAAAAAGAGTGGCACTTAATTATTTATCCCAACAAAAAAGTCTGTTTTGTTTCTGTCCCCATTCTTTTAAGATTTTGACTTAGTTTGTGTTTGCTTTGGAAACAAATGGTGTCCTTTAATGATAAACTACCTAGGAACAAACCTTTCTGTAGCCTTTACGAACTTTTGTATTGCTTTTGCATACTTTTCATTTTTACTACTAATTTATTTTTTTGCATTTTTTTAGGGGTCCTAATGGCCAATGTAATTCAAGCACAGCCACAAACTGTGATTGTTCAAACTTCTCATCAAAGTAACTGGAGCACTGGACTATGCAACGTCTGTGCTGACATATCTGTCTGTAAGTAACTTTTAGTATGGACACTTGAATGTTCCCCTACCCTTTGAATGTTCAGCAAACATGTCTGAATAGAATGAATTAGACATCTTGTCGGTTGAGATGGCAAACAATTCTGGATCGTCATAAGATGCACAAACCTTGCCTTCTGCACAGATAGATAGATAGATAGATAGATAGATAGATAGATAGATAGATAGATAGATAGATAGATAGATAGATAGATAGATAGATAGATAGATAGATAGATAGATAGATAGATAGATAGATATTAAAAGTGCTATATAATAGATAGATATAACAGTTATTAAATAAGCCCTGAGGTGTCTCCCAGACGCACATGTTTGACAACAGATGGATATGAAAGGAACTATATAACAGATAGATAGATAGATAGATAGATAGATAGATAGATAGATAGATAGATAGATAGATAGATAGATAGATAGATAGATAGACAGACAGACAGACAGATTAAGGTCTCCGTGACCCCTTGAACCCTCAGACTAGACGTCAGACACCAGATAAAAGTCCAAATATGAATATTTATTATAATAATAAAGTGCACAAAGCACCCTCCTCTCCACAATACTCAATAATAAATCAATAATAACAAAACAATAATCCTCTACACTCCCAGACGCGTTGCCCTCCTTCCACCCAGCTCAGCTCAACGTCTGGGATTTCCAATCGTCCTTTTATATTCCCTGACGCGGAAGTGTTTCCCATCTTACAGTCCATGTAATTTCTTATCACTTCCGGGTCAGATAAAAAGTCCTTCTTTTCAACCCGGAAATACGTCATTCCCTCTGGTCATATGATTATGACGTGCTTCCGGGTTATAGGGCACGTATAAGTCCTTGAGCTTCCCTGCAGCGACTCCTGGCGGCCCCGACGTTATCCAGCAGGGCTGTGTATTAAAATTCCATAGTCCATGAGGCCCTGCTGGAATTCGGGGCATCTCCACGCTGCAAGGAGAGCTCCATCTACCGGCCTGGGGGTATTGGCTGGGATGAATGGCCGGCCATCCCTCACAATAGATAGATAGATAGATAGATAGATAGATAGATAGATAGATAGATAGATAGATAGATAGATAGATAGATAGATAGATAGATAGATAGATAGATAGATAGATAGATAGATAGATAGATAGATAGATAGATAGATAGATTAAAGCTTTATTAATCCCATAGTAATTTGCAGGCCTACAGCAGCAGACAAAAAAGGCACAAATATGCATATACCATGAATTACAATAATATTAATTATAATAACGAAATACAAATATAAATATAACATGAATTATATGTCTATAGGTTATTTAACAAAGTGTAGGTATTTACTAAGTGTAAAGAGATTAGAGTTTAACATACTTATAAGTTCCAATTTCACAGTATTGTCATTATCTTGGTATATTGCATATGGCTTCAGTGTGTGGTAAGAGGTCTTCTAGATCAGCTCAGTAAAATTCAGATCTCAGGAAACAAGACCACCGCATGACTCATTATAGAGCCTGATGGCTGAGGGTATAAATGATCTTAAATAGCACTCCCTGAGTAGTGCAGTCTTCTCAGTCTGTTACTAAACATGTTCCTTTGCTTAGCCAAAACCTCATCCAGCGGGTGAGAGTCATTGTCCAGGTTAGTAAGCAGTTGTCTGAGTGACCATCTGTTCTACCATTTCCTCCAGTGAGTCCAGCCTGACTACCAAGATTGGACCAGCTTTTTCAATCAGTTTGTTTAGTAAGAGTGGCCTGCATACACCAAACAACATCAACATCTTCAGGAAACAGAGGCAACTCTGACCCTTCTTGTATACAGATGACCTCTGTATTGGTGCTCCCTTCAAGCCTATTGTTAAAATAAACCTAAAGATATTTGTATGTCCTCATCACCTTCAATTCTTCACCATCAATGAGGATTGGGGACAAAGTGGGCTTGACCTTCCTGAGGTCTACCATTATCTCCTTTGTCTTACTGATGTTGATTTGCCGGTGGTTCAATTTGCACCTTTCAACAAAGTCTTCCACAAGTGTCCTTTATTTATCCTCCTGCCCACCATTAATATACTCAACTATGGCTTTGTCATCAAAAAAAGTTCTGCAGATGTTCTGAATGACATTGTAGTTAAAGTCTGAGGTGTACAGAGTAAACAGGATGGGAGTCAAGACATTTCCATGAGGATCCCCTCATGACCATTTCTGATACACAGTTCTTAAGCTGCACAAATTTTAGGTTACCATTAAAGTAGTCCATTATCCAGGGCACATGGTAGAATCAATGTTTATTGACAGGAGCTTCTCCCCCAGCAGTTTGAGCTGTATGGTGTTGAATGCACTACTGAAGTCAATATACAGTGTCCTCATCCTGGTACCCTTTTTCTCCAGGTGTAAGCAGACTTTATTCAGCAGACAGATGACAGCGTTGCCCACCCTTATGTGGTCCTGATAGGCAAACTGTTGAGGTTACAGTGCTGTTCTGAACAGGGGTTGCAAGTGAGCCAGTATTAGCCTTTCCAAGGTCTTCTTAATGTATGAGGTTAGTGCTACCAGGTGACAGTCATTTAGAACATTCATCTGCAATACCACACAGGACACTTTTCATACAGCTGGAACCCTTTGTATGATCAGAATTAGATTGAAGATATGCTGAAAAGCTACACCTGGTCATCCAGTGCACTCCTTCAATACCTTGATGTTAACACAATTAGGTCTGGCAGCATTGTATTGATTGAGTTTTTATAGTGTTTTTCTTCACCTGGTCTGCTGTGCTAGGAGGTTGGAAGGATGGTGGGTATGCATCATAGTAACTGGTGCATGAGGATGGAGACGCTGGGCCCATCGTTCCCAACCATGTTTACTCTTTTTAATTCATGTCCTTTTATTAACGTTTTACATACCATAGTATTCTTAAAAAACGTCAGATGAACCTGCAATGGCAAAGCCATAGATGAGTGGTTCTCAAACGGTATGCCTCTATTTTGGCTTGGGAAATATTGTAACCTGATTCTACCAAGGACCTCGTCATTGCATATACTGTCCATCCATGATATCTTCAACTTCCTTCTCTAAACCCAAACCTCAAATGCTTCAACACAATTATATATAGTCTGTGTCAATGTTAACAATTCCACACCATACAGAAGAATGTAGACAACATAACAACATTGCATCTGACTATAGAGGGAACTCTGGAGCACTGCATATCACCCTCTTCTCAGAAGAGTTAAATATGTTTTATGCTCATTTTGAGGCGAGTACCACCGTCTGTGCTGAGAAACTTTGCACCGTCAATGATGTCATCACACTTTCTGTCTCTGAAGACCATGTATGCAGGACTTATATACCAGTGAATACTTGTAAAGTGGCTAGCCCACATGGCATTCCATCTAGAATCCAGACACTCATCAAAGGCTATAGGAGGCGTCTAGAGGCTGTTATATTTGCAAAAGGAGGCTCAACTAAGTATTGATGTAATATCTCTGTTGGGGTGCCCAAATTTATGCACCTGTCTAATTTTGTTATGATGCATATTGCATATTTTCTGTTAATCCAAAAAACTTAATGTCACTGCTGAAATACTACTGTTTCCATAAGGTGTGTCATATATTAAAAGGACGTTGCTACTTTGAAAGCTCAGCCAATGATAAACAAAAATCCAAATAATTAAGAGGGGTTCCCAAACCTTTTCATATCACTGTATGTTGCCAGTTAAGATGTTGATTGCATTCAAGTGGTTCCATTTGACTTACTCAATTCTGTATTTCTTGTCATTGCTATGTTCCCCTTATACAAGTAAAATATTAAATATATTTGTTTATAAAATAAACATTTTTGCTTGTTTCACAAAGCTGTTTAAAATGGCTTTCAGCATACAAAGGTACTACAAAAAGTATGAGTTGTTGTTGCTTTATTTGATTAGAACATTAGAATAATCCAGACAAGAACAGGTCACTCAGCCCAACAAAACTATCCACTTAATTTTCCCAAAATAATATCAGAGTTTTGAAAGTCCATAAAGTTTTACTGCCTACCACATTATTTGGTCACTTATTCCACGTGTCTGTGGTTCTCTGTGTGAAGAAAAACTTTATAATGTTTTTATGAAATTTACCCTTAACAAGTTCCCATCTGTTTCCCCGTGTTCTTGATGAACTCACTTTAAAATAACAGTCTCGATCTATTCTGTTAATTCCTTTCATAATTTTAAACACTTCCATCATATATTTTTTTGCTTAAACTGTAAAGACTCATCCCTTTTAATATTTCATCATAATTCATCTCATGTAGCTCTGGAATCAGCCTAGTTGCTCTTCTCTGGACCTTTTCCAGCACTGCTATGTCTTTTTTCTAACGCAGAGACTAAAACTGCATACCGTATTCCAAAAGAGGCCTCACCAGTGTGTTATAAAGCTTGAGCAAACCCTCCTTGGTCTTGTACTCCACACATCAGGACGCTAAATAACCTGACATTCTGTCCAGCAGTTGAAAGTGCCGAGTCCACTATGACTTCTAAATCCATCTGCTAAAGTGCACTTTTGACATTCAGACCTCCCATTGTGTATTCAAACTTAACATTTTTACTTCCTAGGTTTAATATTTTACTTAAATTAAATTCCATCTACCACAAATCTGCCCAAGCCTACAGTATATGTTGTCCCAGTGCATTTCTGATGATTCAACAAATTCAAGATTATCTATCCATCCACGTAGCTTGGTATCACCTGCAAACTTAACCAGCTTGTTACTTATATTCCTATCTAAATCATTTATATATATTAAAAATAGCAGCAGCCCTAACAATGACCCCTTTGGAACACCACTTTTAACATAAGCCAATTCTGAAGACTTTCCTCACACCATCACCCTTTGCTTCCTGTGTTTGAAAGTCAGGATAAATAATATCATATGCTCAATTTGATTATGTACTGTTATTGCTTCCTCACTGGATTCCAATATGTTGGTAAAACATGACCTCCCTCTTTAAAACCCTTGCTGACTGTTCAGTGAAACTCATTGTTCTTGCCATGTGTTGCTCAATCTTTTCCTTAATTTCTTTCATTAATTTACCTGTGGTGCACATTAAGCTTACATGCCTATGGTTCCTTGGATCTGCCTGATTATCCTTTTCATATAACAGGATAATAGTTGTTACTTTCCAGTCCTTTGGAAATTCCCTGGTGTGCAATAAATTCCTAAAAATATGTGTCAAGGATTTATATATGTACTCAGTAATCTCTTTAAGAACTCAAAGATAAATGTTATCTGGTCTCAATGATTTGATTGATTTCAACCTATTTAATCTGAGCAGCACTTCTCTCTCTACAATTTCCAAATCATTCAGTACGTCCTTAGTAGTGCATTTTACCATTGGGAACTTTTCCACTTCCTCATATGTGAAGACTTCAAAAAATACAAATTTAGAGCAACTTCTTTTTCACTGTCCTTTACGATTCCTGATGCACTTCACCTCCTCCTTCACTGTATGTTAACTACTAAAATACTGAATGAATCTCTTTGGATTGTCTTTCACATCTGCTACAGTATTTTCGTCTCTAACTGTCTTTTAGCTTTCCTTATCTTACATATAAATGTCTATTCATGGAAGTGTGTGAGAAGTGGAGTTGGGGTTAGGGCTCCACCTCCACGGAAACAGAAAATTAAACTTATAGTTGTGTGTGTCTCTCTGTCCAGCCCAGAAGTGCGAGGCTAATACAGCATGAATCTCAGACAGCCAGCAAGGCAGCCCCAAGTTAACGAGTTGGAAGAAGAAAGTCAAGAAACCGTCAAGAAAAGAGAGAAACTCTTACGTAAGCGAGACGAGCACATCGGCAAAACAGTATCCCTTTTACCTTCCCTCCCACCACTAATACACAAGAGGGGCGAGCACGTCAGCAAAACGAAACCTCTTAGGAGAGAGTAGTTCCCTTCAATTATCTGACATCTTGACATTTCAATTTTTACAGTGTGGGCTTACACAGCTAGTATCCTAATTCTGTATGCCTTATGATTCACATTGAAGTTATTAGTGTTATGTGTCTAAAACAGCTGTTTTTTTTTCTTTGCACCTTCTTTTTCAATTCTTTATTAACCCACTGCAGACCTTTTTTTAATTTCCTACTAATTCTAAATTTAGGTATCTGCCAGCCCTGCATAATATGAATAGTGGGTAACACTTTACATTAAGTGTCCATAATTACACTATAACTACTATGTAATTACCTGTATAAGTACAGTGTAACTACAAGTTATTACTCCGTACTTACTGTGTAATACAAAGTAACGCTATAGTTAATTACTCAGTTATCATAGTTATTCCACAGTTTATATAATTATAATGTAACAATTTATCACTGATCCGAAAAAAGTGTACTTACATAGCTACATTATATCTGTACTTTCAAAATGTAATAAAAACATCAGGGTATGTAACTACAACTATGTAACAGATGTTCCATGGTCTGGGCAATTGTAATTGATAACTGCATAGATTTTCGATGATATTTAAAGATTTTTTTTAAATGGTGAAAACACCTTTGCAAAATGGTTAACGCTTTTGCCTAATGGATCCATTATCCTAAGATGGAATTCTGTCTGGAGATATATGTGTAAAATTTGTATGTTCTACCCATGTCCCCCTGTGTCTTCTTCATGGGTTTTACTGCCACATTCCAGGGACATGTAGGCTGGGTTGCTTGGCCATATGTGTGAGAGTGTGAGTACTGGTATGTTTGTCAGTGAGCTTTGCAGTGGGATGGCTCCCCATCCTGAGATGTTTCCTGCCTTGTGCCCGGTGACGCTTGGAATGGCTCTCTGATCGTGTGTACCTTGATTGAATGATACAAGTTTGGCAGTATTATGTTAGGGATGGGTATAATAATAGCCATTCCATGCATCACCGGGCACATATGGCCACATAACCCAACCTGCATGTCCCTGGGATGTGGCAGTAAAACCCATGAAGAAGATATAGGGAGACATGGGTAGAACGTACAAATTTTATACATATATCTCCAGACAGAATTCCATCTTAGGATAATGGATCCATTAGGCAAAAGCATTAACCATTTTGCAAAGGTGTTTTCACCATTTAAAAAAAATCTTTAAATATCATCAAAAACCTATGCAGTTATCACTGTAATTCCCCATTACAATTGCCCAGACCATGGAACATCTGTTACATAGTTGTAGTTACATACCCTGATGTTTTTATTACATTTTGAAAGTACAGATATAATGTAGCTATGTAAGTACACTTTTTTTGGATCAGTGATAAATTGTTACATTGTAATTATATAAACTGTGGAATAACTATGACAACTGAGTAATTAAATATAGCGTTACTTTGTATTACACAGTAAGTACGGAGTAATAACTTGTAGTTACACTGTACTTATACAGGTAATTACATAGTAGTTACAGTGTAATTATGGACACTTAATGTAAAGTGTTACCTAATAGCGTTTTTAAACCTGTTCTATGGCTCATCAACTGTGTCTACACTTAAAAACTTATTCCAATTGATCCCCTTTAGACTATGCTGCCTCTGTTCAAAATTTTCTCTACCAAAGATAAAGCCTAAACTTAAACTTTGATACAAAAATTAAATCTTTATATGATACCAAAAATTAAACAAAGAGAAACCGATAAGTGGATTAAACTTCAATGGCATTTGCTAAGGAGTGCTCTTTGTCTCTTCTCTTTCCATGCAGGTTGCTGTGGATTGTTTTGTATGCCATGCCTACAGTGCCAAACTACCTCCGACTTTGGAGAGGGCTTCTGCTTGCCACTATTAGACCCCTGCATATTGTCTGGTTCAGGCTTGTCTCCCGTGTCCTTGGCAATGAGAGCAGCCATTAGGGAGCGATACGGCATTCAGGTGAGATGGAATCGAGTGAGGTTTGGGGAACAGAGCAGGTTTACAGTGTTAATAGGCACAGTTCAATTCATCATTAAGTGCTCAGAATTTATACATTTATGTAAAATATAAACTGCAAGTATACTGCTTATAAATAAATCAAAGAAGGTCATTGTTAAATTTGATCCATTGTTAAAAAAGGATAAGTGTCTGTGTGTCTGACTGTGTGTCCATCCTGTTTCTGTATCTGACATTCCAAAAGATGGAGTCTCACATTTTTCATTTTTTATTCACTGTTTATGTACAGCACTTTGGTCAACATTTGCTGTGTTTAAATGTGCTTCATAAATGAGATATTGATTGATTAATTGTTTTGTCATTCCAACAAATGGAGCACTGCATACATTAACACTCCTTTTTACGAATCCCATACCAAGTGGCATTTAACAAACACATACACATTGTAGGGTGAACTGCAAACATTAACACTGAGGTCTACTTTGGTTATTTAGATTTCAGCCCATCTTTAATGGTGTGGCACAGCTATGGTAATGATAAGCTGTTTTTTAATGTGGTTTAAATGTTTTGCTTATAGCAGGAAATGGTGCTGATGTTGAGGCACCAATTGATTCTGATAAGAGACAGATCCATCCTTCTATTTCCTGAACTCGATTAATTTACTGTCTGAGCCAATCTGAGCAGTAGTCAGTGCAAAGCAGAATCCAACCCTGAAATGGGTGACAGTCCTTCATAAGAGTACAAACTAACACTCCAATCATCCATCCAGTCAGACTTTTTTTGTCACAGTGGTGGATGGGCTGAAGCCTGTCCTGGCAGCTTTAGACACAACCCAGGACACTGGAACTTTGAAAAAGTTCTTTTTAAATATATTTTTATTGTAGGTATATCCCTTTGGCTTTACTAATGGTTAATCTTAGACAATGACAAATTGTTCCTAATTTTATATTGGGCAAGCTGATAACCTTGATTAAATTATTCAGATATCTGTATATTTTGTGAAATGGTATCATCCTGCTTCCATGTACCACACTCTATGTTTAGAGTCTCCCTTTTCCTGGCCTTTAACTTCTATCTTTCACCTTTGATCTGTGATGCCATTTTAAGCATTCCCTGATAATGAAGAACCTCCGGTTTAATTTCATTTAGCAAGAATATCAAAGAAACGTAGGGACTATACATTCTAATGAACTGGCCAGGATATATATTTATTTTTGCATATACTGTACTGCTTACCACAAGCAGTGTAGATATTGTAATGTTCTAGGTTCAGGAGTGAGAGGGAACTGTTCCTCAAATGGGCACAGTCTGTTAGAAGAGGCAGAGATACCTGGAGAAGTCGGCCATAAAGGCAGCTCCTAAGAGTGTGGATTGAGAGTGCAGCTAGAGAACTTACTGAAGCACTTAGAGCATGTCTCCCTGCTGCTAAAGTCCATCCACTTGACGGACATGGCCACCATTGAGCCTTGGATGTGGACCTGGCCATCTTACAGAGTCGCAGAATAGTGTCGGAGATGGGATTCCTGTGTCCCCAGATGGGCCTAGTGAGTTCATTCAAGTAGCATGTGTGCAGCTGGTGGAAGCTACAGAAGACCTGAGTGACATAAAGGAGCAGCCAGAGAAGTCAGTAGCAGGTCTGGCCACTGAAGAAATTAATGGTTCTTTTCAAGCCTAACTACCACCAGCTTTTGTTAATCCCATTCCTCTATTTCTGGCACCTTTGGGTCATTACATTGGTAATAGAAGTGGGATATGATCTAACTAATTACCCAAGATGGAGAGCAGGTTTAATACTGATACTGATTGACCCCCCAACCACACTGAAGTGGCCTCACTTCTGGTTAGGCAAAACAGATCACCTCACACCTCACGAATTTCCCAGTGGACAGCCTTTGTGTTACAGTTTAGGACAAGAGTTTTGAGAGAAGTAGCGTCCTGGGTCTGGGCCTCAGGAGGCCGCACACTGTTGAAAATGTAAAGTCCTGACATGTTGTAAAGCACTTTGTGCTACATCCTTTGGATGAAAAATGTGCTATAGAAATAAAAGTGGCTGTCGATAAAACGAAAATGACAGAAGAATTGACATACATGTTCAAATACAGCTCTGCCTAAAGTCTTTAGTTTTGTAGACTCTAAACCAATGGTGGGCAAAGTCATTCCTGGAGGGCTGCAGCGGCTGCAGGTTTTGGTTCCAACCCAGTTGCTTAATAAAAAGCACTGATTGCTCAAGTAACACTTCTGCTATTGAACCCGTATTGCTTATTTTAGTCTTACACAGCTGCATTCTCCGTTTTAACTGTTCCTTATTAGCAATAAGATGCAAATGACAAAAGAAACCAGCATTTCTCCATTTGGCTTGTTTCCATTTCCACCTGTGTGTATCTATTGTGCACAATTTGGTTTAATGAAATTGAAGTGAAGAGAAAAAAGTAAAGGACTGAGAATTACTCATCCATTTTAGACTTCAAATCATCTGGTTGATATCCTTATCAAGGAAAAAAAAGGTAGGATATGAGAATAACCTGACATTCCAGAGTTAAAGCACTAACAAGCCATGAAATTAAATTATTGGCGAGGACTGTTTTCTAATTAAGCAACTGGGCTGGAACAAAAACCTGCAGCCACTGCGGCCCTCCAGGACTGACTTTGCCCACCCTTTTAAGATGTTTACAAGACCCTGCATGCACAATAATAATATAAGCTTCACATAATTAATATTGAGATTGCTTCAAAACATAAGCAAAATAAATTCTAGTGAATCCAGTAATTGTAATGTGATTGCAAAAGTTTTCATTGAAACTCTTTTTTTTTTTTAAATTTATTACTGGGAAATGTAATTAGAATAAAGTAACGAGTTACCTTCAACACCGACTGGATTACAAATCAAATGAGTGATTTCTTAAATCTGCCGTATACGAATGACTGGACGCGGCAGAAGTTCAATAAGTTCTGATATCATCCTGGTAATGACACATCTATTACTGGTGAGTCAAAAGCAACTGAACTTAGCTGTGTATTTACTACTCATCTACCAGTGAGATGATGAATACCACAAAGTGACAGAGACTGCCGATACCGTGAGACTGAGAATATTCTTTCAGAAGTGTAACGCTTGTTTTACTCTTGAAGTGATGCGCATCTGCCTTCCATGCTTTTACCTAACTAGTGCTGCAGCACAGGTTTGTGGGAGGATGCAGAATTGGTTCACAGTGTTCAATGACTTTAATCTACATTATAAAATACTACTTTTATTTTTTCACACACAGCGTCTAAGTGCCTATATCATGAAAGTGTCTGTTCTCTCTAGTGCTGTTCAGATGTACAAGGTGGCAAGGCTTTTATTTGAGCAGCTTGCAGATCTGTGTATGAAGGAGAAATTCCAGAGCATTTCTTTAACCAGCATGGAGCACTGATCTGAATTTGAGAATGCTTCAGGTGGTCTTTATACAGTTCAACCCACTTCAGCCCATGAGAGGTTTCTGCATATCTACCTCTTATACTTATTAATCCATTCACTATTTCTCATGTGAACCCTGCATTTCCAAAGTCAAAATAAACCTTTTTCTGTAGCTATTTAACTGCAGTAGAAGTTAGTTTTTGCGTAAGTATTTTGCCCAGAGGGGGCTGAGCGGTCTCATGGTCTGGAGCCCCCACAGATTTTATTTTTTTCTCTCCAGCAATCTGGAGTTTTTTTTTTTTGTTTTTTCTGTCCACCCTGGCCATCGGACCTTACTCTTATTCTATGTTAATTAATGTTGTCTTATTTTAATTCTTACTTTGTCTTTTATTTTTCTTTTCTTCATCATGTAAAGCACTTTGAGCTACATTATTTGTATGAAAATGTGCTATATAAATAAATGTTGTTGTTGTTATTCAAACCTTACATGTTAATACTTTGTTGAGAGCCGTTTCACTGCAATAGTAGCCTTAATTCTTTTGGTTTAAGCATGTCCCAGTTTTGTTCAGCAGGGATTCTTTCCTATTCTTCTTGCCAGAATTTCTAGAGGTCCTCTCAGTTGGTGGGATGGCACCCCTGGACAGCAGTCTTCAAATAGTGCCACAGATTCTCTGTAGGGTTAAGATCATGGTTTTGATTTGGCCATTCCAAAACATTCACCTTTCTAATTTTGAGCCATTCCAGTGTCACTTTGGGTCATTGTCATGTTGAAAGATGAACCTTCTCCTGAGTCGTAGCTTCATAGCACACTGGAAAAAGTTCTCCTGCAATGCTGTGCTGTATTTGCATCCACCCATTGTCCTTTCAACTATAACAAGATTCCCAGTCCCAACACACGAAAAGCATCCCCATAGCATGATGCTGGCACCATCAGATTTTACTGTAGCTATGGGGATTATTGAGGCAAGGCCAGTGTTGGTTTTACACCACACATACATCTTTGAAGTCTGGCTAAAATGTTCTATTTTGGTCTCATCTGACCATAAAACCTTCTCCCACACCTTAACTGGGTCTTTCTCATGCTTTGTATTAACGACCCTATGTGATTTTATATAGACAATAGAGGCAGGCTCTATTGTTGGCATAGAGCTGGACGGTTTGACATCCGTAGCAGAGCAACGGGCACTCAGCAGGCTCCTATCAATTATGGAGAATCCACTACATCCATTAAACAGTGTCATCTCCAGACAGAGGAGCAGCTTCAGCGACAGACTGCTGTTACTGTCCTGCTCCACTGACAGACTGAGAAAATCATTCCTCCCCCAAACTATGTGACTCTTCAATTCCACCAGAGGGGGTAAACGTTGAACATTATTCAAGTTATTGTCTGTTTTTTACCTGCATTTTTTATTACTCTTTAATTGAATATTTTTTGCTGCTGGAGTATATGAATTTCCCCCTGGGATTAATAAAGTATCTATCTATCTATCTATCTATCTATCTATCTATCTATCTATCTATCTATCTATCTATCTATCTATCTATCTATCTATCTATCTATCTATCTATCTATCTATCTATCTATCTATCTATCTATCTATCTATCTATCTATCTATCTATCTATCTATCTATCTATCTATCTATCTATCTATCTAGACCTTCTTAAGAATGACTTCTTTCTTACTACCCTCCCGTAGAGGTCGGTTGTATGGTGAGCTTTTGAAATTGTGGACCCTCTGCACCTTTACTCCAGTTTCATTCAAAGAGCACTGTAGATTTCTGAGAGTAATGGTTGGATTTCTAGTCGCCTCTCTCTCCAGTTGATGTCTTGCTCTGATGTTTAGTTGTAAGGGACGACCTGTTCTAGTAAGAGTCTGGGTGCTGTGATGATTCTACTCTCTGATGATGGATCCAACGTTGCGAAATGGGACGGTCAAACTCCAAATTTTTTTGTAGCCATTTCCTGCCTTGTGCATTTCAATGATCAGCAGAAAGCTCCTTTGTCTTCATTTTTGCAGTGATTATCCAATAAAGACTATGGTCCTTACAAAGGGGGCTTTTTATAGCCAGAGAGATATGAAGGACTCATAAGTACTACCTAATTATGTTTAATTATGACTGTCACCTTTGCGTCGTTTGTGATTAATTTGTCATTTGTGTAACCCTGGAGCTTCCGAAGCACAGAGGTTTAAAGCACTAACTTTTGAGTTTTCCTTCTTCAATTAAATATCTACAGAAAATGATTTATTTTGACTCTGGACATGTATTGTTACAGCATGAGATTTCACATTGAAAATACAGAATGGATGAATATGTGTGAAAATCTTTTGTCATGAAGAAAATGATGACGACTTTCAAGGGGATTGAATACTTTTGCACATCACTGTAAGTATTCTACTCACAACGAGTCTCTAACCCTGTCTCTCTTTCCTTCACAGGGCTCCATCTGCGATGACTGCTGTGTTTTGTGCTCCTGCTTTTATTGTGCCTGGTGCCAGATGGCTCGCGAGGTTAAAATCCGCTCCAAACATGGTACCACTTACGTCGCTGTCAACCAAGTAGTCCTTTAGAGAATGAAAATGAATTCAAGAAGCTTTTACAGGGATGTGTATTTCCTCAGACAGTGCTTATATTATTATTAGAAATTTTTGTTTCCTATTCTACCTTTGAATTTTACCTTAGTAAAAATTGATTAATTACAATTTGATTGATTACATCTTGTAAGAAGGGGCCTGAGTTGCCTCGAAAGCTTACATATTGTAATCTTTTTAGTTAGCCAATAAAAGGTGTCATTTTGCTTGACTTTTCACTACCTTAGTAAAAAGAAATACAGTGGTGTGAAAAACTATTTGCCCCCGTCCTGATTTCTTATTCTTTTGCATGTTTGTCACACAAAATGTTTCTGATCATCAAACACATTTAACCATTAGTCAAATATAACACAAGTAAACACAAAATGCAGTTTTTAAATGATGGTTTTTATTATTTAGGGAGAAAAAAAATCCAAACCTACATGGCCCTGTGTGAAAAAGTAATTGCCCCCTGAACCTAATAACTGGTTGGGCCACCCTTAGCAGCAATAACTGCAATCAAGCGTTTGCGATAACTTGCAATGAGTCTTTTACAGCACTCTGGAGGAATTTTGGCCCACTCATCTTTGCAAAATTGTTGTAATTCAGCTTTATTTGAGGGTTTTCTAGCATGAACCGCCTTTTTAAGGTCATGCCATAGCATCTCAATTGGATTCAGGTCAGGACTTTGACTAGGCCACTCCAAAGTCTTCATTTTGTTTTTCTTCAGCCATTCAGAGGTGGATTTGCTGGTGTGTTTTGGGTCATTGTCCTGTTGCAGCACCCAAGATCGCTTCAGCTTGAGTTGACGAACAGATGGCCGGACATTCTCCTTCAGGATTTTTTGGTAGACAGTAGAATTCATGGTTCCATCTATCACAGCAAGCCTTCCAGGTCCTGAAGCAGCAAAACAACCCCAGACCATCACACTACCACCACCATATTTTACTGTTGGTATGATGTTCTTTTTCTGAAATGCTGTGTTCCTTTTACGCCAGATGTAACGGGACATTTGCCTTCCAAAAAGTTCAACTTTTGTCTCATCAGTCCACAAGGTATTTTCCCAAAAGTCTTGGCAATCATTGAGATGTTTCTTAGCAAAATTGAGACGAGCCCTAATGTTCTTTTTGCTTAACAGTGGTTTGCGTCTTGGAAATCTGCCATGCAGGCTGTTTTTGCCCAGTCTCTTTCTTATGGTGGAGTCGTGAACACTGGCCTTAATTGAGGCAAGTGAGGCCTGCAGTTCTTTAGACGTTGTCCTGGGGTCTTTTGTGACCTCTCGGATGAGTCGTCTCTGCGCTCTTGGGGTAATTTTGGTCGGCCGGCCACTCCTGGGAAGGTTCACCACTGTTCCATGTTTTTGCCATTTGTGGATAATGGCTCTCACTGTGGTTCGCTGGAGTCCCAAAGCTTTAGAAATGGCTTTATAACCTTTACCAGACTGATAGATCTCAATTACTTCTGTTCTCATTTGTTCCTGAATTTCTTTGGATCTTGGCATGATGTCTAGCTTTTAAGGTGCTTTTGGTCTACTTCTTTGTGTCAGGCAGCTCCTATTTAAGTGATTTCTTGATTGAAACAGGTGTGACAGTAATCAGGCCTGGGGGTGGCTACGGAAATTGAACTCAGGTGTGATACACCACAGTTAGGTTATTTTTTAACAAGGGGGCAATTACTTTTTCACACAGGGCCATGTAGGTTTGGATTTTTTTTCTCCCTAAATAATAAAAACCATCATTTAAAAACTGCATTTTGTGTTTACTTGTGTTATATTTGACTAATGGTTAAATGTGTTTGATGATCAGAAACATTTTGTGTGACAAACATGCAAAAGAATAAGAAATCAGGACGGGGGCAAATAGTTTTTCACACCACTGTACATGTAACAAGTACATCAAAAATGGAGGAACCAATGGATGCTGTATTCAGAAGGGTATCATGATGCCATCAGAAATGTTTTAAACTCTCAAACTGAAATAAGAAGTGTTACATTATCAAACCCACCTTAAACACAATATGATTTAAGGCTTTTCTGTGAATTAACATGATCAGATAAGAGTGGTAACATGGCGTACAAGGTCCGAACCTCTGTCTGTTTTGATGACATTGTGCATTTAGGAACCTGTGTTCACTGTATATGCTAGGCATTATGTCCCTCTTTCTTTGAGTGTTCTGCTTCATTTGTTCATCTAACATTGCAGCCCTTTTGTGGAGGCCAGACGACATTATGTCTGGGTACTGATGAAGGACATTTTGTCATTTTATATACCTGTAGAGGTTGGGAGCATGTACTGATACACCACACAATGAACCACCTGGCTTGGGATTCGAGTGCAGCGGGTGACACCTCAGCACCAGACTAAAACACTGTGAGGTTTTATTACGGTGCCAATTCTGCCACCAACCCCCATATTTTCCCTGTAAGTTGGAGGACCTGCTTGCAGGGCTGGATGCAGATTAATAATAATAATTCTTTGCATTTATATAGCACTTTTCTCACTGCTCAACGCGCTCAGCAATTGCAAGTTAAGGGAAGGGTCCAACAGAGCAGACTCCCTATTGGCATTTATGGGATTCAAACCGGCAACCTTCCGATTGCCAGTGCAGATCCCTAGCCTCAGAGCCACCATTCCACCTGACCGTTAACGTCATACCCAGGATGAAGCAATTGTATGTTAAGGGCCTTGTTGAAGGGCCTAGCGGAGTAGAGTCACTTTTTGTCATTTTACATGATTCAAACCAGCAACCTTCGCATTAGATGGAAATGTCAGCAAAAATGCTTTATTACTTATTTCACAGAAACATCTTTAAAATTTACTAACAAAATGAAAGTAACACAACATTACTGTATTTTAAATTGTAAAACACCATTTAAAATAAAATGAACCACAGGTTATATACAGTATGTTGACCTGGCGCTTAAATATCCTATACTTTTTGATAATAAGAGTTTGAAAAGACACAAAAAAGGCATGAACCCCCACCCACTCCACACACACTCTCTGATGATTGATCTCGCTGCAAAGATGTGATACCTTTTCTGAGGGATCGCTACGAGTGCCACTTTCCCTTCCCAACAGCTGTCCTTGCAGGGAAGACACAAAAGAAAGTGTACTTTGGATCCTGGGAATTAAAAGCAACAGAGAGTACTTCTACTCAGCTAAATGGAGAGCACCTCCATCTAGCTGTTTACCTGTAACAGAAGTTATTGCAGAGCTGTATGTGCTACCATTTACTTTTGGTGACACATGTTGTCTTTCTTGAGGGATTGCTAAAGGCCCGGTTATACTTTACGCATCTCCATAGAAGCAAGAGTCCGCATGATGTAAATTTTGCCAGCACTCGCATCATGCAGATGTTCCTCTGTGATTGTATGCCTCCAGATTTTGAATCTAAATGGTCCTGTGTGTATTGACTGCATGTGCTAGCAAACAAACCATGGACACATTTGAAGAGACACCCAGCACATGTGTGTGGAATGATTCTGCACCAGCGCACAGCCACACACACTCAATTGTGTGCAACTGCTTCTACATTTGCAGCTGTCTGCATCTGTTTAGTTTTATCCTTAACAGTGTCGCCTACCCCACCAGGAAGCTATCCTTCCTGAGTACTTAGGATACTGGGAATTACAGCTAGCTGTTGATTGAGCTTTTTGTGACTAAGGAACAGACGGAGGATGACAAAAGAGATCATTGGGACACCAGCTGGGTCACCAATTTATTATATTTATAAAAAAACAGGCATCTAGAGTGGAAGGGCCATGGCCAACTTGGTTTGCAGTAACTGGGATCTAGGCCTCTTCACTAGCCCTTTTTTTAAAACTGAAGTGGAGGAAAGAGAAGACATTATTAGCAACAATGCCCCTCTCATCTTGGAGTGGTAGTGCTTACTTCAATGGAGCCAGCAAGGTGGGCCCAAGGCACACATGCGTGACATTACATTATGTGGCTGTGTGTTCTGCCAGTCACAGTTGGTGACTGCAAGAGATATATCCGCACAAAAACATAAAATGACTGAAAATGATGACCAAGTCCTTCACATGCAGTGTTATTCCTCACTGTTAGTGATGATAGCTAGACATTAATCTGTCTTAAAAGTAGTTCTGTAAAAAAACAAAGACATCAAATGAAAATTACAGCCTGATCTGATCTAATCTAATCTAATCTAATCTAATCTAATCTAATCTAATCTAATCTAATCTAATCTAATCTAATCTAATCTAATCTAATCTAGTCTGGTCTGGTCTAATCTAATCTAATCTAATCTAATCTAATCTAATCTAGTCTGGTCTGGTCTAATCTAATCTAGTCTAGTTTAGTCTAATCTAATCTGATTTGATCTAAACTAATCTAGTCTAGTCTAGTCTAGTCTAATCTAATATGATTTGATCTAATCTAATCTAGTATAGTCTAATCTAATCTAGTCTAGTCTAGTATAATCTAAACTAATATGAATTGTAAATTGGAAATTAGGGATTTATTTTCTTGTTTGTATCTGCAGAATTGTGGCAACCCCTGTATTTAGTGGACATTTTTACACAAATATATGAAATTGCTCCGCTTGTTCAATAAGTAAGCATTTTAATTAGGATTAAATGTGGATGTTGTTTGAAGCAAAGTCCTAATATTCTTGATTATGTTTACCTCTTTTGTATAAAAGTGTCTTCCAAGTAAATGAATGTAAATGTTAGCAAATGTATGACATATGTGATAAAGTTATTATTAAGGATAAAGAACAAAAGTAGTAGAGAGAAGAGACACTGAGAAATATAACCACCCTGGTTAGAATGTTGCAAACAGGAACAGGTCTCTCCCCAATTATAGGATATACTGAAAAACTAGGGACATTTTTTTATCTGACTAATATTTTAAACAAAATATGCACAAAAATATAACAGCCTCTGCCCCTGTACCCTGATTTGAAATTTAATGGCTGCTGATTAAAACAATCTTCACACCATTCTGCTAGCAGGGGTCTTTACAGAAGCCAATGGTCTGAGGTGGGCTGTAAGAGCCAGTGGAGTTCAGCATCCAGACGATGAGTAGTATTGTGGTCCAGAGATCCTCATTCTGATTATGATCATTTGGTGCTTTGTGTGCCTTTCAAATATGTATATGTTGAAAGGTTAACCCAAAATTAAAAGTCAAACAAGCTTATCTCTAGTGCCTCAATGTTTTCGATCACTGATATCGCAAAAAGGAATGGCATTATTACAGATGTTTATACACAGTGGACATTGACAGCCTGCTTACAGTGCATTCAAAAAGTACTCAGACCCCTTCACTTTCTGTACACTCTATTGTGTTGTAGTTTTCATTTTAATTGGAAAACTTGTGTGCCACTTTTGCACTCAGCATCCATACTTTAAACAGCTCAAAGTGAACACGTTTTCAAAAAGGTTTGCAAATGTATGAAAAAGAAAAACCTGAAATTTCTCATTTGTATAAGTATTCCAGCCCATTGCTGTGGACATCCGATGTCTGGTTAGGTGCATTCTGTTTGCTTTAATTCTCCTTGAGATGTTTCTCAAACTTGATTGGAGTCTACCTGTGGCAAACTGAACTGATTGAATGTCAGTTAGAAAGGCGCATCATCTGTGGATAGAAGGACGGCATATCAGGGCAAAAACAAAGCAATTAAAGATCCAACACTCAAAGTTGTTCACCATCAGGACGAGATAGCCAATCAAATGGGTGCAATGTCACATGTCTCAAAACCTCACGTGCGCATTGTAGCATAAATATGGGGAACAAAACACAGATAAAGCAATGTCAGAGATTGAGACACTTGTGACCATTTCATCTGGACACTGAAAAACACCAATCGCTAAGTCAAAAAGCCACCAAGGACAACATCCACTCCTTGGCACTTTTCATTTTCAGTACGCTTTTTCCTAAGACTATTTTTATACAGAATTTGTTTTCTCTAATATTTTTTTCAAGGCGGTCTCCCAAGCCCAACAAGACTGCTGGATGAAGTGGGATGGTGTGGAGAGGAGGAAAATTACTTGGAGTGAGATGTGGAGCATGGAGGCTAATAGACTAAGTTTTATCATCAGAGCCACATACGACGTCTTGCCCTCCCCAACCAACCTACATCTTTGGCATGGAAAGGATCCAGCATGTCCCCTGTGCGCTATCCCAGCAACCCTCAAACACATACTGGTGGGTTGCAAGACCAGCTTAACTCAAGGAAGATACACCTGGCGCCACAACCAAGTGCATTAACGCCATGCCTCTACAAGCACAAAGTATCATCAGACAGAGAACAACCTTCATGCGGGAAGGGGAGAAACAGCGGACCAAGCCTTTACTCCAAGATAATGGTCCATTGAACCCAGCCTGGGATTGGGAGTTGCGAGTGGACCTCAATCAGAGGCTCACCTTCCCACCCGAAATTGCGACAACTAACCTGCGTCCAGATCTTGTGCTCTGGTCCAAGTCCTGTCGGCGTGTCTTCATCGTTGAGATGACAGTCCCATGGGAGGATGCTATCGATGAGGCATTCGAACGGAAGAGGCTGCGATATGCCAGTTTAGCAGCTGAAGCAGAGGGGTTGGGCTGGAACGTCAAAGTGTGGCCAGTGGAGGTGGGATGCAGAGAGTTTGTAGCCAGTTCCACCACAAGGCTATTGAAGGAAGTAGGGATCAGAGGGCAGGCTCAACGGAAGGCAATTAAAGAGCTTGCCAATGTAGCGGAACGGAGCAGTCACTGGCTGTGGCTGAAACGTAGGGACTTAATATGGGCTGCCAATTGATCGAGTGGTGTCACCATGCAACATACACCCGGGCCTGATCAACCAGGGGTGGGCCAACCCTGGCGGAGGGTGTCTTGTGATAAGCGGCCGAAACACCCAATGAAGTCGGGGCACACAACTGAAGATGTGTCGCATTGGTTTCACCACGCAATTCTGTGGCAAATTTTACTCCATTCAAGATGACTTCTCTTTTCAACTGTTGTGCTGAAGAATTAGGGATATTAACAACTAGTCCTAGTAAGAATCCTTTTCTATTTGGTATTGTTATACGTTAATAAATATTACACTGCTTATATATTTTCAATACTCTGTCTTTTATTGCGAGTGATTAAAATAATAAGAGGGTGCCAAATGTGGATTACTGCTTTCTTGCCCATAGGGCTGTTGAGGCTGTGGAAGAAAAACTAGAAGGAGGGGTCCTATAGACATTTAGGGATGATATAGTTACTGGACACAAGATGTTTTGGTATGCTTTCCATATTAAAAGGGTTAATAGATGTCAGAAACCTGTTCAGGCATAGCAGGAAACCAGGTCAAGATCAAGCGAGCAACAAAGACAAGAATGTACCAGGAGCAGGTTGATGTAAAACACCAAATGTATGATAAGAGATCAGGAGATGTCCTGTAAACCATAAAACTGGACACACACAGATTTCAAGGGTGATAGCAGAACAATAAAGATATGAGAAGAACAAGAGTGTGGTACAGCAGACTTTAGTTTCAAGAAGTAAACCAACGAACCAATCAAAGTAAATGTTTGCATGGATCAGCACTGCTATGCAAATTCACTTGTTTATAAAGCAGACCTCTGCACGTATTATTTTGACCGTTCTGATTATTCTGTAACAGACCGCTGTGATGGATGCTCCATATTTGGCATTTGCAGAGGAGATAATTAAAGATGCAATGGATGAGCTTTCTTGCGCCTGATTACTGACTCAAAGAGGTTTTGCCAAACTTGTCCTATTAGAGGATAAGTTTCTTTCTTCAATTAAAATGTTTGACTTGTACCACAAGGTCGCTCCTCAATAATTAGCACAACTTACTTAGTAAAAGTAAGATGTTGTTCAGTTAGTAAGTGGCATATCACCAAAAGTGTTGTGCTTTTATGTTTATTGCGGCTGGTGATATGTAGAGAATCTTATACAGAATATTGGGTGACTGGTGTGACCAGTAGGGGGCGCTGCAACCTCCCAACCTTCAGACACCACCACACAAATTCAAGTGCCAGATTCAGATAAGTCATTTATTAATGATAATACCTTCACATGGATCTCAATACACCCAGTTCTTCTGTTATATCTCTTTTTCCTCTCCTCCATACATCCAGGCTAGCTTTGTCCTCCTTCCGCCTGACTCCGACTTTGAGCAGCCTCTTTTATCTAGGACCAGGAAGTACTTCTGCTGCTAGGGCATAGCCCAAAAGAAGTACTTCCAGGTAAAAGGGAGGAGGAATCCCTGCAGCACCCCCCAGCAGCCCCCATGGAACCCGACAAGGCTGTTCTATGGAACTACAATATCCTGAGTGCTGTGCGGGTATCCTCACAGGTAACATTGCCCAAGGATGCTGCCTCCTATTGTCTTAGGGAAGCCCATAGTCCTGCCAAGTTGTCTCCCCTTGTCTTTCCATTGTACTGGCTTCCCGGCCAATGATGGGTGCAATCCATCTGGGGTGCCAGTGTACCCACTGTTGTGTTGGCATCTTACTGCCTGTCTATTGGGTGAGACAGGATGATCTTTGCCCTATTTCTTTTGACATCATAGGGCTGGCCTCCCATCCAGCCAAGGCACCATGCTCCATTCCGATTGGGACGCTCGGCCATTTGCGCCGTCCATCACACTGGCAATTGGCACCACTCGATACTTTGTCTGGATAGGATCTATATGAGTATGTATGTGTGTGTGTGTGTGTGCTAATCGGAACAATGAGGTGTGGGAGTCAGCGTAACCAAATAATGAAACTGGCAAGTCTTACAAACCACACAATAAAACATATTGTGCTCTGTTTTTACTCATCATATTCACACATTATTGTGCCCCCCACTGCTGTGCTCTCTTAAGTTTCTTTCTTTTGAAGCAGTCAATACATTCCTGGAACTCACGTGATTTACAAGAAAAATGTCATCAAGGCCTGAAAGCATTGCAGTATTTACCACTTTTTCCTATTGGTGTGTGTGTGTGATGCCTTAGTTGCACTCCACAGGACAAATAAAGAGAGAAACAGGAAGATAAGAAAGTTTAGCACCTCCTGTTGCTTATTTAAACAGCTCTGAACAGTTACTTTCTTTTATCTACTTTCTTTGCTAAGTTAAGAAAGGCAGGCCACTCAATGTCACACATTTTTTTTCCCTGACCAACAAAAGGAATGTTATTTGTGCTGTTTGTTTTAAACTCTATTCACCACTTTCCAACTCAAATGGTGTGAGATTTTAAAACCAATGAAACATTGACTCATACTGCAAATTTAAGCTGGCTAACCTGCATGGGTATGGGGATGTGAAAACAGGAAAACCCACACAGAAGGTGCCTCATAGACCACAACCAGGTGCAGAATGTAACCCTAGACCCTCAAACACTGCACTGCCATGCCTCCAATACCATTTTTACAGACAATTGTATATGGTTCTCTATATTATTTTGCACTTGGAATGTTACTTGATAAAAATTTTGGCAGCCCTAAGACTAACTATTCTCTCCCTGAAAAATGCCCATTCACTTACACTCACTGAACAAACTAGATTCACAAAATTTATTGACATATGCACAGTAAAAAAAACACAGTGGTTCAAACCATGCAATGAAATTCTTACTTTGCCAGTCTTCCTCACATCAAACGATAAATTAGATAGAAATTAACTTAAAAGTAATAATTAGGCAGAAATCAGAAAATAATCATAAAATAAAAATACAAAAAATAAACTACTCAGTGCCTTGTGCTACAGACAGGGTAACAATCAATGGAACTTATGGAAAGTGGAGGAAGCAATGGTGAATGTATTATTTATGAGTCTGATGGCCTGTGGATAGAAGCTAATTGTGAGTCTTATTGTCCATGATTATTTATTTTATTTTTAATTATTAGGAAGGGCGGCACAGTAGCGCAGTGGTAGCGCTGCTGCCTCGCAGTTAGGAGACCCGGGGTCGCTTCCCGGGTCCTCCCTGCGTGGAGTTTGCATGTTCTCCCCGTGTCTGTGTGGGTTTCCTTCGGGCACTCCGGTTTCCTCCCACAGTCCAAAGACATGCAGGTTAGGTGGATTGGTGATTCAAAATTGGCCCTAGTGTGTGCTTGGTGTGTGGGTGTGTTTGTGTGTGTCCTGCGGTGGGTTGGCACCCTGCCCGGGATTGGTTCCCTGCCTTGTGCCCTGTGTTGGCTGGGATTGGCTCCAGCAGACCCCCGTGACCCTGTGTTCGGATTCAGCGGGTTAGAACATGGATGGATTATTAGGAACACCTGTACACCTGCTTATTCATGTAATTATCTAATCAGCCAATCAGGTAGCAGCAGTGCAGCGCATCAAACTTTGCAGACAGAGGTCAGGACCTTCAGTTAATGTTCAGTTAATGTTCACATCAAACACCAAAATGTGACATGATTGTTGGTGCCAGGTGGTCTGGTTTGAGGATTTCTGTAACTGCTGATCTCCTGATCACACACAGCAGTCTCTATAGTTTACTCAGAATGGTACAAAAGTAAAAATCCTCCAGTGGGTGGCAGTTCCCCAGACAGAAACATCTCGTTAATGAAAGAGATCAGATGAGAATGGTCAAAATGCTTCGAGCTGACAGAAAATCTATGGTAACTCAACAGTGTCATCTCCAGACAGAGGAGCAGTTTCAGCGACAGACTGCTGTTACTGTCCTGCTCCACTGACAGACTGAGAAGATCATTCCTCCCCCAAACTATGCGACTCTTCAATTTCACCAGAGGGGGTAAACGTTGAACATTATTCAAGTTATTGTCTGTTTTTTTGTTTTTTTTTTACCTGCATTTTTTTATTACTCTTTAATTTAATATTTTTGCTGCTGGAATATGTGAATTTCCCCCTGGGATTAATAAAGTATCTATCTATCTATCTATCTATCTATCTATCTATCTATCTATCTATCTATCTATCTATCTATCTATCTATCTATCTATCTATCTATCTATCTATCTATCTATCTATCTATCTATCTATCTATCTATCTATCTATCTATCTATCTATCTATCTATCTATAACCATTCTGTGCAATTGGGATGAACAGAAAAGCACCTCAAAATACACAACAAGTTGAACCTTGAGACGGATGGGCTACAACAGCTGAAGACCACATGGGGCTCCATTCCTGTTAGCCAAGAACAAAAAGCTAAGGCTGCACTGGGCACAAGTTGTCCAAACCAGGAAAGCTGAAGATGGAAAAATGTAGCCTGGTTTGATGACTCTCAGGTTCTGCTGAGGCACATAGATGGTAGGCTCATGATTTGCCAACAGCATAATTCCATAAAGCCCACCAGCATTGTGTCAAAAGTCCAGGCTGGTGGTGGTGGTGTAATTATTTATTGAATATTTCAAAAAGAGTAAAATTCAACAAAAGTGTTCAGAAAATTGTAGTTCCATAGAACAGCCTTGTTGGATTCCGTGGGGGCTACTGGGGGGTGCTGCAGGGATTCCTCCTCCTTTTGACCTGGAAATACTTCCTTTGGGCTATGCCCTAGCAGCAGAAGTACTTCCTGGTCCTAGATAAAAGAGGTCACTTGACCTCATCCAGGCTGGTGGTGGTGGTGATAATTATTTATTGAATATTTCAAAAAGAGTAAAATTCAACAAAAGTGTACAGAACACTAATTAGATTAGATTAGATTAGATTAGATTAGATTAGATTAGATTAGATTAGATTGGATAAACTTCATTAATCTCAAAGGGAAATTCAGATGTATATACAGTAGCAGCATAAGCATAAAAAACAAGGATACAGACACACAAAACAAATAATAGAGTTAATCAAACAAATAAATAAATAAACATTGTACAGACACTTCAAAACTTAAAAAGTACACTAGGATATCAGCGGACAGAAAAGAACCCCAGAGGCGCTTTTTAGATAGATAGATAGATAGATAGATAGATAGATAGATAGATAGATAGATAGATAGATAGATAGATAGATAGAATTTATTCATCCCCACAGGGAAATGTAGCTTTTTACATAATCTCTTTAAATAAATAAATACAGAAATACAACCACACCCACGGTCCGCTCATTTCTCATTCGTGTGAATGCTATTGTCAGACACAGTTCCTACACTCTCAGCTCCAAGCGGGGTCGGAAATAAAAGAAAGAGTAGAAGACAAAGTAGAACATCGTAAAGAGGTTCAAAAACATTGGCGCGATACACATGCAGAGCAGGTTAGAGATTATGAAAGTACTAAAGTTCGAAAGTCTCAAAAAAATGACAGTAAAGATCGAATTAGCGCAAACAAATGGAAATTACTAGAGATCGAATATATGGACATAGGTGATATGACAGAAGTATCTAGATATTGTTTGGCTTTAAACTTTAAGTCAGAGATTTGTAGATCGTCTAATTCGTGTTGCCATCAGGGAAAAGTAGTGTTTCTTCCCAATGAAGAGGCATATCCATGAGAATTAAAAGATTTGTTGCTTGGTGAAAGTGAAATCCACATACGCAAGTGGCAAAGATGCAAAGTGGCTAGCATGTAGCGCAGGCTGGGGGGTTGGCGAGCAAAGTGAGCAGGGGGCGAAGCCCCCTAGTAATCTCTTTAAATAAATAAATACAGAAGTACAAAAATAAATAAATAAATAAAATGCCCAAACTTTGGTCGGAACATACAGCTGAAGAACTAAAAAGCAGGAAAACGAAAATGAAAAAAACATCTGACTTGTCAGTCACAGCCATGGTGAGGCATTATGAAGACGTATTGTTGTTGGTATAAAGGAGCCTCTGTAGTGTTTCTTGACACACTTCAGCTAAATGATTTGTTGTCTGAAAGTCCTCAGTGTTAGTGTGTCAGAGAGAGAATGTGCAGCATTGTTCATAATGCTTCTATAAAGATGATTCAGTTCATCTGGACATAGTTATTTTCCAGGGAGATAGGTAACATCACTCAAACAGTATTATAAGGTTGGAGAAACCAGCAGTCAACTGAGACTGTGGAAAATAACTATGTCCAGATGAACTGAATCAACTTTCTAGAAATTCCTTACCTGTATTATTGCGCATACATTGAGACATTGTTCATAATGGCACTCAGCTTTGTTTTAATTCTCTCCTTTTGCTACATATCTATAACTAAGCTTTCCTTTTTTTAAGCTTGTTGATTGGTGGGCTTCTCTGGAAGTGATGTTACTAGTCCAGCACACCTCAGCATAGAAAATCACACTGGCCATCACAGAGTCCTAGAAGATGTGAAGGATGTCACTTCCCACATTAAAGAAACAATAAAGGATAAAGAGCCAGCTTTGCTTTTTCTTCTATAGTTCCTCTGTGTTCTGAGACCAGTCCAATCTATTGATGTGGACCCCTAAGTATGTAGCAGTGCATCACCTCTACATTCACTCCTTGAATAATGACTGGACATAGAGGCTCTTTGATGCAATGAAAGTCGATGAGTAGTTCCTTGGTTTTGCTGTTAGCATCCAATTTGCCGCCATCCTCTTTTCCACAACAGATTCCATTGTGTCCAGAGTTGGCCCTATGGTGGGGCAGGGTCTCCTGATAAGTTTGTTCAGACATTGTGCTTCTTATGAGCTCAAGTTGTTTCCCCAGGATACTGCATCATAGAACAACATATTATTATTAATGTAGCCCATGATGAAGGAGTCATCTGAAACTTTCTGTAGGTGGTAAGTGCTGGTATTGTTTCTGGACATCTGGTGTGTGGAGGGTAAACAGGAGGGAGACAGGACAGCTCTCTAATGTGCTGCAATGTAACACACTACCATTTTTGACACACAGTCCCTTAGCTTTACAAACTGCTGACTATTGGTCAAGTAGTCTGTGATCCAGGAGATTTTGGGGGCATTATAATAGAATCCATATCTTGAACACCCCCCTCCCCATCCTGAGTCAGGGAGCATTGAACAAACAGCATTAATAAGCATCAGACATCTAGGATTTAAACTACTGAGCAGTGGCTTTGTTGTAATCACTAGATAATTTTTGTGTTTGTAGCTTTTCGTCTTTGCTTTATTCTTTTTCATTGTTACTAGATACTTTAGTTTCTTCCATATACTAAATAGCCACTCTGTTCCCTGCCTTGATGTTTTTAGGTGTGTTTGCATAAATGCAAAGACACGTACTGTCCTTCAAACAAACCTGTGTCTTTATGGGTAAACTGTAAGTCATTGTTTTGCATTTTTCCGTGATCTCCTAGCCTGCCCTCACTGCAGAGCACGATACAAAAATAAAGTGAATTGAATTGAGTTTTAACATTCTGTACAATGTCAAATACTCACCTTCACAGAGGTTATTTCAACTTGTCTTATCTTCCTTTGCATGTCTAATAGTTGCTCCTGACCACCAAACAAATTCCCATACAAATTACTGAATCTCTATCAGAGTTATGTGCGATTCTGAACATGGCATTAGAGCTAATCTTTCTGTATTAATGGTACCCTCATAGATATCATGGGCCCCGACACATCCCCCAAACCATGACAGATGCTTGGTTTTGGACCTGAAACTGATTACAACACAGACAATCCTTTTCGTCTTTGGCCTGGAGAACACAGCAGCTGATTTTTTTTTTTACCAAAACCAAGTTCAAATGTTGACTTGTTGGACCCCAAAACACGATTGCACCATCCTACTTTATATCTCCATTGAGCACAAGCCAAAAGAAGTCGGTGGCACTTCTGGGCAGACTTGATGTGTGTCTTCTGCTCTGTATAGTTAAGACATGACCTTCATCTGTGGATACAGTGGTGAATGGTGTTGACTAGCAAAAATTTACCAAATTTACAGACGCATGACAGTTTTTCAGACAATGACGTCTTAAGGGATCGGGGAAGTGGTTGTCCCCTTGCCCTAATCTACACCTCACTATAATTTGATCTCAGAGATCTACAAAGAATTCCTTGGACTTCCCGGCTTGTTTTCTTTTTCTGACAAGCAGCGTGACTAGTGTGACCTTATATACACAGGATTGTGCCTTCTAAATGATGCTCAATCAATTCAGTTTGCCACAGTGGGACTCCAATCAAGTTCAAGACAAATCTCAAGCTGAATTCAAATAAACAGGATGGACCTGAGCTGCCACAGCAAAGCGTCTGAAAGTATTTTGTTTCACTAGATGGTAATGTGGTGTGCTTCTTAATGCAATACAATTTATTTTTGTATGGCCCAAAATCACACAAGGAGGGGTGCAATGGGCTATACAAGACCCTGTTTTTGACAAGCCTTGACTCTCTAGAAGACAAGAAGAAACTACTCAAAAAAAAACCCTTGTAGAGAAAAAATTGGCAGAAATCTTTGGAAAGGCAAAGGTAGGTTGGGCGTTCAGTGGGTGTCAGAAAAATCTTTGGAAAGGCATTTCAGAGAGAGAGAGAGACCCCTTTCCAGGTAGGTTGGAAGTGCAGTGGGTGTCAAAAAATGGGGTAAACACAGCACAATACATTAAACAGAACACAATAACCATTAGAACATTAGAACAATCTGGACAAGAACAGGCCATTCAGCCCTAAAAAGCTGACCAGCTCTGCTTCTGTAATGTCCATCTTTATAAATATCCATTCCCACCAAAA
Source organism: Erpetoichthys calabaricus (assembly GCF_900747795.2). Taxonomy (NCBI): domain Eukaryota; kingdom Metazoa; phylum Chordata; class Cladistia; order Polypteriformes; family Polypteridae; genus Erpetoichthys; species Erpetoichthys calabaricus. The sequence continues at coordinate 283,484,253 of NC_041396.2, read as the reverse complement.
TGGCCAATGGAATGATAATTTACACAAACCTCTGGTATCATAACCTAGATACGATCTCACAATAAATCATAAAGGATTATTTAGAATGAATAATAAGTGCAGACTTTTCCGTCCACACACCAACCAGGCAGGGTGCATGTGAATAATAGCAGGATAAAATTCCTGACTGACAGCAAAAAGCTGTGGTCTTAAGGCGGTTGGGGAATCTCACTGAAGCAACTCTAGGATCTGATAGTGGACACCAGTGGTGAGAGACGCTTTCTAACTGAGGAAGGGTGGCCTTTAGAGAAATGTTGTCTGTGGGATCTCCTGACTTGTTGGAGAGTTGTCAACAGGCTAAGTGGACTGCTACAAAAATGGTTGTAGAAGCAAAAGCTTGAGCATGGGTGGAATTAGAAGAAGACATGGAGAAAAACTATCAGATGGCTTTGAGGTTGTTCTGGCAGACTGTTTGATGCCACATTAAGGGAAGGCATGACTTGCCCAAACTGTTAAATAGGGATGGAGAGGTGTGGACCTGTTCCTGGGAAATTGTTGAGCGGTGGAATGAACACTTTGAGGTTCTCCTCAACCAGGTGGAAATGCCTTCCTACCATTTAGATTTACATTTATTTGTGTAACAGATGCTCTTATCTAAAGCGACTTACAAAAGAGGCCAGCATAATTGAGTAAACATCAGTCTGGGAGACTGTTTGAAAACAAATATTGCAGGGCAGGTAACAAAATTGTTCACCATAAATGCAGAGCTCAGAACAAAAATGCAAGAGAGTTACAGTTTTTAGAAAGCAAACACCTAACAGCTAATAATCATTGAACAATAGTCTTCAAACACTTTTTAAACACATTGAAGCACTCAGAATTTCAAATGGAGGTGGGCATCTTGTTTCACCACCTAGAAGATACACATGAAGAGAATCTGGACTGAGACTTAATACCACGCAGAGATGGCATCACCAGACACCTTTCATCAGCAGACCTGAGTGGCTGAGGAGGAGTGTAGCACCTCACAAGTTTCTCCATACATAAGGAGGGAGCATTGGACATGTCTGGAGGGGAGCGGATCCCATCAGATAAGGTCAGGTTGGGGAGCATGCACTGGTACAGCGTGTTGCCACACTCACCTCACAATGAAACAGCTTGAGATCCCAGTTAGCAACCTCTGAGGTACACATGTGATCAAGTCCCACCCTCTGGAAAAGACCATCTTTAACAGCTGTAGCCAGGTGTTACATGGGCGTCCCATTGGCCTGGTCCAGCCACTCGGGTCTTCAGCAAAGAGGATCCTGTGAGCCACATTACCATCGGGAAATCGCACCACATAACCATCACTATAGTGGTCCAAGGATTGTGGTGGTAAGATTAAGGGGGTTGGGGGTGGGGGGGAATGGGGGAGTATTGGGGGAGAAATCTGGCCAGGCATGTTTAAAGCATTGGACATTGTTGGGATAGCATCTATCAACAGGTCTATTCAGTGTTGCATGGAAGGTGGGTAAAGTACCCTTGGAATGGCAGACTGGAGTGGTGGTCCCCATGAATAAGAGAGGGGGCCAGAGGGTGTGTTTCAACAACAGAGAGATCACACTTCTCAGTCTCCCAGGCAAGGCATATGCAGGCATACTGGAAAGAAGAATCCATCTGATGGTTGAGCCAAAGATACAGGAGGAACGATGTGGATTCCTGGCTGTGAAACAGTAGACCAGCTCTTCTCCCTGGTGTAGCTGCTAAAGGGTGCTTGGGAGGATGATTACCCAGTCTACATGTGTTTAGTAGATTTGGAAAAAGCATATGACTTTGTCCCTCAGGATGAGTTGCAGAAGATGCTGCAGGAATGTGGGGTAACAGGGCTACTCTTGTGTGCTATTCATTCTCTGTACTAATGCAGTAAGAGCCGTGTCTGAACACTTGGTGTTAAATTGAATTTGCTCACTGTGGGTGTTGGACTCCATGAAGGCTGTGTCTTGTCACCACTACTGTTTGTGGTTTTTGTAGTGTCAAGCATATGCAAATAGTAGACATCCTCAGGGCACTGGACAGGTAAGCAATATCACCATCGGGACGAGACAGGGTGCTCTTGTTGACACAACATCTCTTTTTTCCAAAGTTCAGAGGCACGTAGGCCAGAGAACAAGTGACCACACTTTTGGCTATTAAGCACCACCCCTTTTCAGGAACCAGTACTGGCACTGGGAGGAAGCAGTCAGCCTTGGGCTTGTCAGTGACTGGGTAGGAATTCTCAAGTGCTCTGCATTCTTTTGTATTTAAAAGCACCCGCGAGTGCCATTTAATTTCATCTGTTTTGCTGTTTACCAAGTGTTGGCCCGAAATGGGGGTCTGCTGCTTCTCCAACACTTTGTTTCACTTCTGCATTAATTATTTACAATGGACAGGATATCAAGGTGCTGGCGAGGATCTGAGGGTATCCAGTGGGTGGGACAATGGGGTAGCATTGCTGCTTTATGTAGATGATGTTGTCCTCTTTGCCTCATCTGACTGTGACTTGGGACAAGTTAGCTATCTGTGAAACAGCTTAGCTATTAGCTAAAGAGATGGGCTTGATGGACTTCTTAACTTGTTATGACCATTGTGGCATGTGCACTTCAGCAATTTGCTGCAGAGTGTAAAGCAGCCAGGAAGAGGATCAGCACCTCTGAGTCGAGTAGATTGCTCTCTCCATGAGAGGGGGGGAACAATGCCCTTAGTGGATGATCGAGAGGAGCCAACTGAGGTGGGTTGGACATGTAATAAACATGCCGTCAGGGGTCTCCCCTTTAGAGCTGCTCCAGGCATTTCCCACTGGGTGGAGACCCTTTGGAAGACCCAGAGCACAATGGAGGGATTATGTTTTCGCTGGCTTGGTAACCCCTAAGAATTCCCCAGCAATCCACAGCTTGGGAGAGGTAAGTTTTGCTGACTTTCTTTTCCTGCTGCCACAGTGATCCTCATCAGGAAAAGTGGTTAAGGAAATAAGATGAGGTGAGATTACTGCTTGTTTTTATCATGCTAAATGAAAGAGCCACACAGAACATGTCTGAAAAAAAGAAAGAAAAAATGCAAATGTTTAAGCAAATTACCAAATTAACCCCTTGAATGTGACTTACTGTTAATTTTCCCAGTCAGATATAATAACTAACCGTCCTTCATTGGTTTCAGTATCCTTTCATAGTACTGTTTGGGTAAATGACAACAGTATGGTCCTCTTATAGACATCTTGGTTAAGCTCCATGAACTTCTATTGTACCCCTCTGAATCACATCCTGGCCCCTGGGCTTAAGGAGCCATCCTGAGAAAATGCAAGAAAGAGGAAGGCAGGCCACACTTCCATCTGAGTTGGTGGGGATGAAGATCATCAGCTTTGAACTTTCATCCAGCCTTCTTCTCTGATTTTTAGTGGAAGTTATAATAATTTGGCCTGCCATGAGGACAAGTACCGAGGATCAGAAGATAATGTGCCAAAGCCCAATACATGCAACCAAGACTAAAGTCAAAATAAAAAAGCCACAAAGTTGTTAACCAAAACTTTTCCAGAAGATAACAGTTGAAAGGTTTTTAGAATTTATCCCCAAACTCACACTTTGTTCACACTACGGTGTTTCATTTAAAAGCACAGGCATTTCTGCTTTTCATGCATGCTTCTCCTGCATTTATAATTCCCAAAAACTGAGATTTTTGAAAATGCTCTGCAGAGCTGTATACGTCTGAAGATGCCATTGTAGTGTTGGAATGTGGATAGTTGAAAATGTATAGTTTTGAAAGGCAGACTCTAATTATGTTCTGATTGGATTGTGGTTATTATGTAGCCATTCCCTGATTCAGTCTTGCTCATTACAATGTCTTGTTCCCAGATTGGTCACCCTTTATGGAAGAAACCATATTGCAACATAGCAGACATTGAGGATTTGCTTTCCTTGGTGCTTGTTGTGTTGCTTACCTGTATGCCTCTATATTGTGTTTTGTTCAGAAAGCCTCTGGATTTTTTCCACCGCTGCTATGTCCTTTTTGTAGCCTGGAAACCAAAACTGCCCAAAGCTGCCCAACATGGAGGAGTAAGGATAGAGGTGATGATGGAATTACTGCGTAAATTGGTGCAATGGAAGTAAAACCATGGTGGTGAAGTGGGTGCTATGTTCTTGAGCAAAGCTTTCAGCATATGAGTCAGTCTACAGTATATCTCCATCCTCACCTATGGGTAGTAATCAAAAGAATGTGATCATAAATAAAGGTGGTGGCAATGAGCTTAATGTACAGGGTTGTTGGGCCCATTGTTTGTGACAGAGTGAGGAACCCAGCAGTTTAAAAGGAGCATGGGGTTGAACCAGTGCTTCTCTGGATCAAGAGGAGTCAGTTGAAGTGGATTTCCCCCTGCCAATGTCCTTTCAGAGATGTACAAGGAATTACCTGTCAATCAAAGGATTACCTATCAACTCACTGAGCAGGAACAGAAGAAGATACTGAAGACACTGAAGAAGGTGGCCTGGTCTGCAAACCAGGATAAGCGTATATATATTGCACAAGAAACAGGAAGGTAAGACCAGTTTTCCAAAGAACAATAACTTTATTGCTGATCTCATACTTTATTCAAAAAAGACTTTATCTTCAGCACACAAGTACTTAGGTTACACCTGGCAAACATCCTGCTCTAGCTCCCTTCCTCATTTTCAAAGAACACAGTGTCTTCCTCGTTATGCAGGTTCATTGGTTTGGAAGCAACAGCTGGGGCAGACGCAGCCCGGAAAAGAGAGGACAGGAAAATGAGCAGTTTAGTAGGTCAGAGCTCGGTCTTTTAAAAGTTCTAAGTATTGTGTGAGAAGCACACTATGTGGTAAGCCTGCAAACCTGCAGCTGATCCTGTAGAAGGCCAATTAAGAGTGTGCTTGTTTCTTTACTGTTTTACAGAGAGCAAATGCACAGCTACAAAAGTGTCAATGTGCAACTGTCAGCATTACATGGTAAGAATATGCAGCGGAGGAGCTACTGAACTGTACTTTGAGCAAATGTTGCTGCCATCAGAGAATCAGTGGCAACTCGAATCAGCAGCAACACTTGTCACTATACATTATATATATATATATATATATATATATATATATATATATATATATATATATATATATATATATATATATATATATATATATATATATATATATATATATAGAGTTAGGTCCATAAATATTTGGACAGAGACAACTTTTTTCTAATTTTGGTTCTGTACATTACCACAATGAATTTTACATGAAACAACTCAGATACAGTTGAAGTGCAGACTTTCAGCTTTAATTCAGTGGGAAGAACAAAACGATTGCATAAAAATCATTTCAGGGGCTCAAAAGTAATTGGACAATTGACTCAAAGGCTATTTCATAGGCAGGTGTGGGCAAGTCCGTCGTTATGTCATTATCAATTAAGCAGATAAAAGGCCTGGAGTTGATTTGAGGTGTGGTGCTTGCATGTGGAAGATTTTGCTGTGAACAGACAATATGCGGTCAAAGGAGCTCTCCATGTAGGTGAAAGAAGCCATCCTTAAGCTGCGAAAACAGAAAAAACCCAGCCAAGAAATTGCTACAATATTATGAGTGGCAAAGCCTACATTTTGGTACATCCTGAGAAAGAAAGCAAGCACTGGTGAACTCAGCAATGCAAAAAGACCTGGACGTCCACGGAAGACAACAGTGGTGGATTATCGCAGAATCATTTCCATGGTGAAGAGAAACCCCTTCACAACAGCCAACCAAGTGAACAACATTCTCCAGGGGGTAGGCATATCAATTATCCAAATCTACCATAAAGAGAAGACTGCATGAAAGTAAATACAGAGGGTGCACTGCAAGCCGCTCATAAGCCTAAAGAATAGAAAGGCTAGATAGGACTTTGCTAAAGAACATCTAAAAAAGCCAGCACGGTTCTGGAAAAACATTCTTTGGACAGATGAAACCAAGATCAACCTCTACCAGAATGATGGCAAGAAAAAAGTATGGAGAAGGTGTGGAACAGCTCATTATCCAAAGCATACCACATCATCTGTAAAACACGGTGTAGGCAGTGTGATGGCTTGGGGGTGCATGGCTGCCAGTGGCACTGGGACACTAGTGTTTATTGATGATGTGACACAGGACAGAAGCAGCCAAATGAATTCTGAGGTGTTCAGAGACGTACTGTCTGCTCAAATCCAGCTAAATGCAGTCAAATTGATTGGGCGGCGTTTCATGATACAGATGGACAATGACCCAAAACATACAGCCAAAGCAACCCAGGAGTTTATTAAAGCAAAGAAGTGGAAAATTCTTGAATGGCCAAGTCAGTCACCTGATCTTAACCCAATTGAGCATGCATTTCACTTGTTGAAGATTAAACTTCAGACAGAAAGGCCCACAAACAAACAGCAACTGAAAGCCGCTGCAGTAAAGGCCTGGCAGAGCATTAAAAAGGAGGAAACCCAGCATCTGGTGATGTCCATGAGATCAAGACTTCAGGCTGTCGTTGCCAGCAAAGGGGTTTCACCAAGTATTAGAAATGAACATTTTATTTCCAGCTATTAATTTGTCCAATTACTTTTGAGCCCCTGAAATGAAGGGATTGTGTTAAAAAAATGTTTAGTTGCCTCACATTTTTATGCAATTGTTTTGTTCACCCCACTGAATTAAAGCTGAAAGTCTGCACGTCAACTGCATCTGAGTTGTTTCATTTAAAATTCATTGTGGTAATGTACAGAACCAAAATTAGAAAAAAGTTGTCTCTGTCCAAATGTTTATGGACCTAACTGTATATATATATATATATATATATATATATACACACTAGGGGGCAAGCCCCCCTGGCGCCTTCGGCACCCAGCCTCCAGATGCGGCCAGTTTGCCGCTCATGTTGTGAAGAGGGGGGCTGAACACATCCCAAGGAAATGCAGTTGCTCCTCCAAACCCCCCTCTTAAATAGTGATACAATGGGAAACAAATATAGTTTTTTTTACCTCCTCTTTGCTCAATCAGCTGCTGGCTTGCTGCTAAAGCCATGCCACATGATCTGCGGAACTTTGAACATTTAAAAGCCTCTACAGCAGCTGTCCTACTCTTTGTCTTTTATTTCTGGCCCTGGGCGTGGTTAAATCTCTTGGCAAAAAGTCTGGTCTCGCAGGACGTGAGTTCTTGATATTTTTTAGTTTATAATTTAAAAATGGAATAAGAATCTGAAAATCTAGCAACATCAAATTAAAGTTTGATAAATCCTGAAAAGAATGATACCAAGCATATATATGTAGGTTTTAAAATAAGCCTGATTTAAAGCGTGACAAAAAACATCACATAAAATTGTTGCACTTTTAGGCTTAGGGTTTTATATAGAGAGAGTAGATATATATTATATATATATATATATATATATATATATATATATATATATATATATATATATATATATATATATATATATATATATATATATCTCTGCAGTGGGCTGGCACCCTGCCCAGGATTGGTTCCTGCCTTGTGCCCTGTGTTGGCTGGGATTGGCTCCAGCAGACCACCGTGACCCTGTGTTCGGATTCAGCGGGTTGGATAATGGATGGATGGATATATATATATATATATATATATATATATATATATATATATATATATATATATATTGTAAAGAAAGCACAAAATGCACATAAAGGTTTGGGGTTTTCTGTAGAAAGTGATGAAAAAATAATTGCAACCAATACAACAGTTTTCATAACACCGTCCGCCATCATGGCGAATGGGGGAACACTTATGTAGCGGGACCGGAAATAGATGAATGGGCTGATGGGAAGGAACTGAGATGGATGCTGGGACTGCTGACGTCATCGGGGCGAGACAGAGGGAAGGCGGAAGTGGCGTGTTGTTGTGCAGTGTTCAGGAGAGTTTATGGTGGTGTTGCGTCTTTCTTTCTGTAGAAATAAAGAGAGAGAGAGGTTAGTACCCCACCATTCCCGTCTGGCATATGTTGTCGCGTTACATTTTGGATTGTTCCGCGGCTCCTTAATCGCGTGTGCGTGACAATATATATATTCAAAAATGGAAGTGTTAATCATTTATTTTCATCAATCAACAAAATGCAGTGAATAAACAAAAGAGAAATCTAAATCAAATCAATATTTGGTGTGACCACCCTTTGCCTTCAAAACAGCATCAATTCTTGAAGGAACTCGGCTGGTAGGTTGTTCCATCCTTCTGTCTCTTCATGTAATCCCAGACACACTTGATGATGTTGAGATCAGGGCTCTGTGGGGGCCATACCATTACTTCCAGGACTTCTTGTTCTTCTTTACGTTGAAGATAGTTCTTAATGACTTTGGCTGTATATTTGGGGTCATTGTCCTGCTGCAGAATAAATTTGGGGTCAATTATACGCCTCCTTGATGGTATTGCATGATGGATAAGTATCTGCCTGTATTTCTCAGCATTGAGAACACCATTAATCCTGACCAAATCTCCATTTGCAGAAATGCAGCCCCAAACGTTCAAAGAACCTCCACCATGCTTCACTGTTGCCTGCAGACACTCATTATTGTACCGCTCTCCAGTCCTTCGACGAACAAACTGCCTTCTGCTACAGCCAAATATTTCAAATTTTGACTCATCAGTCCACAGCACTTGCTGCCATTTTTCTGCACCCCAGTTCCTATGTTTTTGTGCATGCTTGAGTCACTTGGCCTTGTTTCCACATCGGAGGTATGGCTTTTTGGCTCCAACTCTTCCATGAAGACCACTTCTTGCCAGACTTCTCCGGACAGTAGATGGGTGTACCTGGGTCCCACGGGGTTTCTGCCAGTTCTGAGCTGATGGCACTGCTGGACATCTTCCGATTTCGAAGGGTAATAAGCTTGATGTGTCTTTCATCTGCTGCACTAAGTTTCCTTGGCCGACCACTGCGTCTACGATCCTCAACGTTGCCCGTTTCTTTGTGCTTCTTCAAAAGAGCTTGAACAGCACATCTTGAAACCCCAGTCTGCTTTGAAATCTTTGTCTGGGAGAGACCTTGCTGATGCAGTAGAACTACCTTGTGTCTTGTTACTGTGCTCAATCTTGCCATGACATGAAACTGTCTTCCACAACCTCACCTTGGTAGCAGAGTTTGGCTGTTCCTCACCCAGTTTTAAGCCTTCTACACAGCTGTTTCTGTTTCAGTTAATGACTGTGTTTCAACCTACGTGTGACATTGATGATCATTAGTGCCTGTTTGGTAGAACTGGTTGATCAAACACCTGACTAGAATTCTACAAAATCCCTGACTTTGTGGACCTATAAGAATTGATGCTGGTTTGAAGGCAAAAGGTAGTAACACCAAATATTGGTTTGATTCAGATTTTTCTTTTGTTCGCTCACTTTGCATTTTGTAAATTGATAACAATAAACAATCATTATTTATATTTCTGAAAACATTCTTTGTTTACAGCATTTTTTCACACCTGCTGAAGTATGGCCAGTATCTACCTTAATACAACTTCTTCTGCATGATCACCAGTCCTGATTTTGCTAGCAATTGAATGTTTACGCAACTTTACAGTTTGTAAGCATGTGCCCAGAGCCATCTTAACACCATTATAGACACACGGGCAAAGCAGTGTACTAGGACCCCTGCCTACACAACCACTCAGCAAGTCACAACATATGTAGATTAGTATGGGACCCCTATTTTCATGGGGCCCCAGCCAACTGCCCAGGATGCCCATGCGTTAAGACGGCACTGCATGTGCCATCACATAGGCTTTATTTGTAGACTATTAACACACAACTGAACTAATACTGTTCTTAGCGGAGCAGATGTACTGTATATAAGGTTCCATGAAATCTCAGTTGTTGAACGATTCTCATCTCAAAAAAATCGGTTCATGAACCTAGTTTCTGAACAATAAACACACCAGTTTCTGAACAGAATCTCAAAACAGGCAAACTGGCAACCATGTGCTGAGATGTGCAACAGAAGAGTGTCAGTTATGTCGCAATCTCCGCTCAGTGCAGATTCCTGCTCGATTTTACAGTTCCATTTCTTGATTCTCTTTGTGTTTTGTTGTTTTTTTATATAAACTATTGTATTATTAATACTTTTAGGGTTGATTTTATTATCTTTTCTCAATGCTGAATATTTTTTCAAAACGCTCAGATTTCTGAAAAGCTCACAAAGCAACAGTTTCTCTCATAAACGAACATAAAATGTCTGTTGTTCTGCATGCCGTGTGCTTTCAATGGTTTCACAAAGCAATGGTTTCACACAAAAATTGACATAAAACATCCGCTGCTTGTTCTATGGATGCTCTTGCTCCATGTTCGGCATTTCTGGCTGCACGTTGCCCGGGGTTGCAGCAACGGATGGGCGACAGCGTCATAGGTTGCAATGCAACACAATGACTCAGGCGCCGCCGTGAGTGGCCGCCTTTCCAGCAGCTCCATTTACGACTCTATCTATCTATCTATCTATCTATCTATCTATCTATCTATCTATCTATCTATCTATCTATCTATCTATCTATCTATCTATCTATCTATCTATCTATCTATCTATCTATCTATCTATCTATCTATCTATCTATCTATCTATCTATCTATCTATCTATCTATCTATCTATCTATCTAACACAATCTGGTTTGTACCTCTTGTCATTGTAAGTGGCAGTTGTTGCAGGTGATCATTGCTGTAGGCGCAATAACTACATGAACATGTTCAGCACCACAATCACCTGTGGACAGATCAGCTGGTGCCGGTAGCTCACTTTTGTTTTCAATCTCAATCTCCTGATCACTAGCACTAAAACTGAATTCTGACAAATCAAATTCAAAATAATAAAATATACGCAAAAAGTATTTTTATAGGGCACCCAGAAGTGCTCCAGGTGTCTGGTGATTTTCTTCTGGCAGCACTTCCGGGTGTAGTAAAAGTGCTGCACAAAAAGGCTCAGCTGTTCCTGCAAAACCCCATGTTGGTACCCGCAGAACCCAACAGTGCTGTGCCAAAGTCCAATTTCCATGGAGCCCTGTGGGAATCAGAAGCACCGCTGCAACCCAGGGGTACTGCCATCTAGTGTTCTGGTGGAGGCAGTGCCCTAAAGAAGCTACCTTTCTCCATTCTTCCATTCTTTGGGTGTCTTGGATGGATGTCCCTTACAATATACTGTATACTACTAGCTGTGTATGCCCATGCTGTAAAAAGCCCGGGCTCCTAGAAACTATTGACATCATCAGAAAAAAAATTGAAATGCAGTCAGCGAATATATATATATATATATATATATATATATATATATATATATATATATATACTGTGTATACATATATACTGCATATATTGTCACACATGTGCGCATGGGAGGCAGCTAAAGGGCCTGAAAGAGTGTAATCCCATGCCAGACTAGGCGGTGGCGGAGTATGCTGACTTATTTTCTCATTGTCCTGCAGACTGTTCACAGGAAATTCCACCTGGCCCTTCTGATGACGCCACTTCTGGCCCTTCTGATGATGTCACTTCCGGTTCCACCCCTTTTGATTACAACACATCCAGGTCCCAGCCTATGGAGGAAGATCCTTCCGGATTCTGCCCCTTTGATATCATATCCTTTAAAGCTGCCATCTTAAAAACAGTTGATCAGTTCTGTGTTGGACTCTGACTTATGCACATCAGTGCAATATATATCATAACACATTTTGCAGCCAGGGAGAATATACAGGTGGTTGCCCCAAACCTTTCTTTGGCTTCTTGGTCCAACTATTTTTGAGAATATATATATTGTAAGACACTAGGGGTTGCTGTTGCCCCTTTCAACCCAACAGACAGACACACTGAACACAGGGTAAAATTATCAAGGAGGTATTTAATTATTCTTCTTGTTTTAATAGTGTCCAAAAGCACCTCTGCCACCATAAACAGGCAAGTAACAATAACAATAACAACAATTACAATAAAGCACACAAATCTCTCCTCCACTCCTCCCAGCAAGCTCTGTCCTACTATCTCCCAACTCCTGCTCGTTTGCTGGGACTCCAGCAGTCCGTTATATAGTCCTTGACCCGGAAGTGCTTCTCCTCTTCCATTCATGTGATTTGCCAGCATTTCTGGGTCAAATGGAGAACTTGCTTTTTCTTCAGCCCAGAAGTACTTTGGGGCTTCAATTCCTGTGACTTGGGAGTAGTTCCAGGCTATATGGAAAGTAAAGACTTCCAAGTTTCCCTGCAGCATCTCCTGGCAGCACCCAAGATATCCAGCAGGGCTGTGAAGCCGAACTCCAAATCCCATGGTGCCCTGCGGGAATCTGGGATACTACTATGATGCAGGGACATCGCCATCTGGCATCCTGGGGGAGGCAGTGTCCCTCAGTAGCTGCTTTCCCCCATCTTTCTCCTCTTTGGGCGTCCCGGCCGGGTTGAGCAGCTGGCTGTCCACCACAATATAGATATATTGCTTTGAAAGAACTTACCTGAAAGCCACAAGCATTGAAAACCAGGTGAGGATAAGAGGTGAATGTGAATGAAAGCTATAGCAAATAGCATTCAGTCAAAGAGTGCTGTTTTATAGCTGACAATGCCTGAAATGTTTGCCACACTTGAAAATGACAATAAACTTAAACTAAAGTGCTTTCATGAAAAACAAACAAACAATATTAAATACAGTCGCCAAGTTCAGACAGGTAATTATTTCTTCTGTGACTCAATTGCCGCTCCTGAGTGTGAGCCATAATTTCAGTGTTCTCTATTATTTCCTTCAAGTGTAACCTGTTTCTCCATTAATAAATCAAGTTCAAGACAGTAAGGGAGTGGTGCCTATCCTTATAGCGATGTTAGCAATATGAACAAATAGGAATAAAATTAGGGGACCAAATAAAGCAGATAAGATTAACAACTAATCAGACTTTGAATGACATTGGATCAAGATTGATTAATATTGAAAACAATTTTTCTCACACGTTCAACACTGTAAACTAAAAGGGGATATAAAGGGTGGAGATTGCAACAGTACAAATGTACTGTAGAACAAAGGATAATTATGTGTAATTAAAAATATAATTGTGATAGCAACTGTACCTTTAAGGTAAAACTGAAGGTGTCGCTATATTGAAAGCACATAGAAAAGTGATAAACTCATGAAAAACAAAAAAGCGCAATGAATAGTAGATGACGCTATAGGCATGAGTTTAATGTCACTGTGATGTTATTATGAACCATGCGGTACAGCAGACACATACTGTAGCTGGATGAAGCACACAAGTTGACACAGAGAACTGCCATGCAAACACTATGACAAAAAGATGGACAGGACAAAAGGAAACCGTTCAGTCAGACTGTGGGATGCTGTAACCATGTGCTATTTTTTATGTATGTTAAGTCAGCACAAACTTGTGTTCTTGTACGGAGACAATTGTAGTCTTGTATGGACTTGTAAGGGGGCCCTGGGCATGGAGAAATAGTATAAAGCCTTGGGAAATTGCCTGGCACACCTTCAAGCCAATGGATGGATGGATGACGTCGCCACCTGATCCTGAGAATGACTTCTGCGCCTGCATTGATGACACTGATAGACTCCAATCCTCAGGCCCTCACTCCAGGACCAGGTTTTGTCACTGGCTTCATTCGTTTTTGCAGTGTAAGCCAACATTAAACTCAAGCTAAGTGTATTCCACCTAAGTGATTATTAATCAACATTACCACCATATCACTGGGGAGGGATATCGCCATTTAATTTATATCTATATAGATTTAGATTAGTACTACGCTGCAATCATTAACGAACCCATTCCCAGGGAGCGTGTGCCCCCTGCTAGATACAGACGCTTACATTTGAAGTCATACACATATAATGTATGAGGATAAACTTGGACACATTCATTCAAAAGATATAGAAGTGAAAATAATTTAATGAATGTTTTCAATTCTTTTCATATTGTGTTTTATGTTCTCTCTTACTTATTTTACCTTGCACATATTTAAAAGGATAAACTCACCATTTTTAAAACTTTGGCTATTGACACCATTTAATGAATAGAGATACGCCATGAGTGCACACTCAGTATGTACATGTACTATAGATTTAGAAAGTATTCAGACCCCCTTGACTTTCTGCACACTTTATTGTGCTGTTTATTTTATTTTAAATGGATACTTTTTGGAATAATTTTTGGTCTTCAGCCTACACTCAATAACCCAAAATGACAAAGTGAAAACATGTTTTCAGAAAGGTTTGCAAAATTCAAAAACTAACCTCTTTTTTATGTTACAAGTATTTAGAGTCTTGATTCAGCACTTTAAAGAAGACTCTCTGACAGCAATTATAGCTTCAAGTCTACTTTGGTAAGTCTCAACTTACAAATGAAATTTTATAAATCAACAACTGGATTCTCCCTTTCAAACAAAAGCTCAGGTCCTGAGTTCAGCACTTTGTAGAAGCCCTTTGGCAGTAATTCCAGCTTCAAGTCATCTTGGGTATGTCTAGGGCTGCCATCCATCCTCATTTTCCCAGACATATCCTCATTTGTTATGTGACATGGACTGTCTGGGAGGAATTTATAAAATTTTGAAAATGTTGGAAATTTTGGCTCCTAAAGTTTGAAAATCTCCTTATCCTTATCATTGGTAAAATTTGAAAGCCGTACACCAATCAGCATTTGCAGAAGTAGTGCGCACACATTTTTCCCAAAATCTTCAATTCTGTTACGGTAGTAAACAATGCAGATATTGACGAGAATAGAAACAACCTTTCGAGTTCTTGGCTTGTCCAACTTGACTTTTTCACTTCATCTTCTGAATTCAGCTTTATCTTCTTGGCGAGTCGACAGTTCATTATAAATGTTGTTTCTTTCCTTAATTATTTGTAATCCTAATTCACCGTAACTAAGTTAATTTATTCAAAATTTACAATTTTCACATTTTCTATGTGAGATCTTATTTTCGATTCTTCTTTTAGCAGCTTGGTTAAAGAAGAAATTTCATACATCCAGGTCCAGTCCGTCATATTTAAGTGTGAGTAAGTACTGCTTTGTAATATTTTAATAGAAAATATTGTAATTACCACCCGTTGTTCCAAAAATTTAAATGGTAAATGAATGAGTCAACTATTAAAGTTTCAGTTAATTAAAAAAAAAATCACACGTTCATTCTGTCATATAAATGCAATATCTTTTTAGTGATCAGTTGATCAAGTAATAAATCACTTCTTGAAATAATTTAATAATATTTTCATAATTCCTTCAATTACATAAATTCAGGAATACCCATTATGCAGAAAAGAAAGTGCAAATTCTCAGACTACTTGAACTAAAAATCTCCTTGTTTTATCAGATTATATTAGATTTACTGAGAAAAATAGATTCAGTGGAAAAAATTAAAGAATGTAGATAAATGCAAATAAATTATTTTGAAAAGAGTAAAATTTTACCAGAAGTGAATTTACCATGTGTATCATTTTTTACAGTTTTATGACAGTTGAGCTATCCCAATAAGAATGGAAGGAATGAAGTCTGTTAATTTAAGAGGCTTGACATATTCAACATATTTAATAGGTTATTAGTTTGCTAGTGACTGTGATTATGGCCATTATATCATAATTATAATGATAAAACTGTTACTAAAGGTTTAAATCATTTAAAATAACCATAAGACAGTAAAAAATTGTATTATGGCATCATAGGGAAAGGCATCCTCCAAAGTCTTCATTTTTCAACCCAGATGTCCTCATTTGCAGGGAATGTGAGTTGGTAGCCCTCGGTATGTAAGTATCTACAGGCTTTGCACAAATGGATGTGAGTAGTTTATTCCATTCCCCTACCGGATCCTCTCGAGCTCTGTTAGGTTTGATGGGAAGTCTGTAAAATGCCATCTTCAGGTCTCTCCACTGATGTTCCATCAGTTCCACTGGGCCCCTCAAGAACAAACATAGCCTTGTTCTGAAGCCACTGCAGTGTTGTCTTCACTTTATGCATCAGATCATTGTCATTCTGGAAGATGAACCTTTACTCCAGTCTGAGGTCACATGGACTCTGCAGCAGGTTTATTCAAGGACACTCAAAAAAAAAATAAAGGTGCCAGAACAGTTCTACAGAGCGATGCCATAGAAGAACCATTTTTAGTTCCAAAAAGTCCCCATCCACATGAAGGTTACAGAAAGACTTTTTATTTATTTAGATCTGTAGCAAGCTCCACACAGTAAATAACAATGACTAGATGGCAAAAAATTTGCAAAATATCAACGGGTTCTGATTTTAAAAGGACTCTTGCCTCATACACTAACACAGGCTAAGTCCAGGTTTTCTTAACCTGTTGGGTAGCCTACATTACATTACAAATTCCAGGTCTTTTCTACATAGTAGGAAGTTTTTTAAAAGAACGAAGAACTATCTTCATATGCAAAGAACCCTTCGTAGAATGAAATGGTGCTTTGTCAAGCAGTAGTTCTAAGAGCAACCATAAAACCCACTAAAGATCCATAAAATGCTATTAAAATAACTTATTTTCAAGAGTAGACTTCACTGTATTTGGCTGCATTCATCCTTCTCTCCTTCTTCCTGCCACTAAGATGGACCACTCTTGGCATGATGTTGCCACCACCATCCTTCACTATAGGGATGGTATTAAGCAGGTGATAAGCAGTGTCTGGTTTTCTCCAGACATACGGCTTGCAGTTCTGTCCAAAGAGTTCTGTTTTTTTCTCATCAAACCCACAAATTTTGTTCCACATGCTCATGTACTTTAAATGCCGTTTGGCAAACTCAAAACGAGAGTTAACCAATCCACCATCCTACTGACATGTCCTTTTCTGCCATCTCAGTAGGGGACCAGTGACCGTAGGGTTTTTGGTCACCTCCCTGACCAAGACCCTTCTTGCCTAGCTATTTAACTTAGAAGAATCCTGGTGGTGCCAAATTTCTTTCATTTCACTCTGATCATGGGAACACTCAAAGCTTTAGTAATGGTCTGATCCCCTTTCCCTGATCTATGCCTCACCATAATTTGATCGCGGAGGTCTACAGAGAGTTCTTTGGAATCCATGGCTTGGTTTTTGTCCTGAAATGCAGTGTGAAATGTGGACCTTATATACACAGGCGTGCACCTATCTACATCAAATCGGTTTGCCAGGGAAGAACTCCAAACAAGTTCTCGACACATCTCAAGGAGAATTAAATCAAACAGGTGGTGCCTGACCACCATTTAATATGCCACAGCAAAGGGTCTGAATACTTCTATTTTATTTTTGATACATTTGTCAACCTTTCTGAAAACATGTTTTCATTTTGTCATTATGGGTTACTGAGTGTAGATTGATGGGCAAAAATGTCAAATGTATCCATTTAAAATTAAATTTACAACACATTGAAGTGTGCAGAAAGTGAAGGATTTTTTAAATCTGCTGTGTGCGTGTGTCTTTGTGTGCTTTGGAAACTTACTTTATTTGTTAATATTGTTGTAGCTATAACTTTAAAAATAACAAGAAACAAGGAGTTCTTTCTTTTCACTCTAAATACTGGGTGGCACTAAGAGAGGAGTGACAGTGACAACATATTCAGATATGTTCTTGTCATGCTTTTTTAATTACATGTGTACGTGACAGGATTATGAATAGATCTAATGACGTTGTTTGTCTGTATTGTGGCAAGAAAACTTTTACTATCATGTTTCAGCCCATACATTTTTATTAGGTGACGACTAAGAGGGTGCATACTCTCACAAAACAGGGTGGTGGTGTTTCATTAGAAAACAATTTGCTGTCCACAGGAAAATCACATCATTCAACATTAAATTTCTTTAGAAGCTGGGGTGTCGCCATACCTCAGTAATGACCAGTGGGCTTTTTTTTTTTCCATATAAATTTTGGTGGATTCACAGCTGAATTTTCTTACATGTGTTCAGAATTCTTGAATGTTAACATTGACTACTTAACTGATAATGTCTGACCCATCAATTTTCAACTTCACAAAATCAGTCATACAGTGTGATGATGGTGCCAGGTCTGTTTCAATTGGCATCAGATCTTTCTGATACCCTCTGACCTCACCATTACCTGGTGCCAAGGAGATTTAGACACTTAGTAGAGCAAGAGCCTCGCAGCCACCTGCTTCTCAGGATAATATATTGGGTCTGAAGTGAGTAAATTTAGAATCGAATGTCTTCCAGGTAAAAAAGAACAATCCACAGTAAGAGATGTCATCTTTCTACACCAGAATTCTACATTTTTTTAACACTGGAACGTCAGACGTTTGAGGTGCAATGTGTATGCTTCCTTGGTGGCTCAAATTTAATGCAATCCTCCTGAGTGGTTGGTAAAAATTAAGTTGAGGCTTACAGTAATGTCTTGGGAATAATGCATTGCTGATATTCATCTGCTTTCTTTTTGTTTTTAAAGACTGTAGATACCTATAAGGGAGCAAATGATACTGGAATTTTTGTACCACTTCACTGGTGTATGCATCATGACATGGAAAAGATCAAACTGGAAGTGTAAACACCTGATTAAAAACAAACAACAATAACTGGCGGCCCTCTGTAGGAGGCATCCTGGCAGGAAGTCAGGAAAGTCCCTTAATAATAATAATTCCTTGCATTTATATAGCGCTTTTCTCACTACTCAAAGCGCTCAGCAATTGCAGGGCCCAACAGAGCAGAGTCCCTTTTGGCATTTATGGGATTCGAACCGGCAACCTTCCGATTGCCAGTGAATATCCCTAGCCTCAGAGCCACCACTCGGTCCCTTACCCAGATGGGAGGCCCCAAACAAACAGAGAGGCATCCCAGCCAAGAGAGGGAAGCATGGTTCAATCGAACAAGACTGTCCTAAGGGATGGATGGATGGACATCCCAGCCAAAGAAGATTTCCTACCCGGGCGGGAAGCCCCAAACAAGTGGACAGGAATCCCAACTGGACGTGTACCTAATACCTTCCCTGGCCGGGAGAAACGACATGGAAGGACTGTCACAGTGGGGTATTTAATTTCCCTAAGCATTAGATGTCAGTAACCAGCAGGGAATGCTGGGAGATGTAGTCCAGCAGCACAGCCCTGCTAGGGTCCATGGGTGCTGCAAGGGGGCGCTGCAGAGAGATGCACTCCCTAATTCATAGGACTTCCATATGACCAGGCAGTACTTCCATCAGGAAGTAGCCCTGGCACCGGACATACTCTCGGGTCCTCAATAAAAGAGACTGCACACCCTTACCCAGGCTAGTCGCAGCTGGGAGGACGTGGAGCAACACTTAACTGGAGGAGGGTAGTGCAGTGGTGAGAAGATTTATAGAAAGAAAGAGAGAAAGAGAAATTAGTGTGCTTTTATTAATTTTGGAGGCGTTGTGTTGAATAAACACTCAGTATTTGAACTCAGGACTCTGTGTGTGTTCGTGTTAGAGGTTTGGGACTCACTGATGCCCCGGTTCCTATCATACCCGATATTAATTTGCAGGTGATGACCTTCGAGCCTCATCACCAAACTTGGAAAGTTCAGGTTGAGCACACACACACACCCAAGGGTATAGAGAACACTGCAGGACCAATAGGCCTGGTCCGTCAGCTGGAAACAGAATGGTGGGACCTGGCATAAGGACAATTATACAAATTGCAAGATGAAGGATTTTTATAGATAAGGAATTACATTGAGTGTTTAAGAACATAAGACATCTGACAAATGAGAGAAGACCATTCAGATCATCAGGCTTTTTTATTTAGCTAACAGATAAACTCCAGGTGGAGTGGGAGTTAGCCTCTCTACCATAAACACCTGACTGATGGCAGAGGACGCCTCTCAACAGAGGACTTCTGAAGCTCTGTAACCATTGGGTTTTTGGTCATCCAACCCACCCCCCATGACCAGGATCTTGCATGTTCGGTTACTCAGTTTGGCTGGACATTCAAATCTGAAAAGAGTCCTGGTGGTTCCAGACTTTTTTCATTTCACAATTATTGAGGCCACTGTGCTACTGGGAAAGCTCAAAGTTTTAAGAATGGTTTTATTCCCATGATCTGATCAATGCCTCACTACAGATTTATTGTGGTGGTCTGTAGAGAGTTCATTGGACTTCACGGCTTGGTTTGTGTCCTGACATGCAGGTGTGTGTCTTTGTAAACAGTGACATGTGCCACATGTGGACACCAATCAAGTAGACTCGACTCAACTCAAGGAGAAATAAAACAAACAGATTGTCCCCGACCATAACATGGAGGGCCACAGCAAAGAGTCTGAGTACTTACTGTATATGAATGAGAGAGTTCAGTTTTGATTTTGCAAACATTTCTAATTAAATATTAAAGTTACCCATCTCACATTTCAGTTGTAACTGTAAAGGTGGAAAAGGAAAATTCGAGTTCAGTATAGTCCCTTATGTTGATAAAGTCCCTCAGGGCCAAACGTGAGTCTCAAACGAGAATAAACTTCTTTGGACATTCTGTTAAAAAAGCGTGTAGAGCAGGCATGCGCAACCTTTCCGCTATTGACGGCCGCACTACAGACTTTTTACTTTAATAACGGCCGCACTACAGACTTTTTACTTTAATAACGGCCGCCAGTAAGTCCAAGTAAACTTAATAATGTTTTATGATTTACGTAAAAATTTACAGATTACACATTAAAACAGAGTATGATATATCTGACAATATTCAATTTACTGGTCTACATATGTAAAAAAATGTCTACGAAACGTCATATAGGACAAAAAACCTTTACAGCAATTGTTTCAGGAAGTTTGGAAAACATCGCCATTAATGGCTTCCTTGCTCTTGCATGTTTGCAGACAGACTTGCAAAGTCAGGGGACTCGCTGGAGACCATTAGGAGATGGCAGTGCTACATCGAATGCTACTTCCATTTGTTTATCCACGCTGCACCATCTCACCCCATTTCTCCCAGGAAATGCGGAGTAAGCTCGAGAGTCCCTAGGCCTCGATGAATATATAAATGGCAACATTTTGGTCAACATACCGACCCGGCTAAGGAAGGTTCTGCGGTGTTTGAGATTCTACACTTGCAGGAGTCTAGAGACCCCAGAGTCCAAATCTGCTTTCGGCGTCACCATACCGACCCGGCCGACAAAGATTCCGCGGCGTTGAGACCCCTTACTCGCTGGAGTCCAGAGACCCTACACCTGCACGGCCGCCATTACGTACACTTTAATATACACGTCCACGGCCGCCAAAGTCCTTGCCCACGGCCGCATGCGGCCATACGGCCGCAGGTTGCGCACAGCTGGTGTAGAGAATAGCAGTGAAATCCAACACTGCACAGGCTACACCCATGGGGATTCTTCCTAAAACACCCATCACTAATCCTCCAGTCTGTGCATTTTAAACCACTGTCGGGGTTTCATGGAGGGAGCAAATGATACTGAAGGAAAGACTGACTCTAAGAGAAAATAAAAAAGCTAAAGTTTCTGTTATCCATTCAGGAGCTCAGCAGCACAAGGTAACAATTGCAAATTGTAATGAGCGCTGTGACAATGGAGACAGACAGACAGACACATACGCACATAGACCACTGGGCTCCACACTTTCGAGAAGTGCCTCTGTCTGCTACAATATATCACTGCACAACAATTTTTTTAAAAAGTCTTGCTTCCTGAAAAGTTTTTGCAGATTGTGACAGGTACCTACTGGGCATGCACAAATAAAGTTTTGGTTTTACTGCATCACGTAGGAACTCTGAGAAATAGACATTTAAATGTTTACTGACAATAATGTATTTAGTCACGTTTATGTTTCGCATAAGCTATTAAATTCAACAGAATTAAAAGTGTTTTGCTCCTGATTTTCT
This sequence comes from Erpetoichthys calabaricus, assembly GCF_900747795.2. Classification (NCBI taxonomy): domain Eukaryota; kingdom Metazoa; phylum Chordata; class Cladistia; order Polypteriformes; family Polypteridae; genus Erpetoichthys; species Erpetoichthys calabaricus. The sequence goes on along the minus strand of NC_041396.2, from coordinate 283,462,529 downwards.
TTTGTATTCAATGTCTGGTGCATCACGTTGCAGTGTCCAACAGTAGTCAGCAAGCATTGACAGATTCCAGTTTCCCTGGTATCGTTTCTCCATCGTAGCAATGTCCTGGTGAAACCTTTCACCGTGTTCATAACTGACAGCACCGAGATTTATGGGCAAGAAGTGCACGTGTGAGTGGAGGAAATGAATCTTGAGTGACATGTTGCACTTCATTGTCTTGTATACTTTAAGAAGTTTGTCTACCAGCTGAATGTAGTTTGGGGCTCTGTAAATTGTCAACAACGTCTTTGAAGGCTTTCCAGGCAATTTTTTCCGGCCCAACTAACAGATCTTCAAACCACTTGTCACTCATAACGTGTCTGATCTGGGGGCCAACAAAAATGCCCTCTTTGATTTTGGCATCAGTTATTCTTGGGAACATCTGTCTTAAATAACGAAAACCTTTGCCTTCCTCATTCAGTGCTTTCACGAAATTATTCATGAGTCCCAGTTTTATGTGAAGGGGAGGAAAAATTATCTTTGCTGGGTAGACAAACGATTAATGTTCTACATTTTTCTGTCCTGGAACTAACTTTTTATGGAGTGGCCAGTTCTGTCAAGAATAGTGTGACTCGTTGGCATGGCTGTCCCATTCACAGATGAAGCAACAGTACTTTGTATAGCTGAGCTGCAATTCTAGTAACAGAGCAATGACTTTAAGATCTCCACAGATATTCCAGTTGTACCTGCTATACTGGATGTGCTTCAGCAACAGTTCCATATTCTCTTACGTTTCTTTCATGTGTGCTGCATAGCCAACAGGTACTGAAGGATAAACGTTGCCATTGTGTAGCAGAACAGCTTTCAGGCTTAACATTGACAAATCAATGAAGAGACGCCACTCTTCCAGGTTGTGATCACAACCCAAGGCCGAGAACAATCCTTCAATATCACAACAGAAACAGAGACTGTCGACTTGTGCAACAAATTTGGTTATATCATGATGTCAGGCTCGAAACACTGAAATTTTCGTACCTGGTGACAGCAAATACCATTCCTACAGTCTGGAACCCAGCAGCTCAGCTTTTGCTTTTGACAGACCCAAATCTCTTACCAAATTGTTCAATTTGGACTGTGTTATCAGATGTGGATCGCCTGATGAGCATGGTTCAAAATCCGGGTCAATGTCACTGTCAGTACCCTGCATTGTAGTTTCTTCATCTGGTTCATCTAAGGTCCAGTCCTCTGGTGGTTTCGGAATTGGAAGACTGTCGTCATGTGGCACGGGTCTCATTGCTGAAAGCAGATTAGGATATTCAATTGACTTCTTGTTTTTGGCAGAGAAACCAGACACATTAGTCAAATAGAAGTAACAGTCCGTCATATGGTCTTTCTGTTCTCGCCGTATCATCGGAACAGCAAACGGCATCGTCTTTCGAGTGCCTCTGAGCCAGGCGCTCAGACTGACAGCACATGTCGTACAGCAAATGTGAGGCACCCATTCCTAGTCTTGATCACCAATTTTGCAGCCAAAATACAGAATATAAGCTTTCTTCACAAGAGCAGTCATCCAACGTCTCTGAGGCGCAAGTGTATATTCACTACAGATATAGCAGAATGTATCGTGGCCATTACGACATTGACGAGACATATCACCCGACACCAAAATGTCAATAGCATCAAGCTTACTTACTGTTATATTGCTACAGACACTATTATTTACTATACTGATACTATACATACACACTGACTATCTATATTAACCAAATGAGCAGGATCGGTGTATGCAAGCCACCTTTATAGCATGCTGAGACAGCATCAAGCTCGTTCATAGCTGCCCAGGATGTCAACTTCCACAGAACAGCTTCCATCCTGGCCTGATTCCATGCCTGGACATGCCCAGGCTGCACAAACCGTTGTTGATAAGTCACTTACGGGAGCGAAAATGTTTGACAACAAATCATGACAAAACTGAAATGGTACGTGATGGGTAAATTTTGATGTGATATTTGTGATCAGAACCCAAAAATCTTTAAGAAACACCCAACAGTGTTCAAGAAGCAAAAACTTTGTTGTGCAGTATCTTTCTGTCAGTAAAACTATTGCATTGCTATATGGCATAAGAACAGCAAACAGACTTTAGATAAGCATTGTGTACACTACGTGTTAAAACGCAGTGGCTGTTTTCTCATGGCATGTTTACATTTCCAGTTAGACAGTAATGCCAAATTTCTTAAGTTATTCGCTTAGAGGTGCCGTCAGAAATAGTGTGCTGTGTAAATGTCTCTCTGATTTTACTGGTGTTGTTAGGCAGATTTGATGATTTCAGTGTTTTGAGTATTGAAATCAGCATCTCCTGTGTCTTATTATTTATCACCTATCTCTACGGCAGTCCTTTTGATGGAGTATGACACACCGTTTACTTAAAATGTATATTTTGTAGTTCATATTTTCATGAATATTCTTGTCAATTCTTTCAAACTCACGTTTATTCCTTCACTCTCATTATATCTCTGAACAACAGAAAGCACACTCAGCATCTGTGAGAACATATCGTTCATATTTACCGCCTGCCCATTGATGCTGTTGAATGCCAGTGTATAATCTGATGCTACAGAAAAGATTTTCTTCTGCATCAGGTTCTGTGCTCTCTGCACATGTGACACACATTTATACACATAATGTTTTTTTATCAGGAGACTTTTTGACCGTAAACAGAAGCTTGCTGTTTGTCGGAGCAGGTTAACGAAAGCACCTCTGACCTTTGCAGTTCAAAATCTCCACCCCATTTCTGAGCACCACCTTCAAGATGCATTGGATTGGTTTACAGATGTGACACTCACTGAGCCATCTAAATGTTACCACCAAATTTTTAAGCCATATTCTCTCTCGGTTGTCTCCAGATGTATACGTCATACGTCTGACTTTAGTTAGACTACTAACAGCTAAGAAGTGCCATTACCTCATCCAGATCCTTTTTAACGGTTGTTAAGGTTTCTTCTTCAGCTCCATGGATCAGTAGTTTGTTATACTGTAGATTGAATCAATTAGGAAAATGTAGAAAAATTACTTAAGGAGACAAAACTGAGAATTATATATATTGCATATATATTTTAAATTATTGTGTACAGTATCTGGTGGGCTGTGCTCCACTGTACCTTGATGTAGAAACACTACTAGCAATGAATTCTGGTATTCTCTTATGTGATTATTAGACATGACCCGAAGGTGCTTCTGAGGTGTTAGAAATCCTCCTGGATCTTCAAAAGGAGTCACCTTGACTGAGCTAGAGAAGTTAGTGTCAGGAGAAGGGTAGGAAGAAATTCACCTGGGGCCTCATGCATAACAGTACGCATAGAACTCAAATTAAAACATGGTGTACGGACAAAAGTGGAAATGTGCTTGCGCACAAAAAAATCGGGATGCACAAAACTGTGCGGAACTTCCACGCATTACAGGTTCATAAATTCCAGTCAGCCTGAAAAATAATGCACGTGCATGCGCCTGCCATGATTGCCAGCCCATATATTTTAATATGCAAATCAATATAGATTCCGTTCAGTGTTTGGTCAAAAGGCAAAAAAAAAAAAAAAAAAATAAGGACACAATGAAAAAAAAAGATGGCAGTGTTCACTTTAATCTCATAATTTATTTTGTCATTAAAGCAGGATGTCGTAAACTTAAATGTTTAATTTACTTGAGATTGTGAGATCCCATTTTAAGTAAAGTAGCATGTTAAATGCTTTGTATGCTATGTGTTCTTCTACTGTATGTCCTCTATGTATGTGAATCACTACGTGCTTCATTAATTGGGCTTTCTCTTATGCCGACAGGACACAGAAAACATTACATTCATGATATTATAGCTCTCTGAACAATTTAAATACTGAGATGTATACTTGATATAATTTTCACGATGAAATGAATTAAAGCATGTATTAAACATGGGGGCACAGTGGCGCAGTGGTAGTGTTGAGCTGGTGCCCCATCCAGAGATTATTCCTGCCGCCAGATGCTTGTGGCACGTGCGTGACTCTTGATGAAATAATTTATTGCAGCAGAGAGGAACAGAGAGGGAAAGTGTAGTGAAAAGTACTGTGTATCACTGAAATTAATTGAACAAAAAAGAGTCTTGTTTGAATCTAGACCTTGCATCATTCAGTTTTGTAATGGAGTTGGGGTGTAAGATGGCCCCTAGTATACAAAACAGCTAGAAACATTACCAAAATGTGGTGTGGCTCTGAGGCTAAGGATCTGTGCTGGTATCCAGAAGGCTGCCGGTTCAAATCCCCGTCATTGCCAAAAGAAATCCTACTCTGCTGGGCCCTTGAGCAAGACCCTCAACCTGTAATTGCTCCGGGGCGCTGTATAATGGCTGACCCTGTGCTCTGACCCCAAGGGGTATGTGAAAACTAACAAATTCCTAATACAAGAAATTGTATATGGCCAAATAAAGAACAGTATTGTACAAAGTCTCTTAGGCCATTCAAGAAAATTATTTTTAAAGTTCTTTATCTGGACAGTATTTATTTGCTAGTGCGAACATCATGTAAGATTAAAATTAATGGAAGTAAACATTGATACAATAAAAAGTAATTAGAAATTGTTGCATTTCTTAAATCGTAATAAAATCTTGTGACAGCTAGGCTAACACATGGTTTAATGTCCAAACTCCTCCTCAAGTCCCTCCAGCCATTCCTTGCATTTGTTCAATTCCAGCTTGATGACAACTTAAAAAAAGTAAAAAGTAGAGAAACGCCCAAATGATGGAGAAAGTCAATACTGCTACAGCAAAATGAAGTCCTCACTTTTAATACACTGCTCTTTACCCTGGTGCTGGACAGTGCTGACACACTGAATATTGGTGGGACAAGTAAGTTAGAAATTTCACAGTACGCTGTACACATCACAGTACTACTACCACTATTGTAATGAGACCATCTTTAATGGACCCATAAATAATGTAAAACTGCCATTAGAATCACACTTGTGCTAGCACAAATTCAAGAAGGAAGCCTTTCACAATAAATAGGTTGTACAACCCTAATGAGACTTGTTGAAAGCTTATGAGGTACTTTGAGCTGACTTTGAGCATGGAGGTGCCTGGCATACCCAAGCAGTAATAGGTAAGGCACAAATGACACTGAGGTTCTGGATAATAATACAGCAAGATGCACATTAACAGAAAATAACAAAAACAAGTTTATTTATGGTAAAATCAACACACAGATCAATATATATGTTTACAACTAATTTACATGTTTATTATAATTTGTTATACTTAAATATAAAAACTTAAAACGATACTAAAGACTTTCAAAAATCCTCTATTGTTCACAGGCACCACAAATCCAGGGCACTTGGGTAAGTTTAAGCCTATATTAACTTAAATAAATGGTAACTTTCTTTTTGCGCCCCCAGCCGCTCGCCACAATACCTAATTGTAGGCAAGTAATTACCTAATAATGCGATAATTCACAGTTTAAGTTTCATTTTACATCATACAGATCCAGATAGAGATGGCATTGTGGCACAGATGTTGCTACTGCTACCAAGACCAAATGCTGTATCAGTTGTCTGCTTCCTACCTGTGTGGGCTTAAGCAGGTTTGTTTTCCTTTTCAGTCTCCTGAGGTTTATTTTCTTTGGTATATGTGTCCTAGGGTGGGTTCCTTTTCTACACCTGACACTGCTGGATTAGGTGCCAGCATCCTATTACATGAGAAAAAACTGAGCTAAAAAAGATTAATGGATATATGGAAAGATTGCAGAATGGTTACCCAAGTGATCATTTCATGAACATTAAGCTGAATGTTCTCTTCCCAATGTTAAATTTGAACCCTGAGGCTTGTCAGTCAGTAGAAGCTGCCTCTTATTGTCGTCGCCTTCTGTCTTACTAATAATGTGACTTTTCAACTTGAATGTCCCCTTGGATCATGGTGGACAAATCTTCTCTTGCATATTTTAAGCATATTAACTCTTGTGATTAAACCATCACTTCAAAGCCTTTGTGATGGTGATCAATCATTTACTAAACAAATTATGAGAAGAACTGCACTACTAAAGCCCACCAGAGTGTGTAATAATCTCCATAATTTAGAACTGAGAAGCAGAGTGTTTAGGTATGGCAGTCACATGTTTTATTTCTTTTGTACCAAAGTGTGATCACAGGTTCATCCCTGTTCATCAGTACCGACCTAAGTCTCCTTATGGTGCCTGCTGGGATACACTAAAAGCACATGGCTGAACAACAAAAAGAACAATGCAAACTTCACACGTTTAATAATTGAATATGAGACAGCATCCACTGTATGGTGCGTCATATAATTCACAGGACTGAAACCTTAGTATATGGAATTGTAGGGGGGTGGCCTGGCTGTCTGGACCACATTGAATGTTGTGGTTTGGGCATTCACAATGGTCAGAGGCTGCTTTTGTTTCTTGAGTTCTCTCGCCATTTGGCACCAGGAGCAGGAGAAGCAGCAGCAGACCGTGCAGCAGTCGTCGCAGATCGTCCCCTGCCAGAGGCAAAATGGTAGACATTGAAATGCAAAGTCACCAAGAGAGTAGACAGCACACTATTAATTTGTATAAAATAAAAACAGAACTGTTAAGAGGCCGTTAAATGCACATCTTGTCTCGTTTCTTAAAAGAAGGAAGTGGTAAAAGCAGAGGCATTTTGTATTGACATTTGCTAATGTAAAATGATAATGAAAAAAGAGAGACACAGCACATTGAGAACCTGAAAAGAAAATCTGGAATAAATCTCCTAATTACATGTATGAGCCACCTTGTCACTTCACACCTCAGTTTGAACAGGAGCTGCTCTGTGGATAGAATGGCACTATGCCATTAGATTGTAGGTTCCAATCCACCCAAATGTTCCCTTTACCTCCAAACCTAGCTTGCAGGGTGTATGACTTTCATTTGCAATCATGATGCTTGAATGTATAGACACCTTTACAATTGCAGTTGTAGTTTGGCTTTGCATGTTTACATGTGAAACTAAATTAAACTAAACAGCAGACATCCATTAGTCCACTATCAATCCTGCCTTACCTATTTTTTTATAGGTATCAGAGGCCATCCCAAAAGCATTGGGCTGAAGGCATGAACTAACCCCAGATGGTACGCCAAGCCATTTTAGAAAATTTGTCATGAAATTTGAACAGATCGCACTGTCCAAAGCTTTTGAAATTTTAAAGTCTCCCATTGAAAAGCACTGGCAAATTTGCAAAATCGTCTTAGAATGGAGAAACATTTTGTGTGACTTCAACTATGGATTAGTTTACTGTTTCTGTTTTACTTTGAGAGTGTTAAAAACCATCACTTACATGTATATTTTATATATTGCATCCCCAGTACAAGTTATTCAAAACATGGGAGGTTTGCATGCAAACCACTTGTACAGAAACACAAAAACCAAAGCCACCTATCTGGAAATTAATGGAAAAGTAAAAATAAATTTGAAAGGGTCACTTCAAAAGCAAGAGCTGAACTAACAGCTGCAGTATAAAGTATCTCATGGTTACATTATCTTCACATTATTATTGTAAATAAAAGATGTCATCAACCTGTTGCTTGAAGATGTTTGAACTAATTAATCATAAATGATATGAAGATAACATGGGCTTAGAACGGCAACTGCAACTTATGTATGGTCAGATCAGAGCCATGAAGTGTACAAAGCACTCCACTTCTGCTGTGATAAAACAGTTGCCTAGTGGTATGCTGTCTGATAAAGAGTTGGGTTTAAAACCCGAAGAGATGATATTACTTCAGTGTATTTTGAGATGGTAAATAAAACCTTTAAGGTAAAAGTTACCTTTGATATTCCCATTCTTCAATAAATCAGTTCCTTTCTATGTTTATAGTTATTTAGATACATTTAATGAACTACTGTGATTTAGTTAATACCAATAGTTAGATGGAGAACTTTTTTCAGATGCTTTCTTATTTCATGGACTGATACTGATTTTGAATGTATGCTAGTATTATTCATTTTCTTTTTTGTATTTCCTTTGTTAATTTCACTTTATTATTTATATAGTATGAGTTTAATTGAGTGGTGTGACATTATTATTAAGAAGGGATTGTATTTACTGCACTAAATATTTGTTGGGAGGTTATTAGGGTTTTTACCTTTTTTGGATCGCTTTGATTATTACAACAAATACAAAGCGTATAATTATTCACAGACTGTAAATTCCATAAGTGATTCAACTCCATTAGGACCTTGAGCAAGGCCCTTAACCTTTAATTGCTCCATCCTGGGCTTGACGTTAACCTGCATCCAGTGCTGCAAGCAGGTCTACCAACTTGCAGGGAAAACTCGGGGGTTAGTGGCAGTATTGGCACTCCAACCACTGTAAAAAACCTCACACTGTTACATTCCATATGAACTAGTGTGGTGCTGAGTTGCCACCCATTTCACGGCTGTGCTCACTTTCTAATTTTGGATCTTGAGGTGGTTCGTCATGTGGTGGGTCCAGCATGCTCCCAAACTCTCTCTCTTTCACAACTATCATCATCACATCAATTGTTGACATTTTTACAGCTCTTGAATTTGAATCTTCTGTATATGAAGGCCATTGAACCACCACAAGCCTATTTGTGACCCATTGTTAACTATATGACATTGGAAATTCTTCTTTAAAAAACAGGAATTTAATGTAGTCTCCTATCACATGTAATTACATTTTATGATTGCTATTATTTTTGAAGATGACTCATTGTTACAAAAATATTTAATAAACAAAAATGTTATGACTGACTCGATGACATAACTAAAAGAATGTAAAATGCAGCGAAGTCACTGAACACACATGGATGTTAAGCTATGCATTATTTTCTAACTAGTTTTATTTAGTTCTCCCAGGTCAAAATTTCTCCTTGTCCTTTTGACTTTAACTTTCCTGGCTCTCATTTAAAGGTTTTTGACAATTATTGATATTGATATCCTGGCTCTGATCTATTCCTTCTTCACAAATGAATTGGCTAAAACTGGCTAAAAGTGTTAAGGTGTGAGGAACCTCATCAATGAATCATTACAGATGGACTTGGACAGCATACAGACTTGGGCAGATGAAATTTAATGTAAGTAAATATACAGTATTACATGTAGGAAGTAAAAATGTTAGGTTTAAATAAACAATGGGAGGTCTGAAAATTGAAAGTACATTTTTATGAAAAGGATTTAGGAATTGTAGAGGGCTTCTCACTAACAACTTCCAGAGAATGTTGTGTGGAGTACTGCTCCAAGGAGATTCTGCTCAAACTTTACAATGCACTGGTGACACCTCATCTGGAATACTGTGTGTTTTTTCTAGTGGTTTTAACTTGTTCATGCTCAGTACTGTATAGTTCAAGGACAAATACCACGGCATTTAGTAACTAATATTCTCCAATAATATTAATACATATTATTTACATAGTACTTTTTCCATGATCAAAGTGCTGAAAAGTGTTCTCTTATGACATTATGGGATATACTGTATGACAATACCTGAATGCCGTATCTTTCCCTTATGGATACTCGCATGGCTAGAGAGATAGGAGGAACTGTTATAGGTGTAAATTTAAGAAAACAGCACATCCAGGGGTCGAGCAGTGGCAGACATAGGTACTGGCCAAAATCACTGGCTGTCTTGCACATGAAGCACGGCAAACACCAGGCAGCACAGCAACCTGCAAAAAACAACAAAGGTGTGACAAAAAGGCGATAACCCTTAAATATTTCAAATATTTTACCACTAAAAATAAGAAATTCTTTTGTTTTGTTGTACTTCTCTTCTTAAAGAAAGAAAGAATGGATTTGTTTTTATTAAAAAGCAATACTATTAACATTATCTATCTTCTTCTTCTTTTGGCTGCTCCCATTAGGGGTTGCCACAGCGGATCATCTTCTTCCATATTGTCCTGTCTTCTGCATCTTGCTCTGTTACACCCACCACCTGCATGTCCTCTATCACCACATCCATAAACCTTCTCTTAGGCTTTCCTCTTCCCTGGCAGCTCTATCGTTAACATCCTTCTCCCAATATACCCAGCATCTCTCCTCTGCACATGTCCAAACCAATGCACTCACTGCCTCACTGACTTTGTCTCCAAAGCGTCCAACCCGTGCTGACCTTCTAATGTACTTGTTCCTAGTCCTGTCCATCCTCGTCACACCCAGTGCAAGTCTTAACAGCTTTAACTCTGCCACCTCTAGCTCTGTCTCCTGCTTTCTGGTCAGAGCCTCTGTCTCCAGCCCATATAACATTGCTTGTCCCACTACTGTCCTATAGACCTTCCCTTTCACTCTTGCTGATAACCATCTGTCACAAATCACTCCTGACAATCTTCTCCACTCATTCCACCCTCCCTGCACTCTCTTTTTCACCTCTCTTCCACAATCCCCGTTACTCTGAATTGTTGATCCCAAGTATTTAAACTCATCCACCTTCACCAACTCTACTCCCTGCATCCTCACCATTCCTCTGACCTCCCTCTCATTTACACACATGCCTGTCTTACTCTTACTGACCTTCATTCCTCTCCTCTCTAGAGCAAACCTCCAACTCTCCAGGGTCTCCTCAACCTGCTCCCTACTCTTGCTACAGATCACAATGTCATCAGCAAACATCATAGTCCACAGGGACTACTATCTAATCTCATCTGTCATCCTGTCCATCACCATTGCAAATAAGAAAGGGCTCAGAGCCGAATCCCACCTCCATGTTGAATGTATCCATCACTTCTACTGCAGTTCTCACCACTATCATACTTCCCTCGTACATATCCTGTACAACTCATATACTTCTCTGCCACTCCCGACTTCCTCATACAATACCACAACTCCTCTCAAGACACCATGTCATTTACTTTCTCCAGGTCCACGAAGACGCAATTCAGCTCCTTATGGGCTTCTCTATACTTTTTCATCAACACCCTCAGAGCAAACATTGCATCTGTGGTGCTCTTTCCTGGCATGAAACCATACTGCTCCTCACTAATCATCACCTCCCTTCTTAACCTATCTTCTACTACACTTTCCCATAACTTCATGCTGTGGCTCATCAATTTAATCCCTCTGTAGTTACTACAGCTCTGCACATCCCCCTTATTCTTAAAAAATCAGTACCAGTACACATCTTCTCCACTCCTCAGGCATCATCTCACTTTCCAAGATTCCATTAAACAATCTGGTTAAAAACTCCACTGCCATTTCTCCTAAATGCCTCCATGCTTCCACAGATATGGTATATCATCTAGACCAATTGGTTTCCATTCTTCATCCTTTTCATAGCTGTCCTTACTACATCCTTGCTAATCCGTTGCACTTCCTCATTTACTATCTCCACATCATCCAACCTTCTCTCTCTCTCATTCTGTTCAGTCATCAGCCTCTCAAAGTACTCTTTCCATCTGCTCAAAGACACCCTCCTCACTTGTGAGTAAGTTTCCATCTTTATGCTTTATCACCCTAACCTGCTGCACATCTTTCCCAGCTCGGTCCCTCTGTCTAACGAATTGGTACAGGTCCTTTTCTCCCTCCTTAGTGTCCAACCACTCATACAACTCATCATACGCCTTTTCTTTATCCTTCACCACCTCTCTCTTCACCTTGTGCCTTATCTTCTTGTACTCTTGTCTACTTTCTGCATCTCTCTGACTATCCCACTTCTTCTTCGCCAAAATCTTACTCTGTATACTCTCCTGTACTTCCTCATTCCAACATCCAACTTGTGGGGAATATGGATTGACAACATTCATCATCACACCGTCAGTTTCCAGCTTCATAATCATTACTCTGTCTGACACTCTTTCACCTCTGAAACACTCTTGACATACTGCTCCTTTAGAATAATCCCTACCCCATTTCTCCTCCCATCCACATCATGACAGAACAATCTGAATCCACCTCTGATCCACCTAGCCTTACTCCCCTTCCATTTAGTCTCTTGTACGCACAATATATAAAACCTCCTTCTCTCCATCATATTGGCTAACTATCTTCCCTTACCAGTCATACTGCCAACATTCAAAGTTCCTACCTCCAGTTGCACACTCTTTACCATCCTCCTGACACATCTTCCCCCTCTTCTTTTCCTTCATCGGCCAACAACAGCCTAATTTCTGCCAGCACCCTGTTGGCTAACAGTATTGGTGGCGGCTGTTGTTAACCCAGGCCTTGAATGATCCGGTATGGAAATTTGTATTGTTGTCCACATATTAATCTGGCAAAATTTTACACCGGATGCTCTCCCTGACGTAACCCTCTCCATTTATCCAGGCTTGGGACCGGCACGAAGAAACACACTAGTTTGTGCATCCCCTGTGGCTGGGTTATTAACATTATCCAGGATAGCTTGATATTAACCAGGTTTAAACACAATTTGTCTACCCACATGGAATGAAAGGACTAATAGTTCATTGAGTGTTTACTGTTTGAAGTGTGAATAATGCCTAATAAACTGGATCACCATCATTGGGTACACTATACCCTTTACTTTAGGAAATAAAAATTTAATGGTTCAGACAATGAAGGACCAGATGTATTGGAACAGAAGTTACCCAAGTTGATAGGCAGCAGCACGGACATCCCATTATACACACTGTGGATCACAACTAGAAATTCTAATGGAAAGGTAACTTGAGAGCTGCCAGGGCTGTTAGCAAATGGCAGGAGGCAGATCAGAGGCAACTAGCATAAGCCCTTGAAGAATTTTCTTAAGGTTTCTAGTGGCTGATAATAATAATAATAATTCATTACATTTATATAGCGCTTTTCTCAGTACTCAAAGCGCTATCCACACAGGGAGGAACCGGGAAGCGAACCCACAATCTTCCACAGCCTGATTGAGGCTTGAAAACACCTGGTGGTCAAAAAGCCTTTAAGGTTTGGAGTCAGGAGGAAAAGATTTTTTCAAGGGGACAAGAGGAAGTAGGGCCAGATGTTATTTAAAAATGTATGGAAGATCTGTTACAAAAGTGCCGTAAACCTACTATACTTCTTAATTTTTATAAGAAAAACACTTCTTTGGGATACTTCTAAGAAGCTGTCTAAGCTGTAACTGCATAGATAGACAGATAGATAGATAGATAGATAGATAGATAGATAGATAGATAGATAGATAGATAGATAGATAGATAGATAGATAGATAGATAGATAGATAGATAGATAGATAGATAGATAGATAGATAGATAGATACTCACAAATGCCCATGTCATCACAGCAGTCACAGATTCCTGTGCTCCATTCGATGCTTTTCATAACAGTAACTTGCTGGGTAATCACAGATTGAGGCTGGTTAAATGTTGCCATTGTGATTTCTGATATCCGTTCTAAAAATGAAAGAATAGCAAAAAACAGAACTGTTAATGAAAGCCACCTACTAAAGTCTGTTTCTCTTATGAGCACTACAATTACCAAAGCCTACGAAAAAACTCGCAAACCTGGCCCACCTTAAATCTGTTTGCACCTCTCTATTCAATGTCTTTTTGTGTTGTAAATGTGGCGATAAGCCCAAGCAGCAAGCAGCCTTCTATCCCATCCCACCTCCACAGAGACTGCAAACTTTAATGAACTCATGTTTACTGCATATATCGTCTATGAAGTTTAGATAAATACTGCTTATATAAATAAGGAAGAGAATTAGAATAGAATGAGATTATAAAATGGAAACTCTTAAAGAGTGTCACACACGTTTAGGAGACAACTAAAGGGCCTGGGGAACAGTAATACTACACCAGACCAGGGGGTGGCAGAGTGTGCTGACTGTCTCTCTCAGTTTCTTGCAGACCATTCCTGGGTAATCTCACCAGGTTCCGGCACCTCTGATGATGTCACTTCCAGCTCTGGCGCCTCTGATGGTGTCACTTCCGGCTCCAGGACCTCTGATGATGTCACTTCCGGTTCCAGACTAGATTACATCATTTCCTTCCCCAGCCCTTAAAACCGCCATCTTACCTCCAAATATTCAGTTCTGTTTTGGACTCTGTCTGGTGAACATCTCTGTTCAAATATTACTAAACTTTTGCAGCTGGGAAATAATGTACGGGTGGCTGCCCCAAACCTTTATGATGTCTGAAGCCTCATTCTTATCATATGATTATTTATAAAAACTTGTGATGCATTTTTTTATATATATTCCTCATATACAGTAGTTCATACACTGTCACTAAATACATGTACATCTCAGTATATGATCAATCATTCTTTGTCCTTGATCATCCCTGGTCCTGATGTTTAAACAGAATACACCTATCAAGCATACATGTATAGTGCACTTCATTGAGTGCAATTCTCATTTAAAATACAATTATAGGTTATACTAATTACTAAATACAGAACTGATACACATATTAATGCACATTTGCAAACACAAAGAACTAATTAAATATAAGTGGAAACCAACAATATTTCTCCATTTAGACTAGTATTACCAAAGCCTACGAAAAAACTCGTAATTCCGGCACACCTTAAATCCCTTTGCACTTTTCCGTCAGCGACTTTTGTCTTGTAAATGTGTCAATAAGCACAAGCAGCTAGCAGCCTGCTATACCATCCACCACCCCCAACCCCCGCCACCGCAGAATGGGCAAGAAGTTCTCCCAGTTAAAGCCTTGATTATCTGGGAGTGAGCTACCTAGAGTTGTATAGGGTAAATAATTTGATGTGTGTTCCGTGTCACGAGATTAAAATCATACAAAAGAAAGTCAAAAACAAAGTCGAAGTCCTGGAGGCCTTGGCCAACTAGCTGCCAACCAACTCCTGACTTTTTTATAATGGAGTCTGAGCTGGCTGTCCAAAGTTTCTTTCTATGAACCCTTACATCTATTCCTTATTTTTGAGTTTTTGCGATAAGACTGTGCCAAAACCAAACCCAACAGCACTGAATGTTAAACGATTACCAACTTCAGATGGATTACACTTTCACTGGGCATTTTGCACCCCCTATTAAATTAAGGAGGAAGTGTTTCTGATGTGGAAGGAATGCAGGGAACCTGTAAATCACCAGTCAATGACTGGATTCAGACTTGAACTCATATTCTTGGAGCTGAGGGAGAAAATTGCTGATTACTATGCTTCTCTGCAGTTGTATTTTTAGAACTGATTCTGCTGTACCCTTTAAAATTTTCAGAGTATATCACCTCCATTGTCCTTTTTCCAAACTAAGGTTGCAATATTCACAGATTCATCTGAAAGTCAAGTATTTTTTACACACATTGCCTTTTAATTTACTATATTATTTATGAATTTATACATTTACTGGCTTTATCACCCACCCAAGACAAGACGAAATATAAGTAATCAATGTAGACCTCAGCATTAAGTTTTGCATATGTCTCTGTTATATGTCATTTGGTGCAGGATTTCTAAAAAGCAGTGTTAATGCCTGTGATGTGCCACTTGTTGGAATGACATAAATATAACAACTGGATTGACACAGAGACAGACACACGGACATCTATCCTTTTATTTAGGCGGATGTACTGTATGAACACTACTGATCAAAAGTAGAACACATCGATTTGTCCAGTTTTTCTTCAAATTTATTCAGTTGAAATGCAGTGAATAACCTAAAATGGTGAAAAGGTAAAGTAGTAAACTGCCAGACATTTAATTTTGAAGTTTAGATTACCAGAAACTGAAAAAAGGTCATTTCAGAATATTACAAATGGGCCTTCATCAGGGAACAACTAATATGTTACAACCTACAGATGTTCTGCAGCAATTAAAGTAAATTAAACCTTGCAAGTTGAAGCAAACAGTTTGCACGGGTGCCCCAACTTCTCTTACACAAAAAACTCTGTCTTTCTTAAAGCAGAATACTACTTGGACAATATTACTCTGTAGAAAGTTGTAAATTCCAATGATAACAGTAAGAAAATGTCAACACTCAAGAAAACGAATCATGGTGTAGTTTATTATTAAGTATTTTCATCTTTTTGATTTTATTTAAATATTAAGATTTTCAAAATGTATTTATTCAAACTACATAAAATCAGCATAAATGTCTTAATTGTAAAAATAATTAAATTTAATAAGTTAGAATGCATGTAAATATTTTAAATATGTCTACCAGTGAAACAAGCAAGATTCAATTAGTTAAAATGTATGAGATTGGTTTACATATACATTTCGGGAAATAGAATCATTTTGAAACGGTACAGACGTAAGAGTTCTTGCTGCTGTCCAAACTTGCAGCTTTCTACTGCTACCTTATTGTGACTGGTAAGTTACATCTGCACTTATCGTATTTAATCTGCCACGTATTAATGTATGTACATGTTACTTTTGTACAACTAATATTGTATAACTGTTTTATCAATATATTGATAATCAAATTCAATAAGTAAATATGTTTGTCTTGTCTGCTGTAGCTAGTCAACTTGCACACGGTTCTAATAAATATCAGCCAACTTTAGCAAGTCAACTTTTTCATTAGCCAGCACTCCATGTATCAGAAATTAAATTAATTAAAAAAAGGGCGATGGACTTTTTCATCGGCGATGTCATTAGCCATCTTATTTATTCTCGCACATTCAAAGTAGATATTCTTTTTGTTGGAACAAAGAATACAACACAAAAAGGACAAATGGAGAACTGTTGATAGGGTTGGGGAGTGTGTAAAATGATACTTCCTACACTTCATCCTAGATTAAGGGAATGGGTTAACCAGATCAGTAGTTCCCAAACTTTACAAATGCGCTACCCACCTAATAAAAAGTGTTGTTGCAACCTGCCCGTGTGAGACTGCAAGTGAAGTGGGCGGATTGTAACCACGCGCACGAATGTCAGAGTGGTGTGGGGAGCCACGTACAATCATGCTGCTGCTCACAGGTTGGAAGCCACTGAAATAGACAAATTATGGTTGATCTTAGGGTTCATATTCTGTAATATAATATTGAAGTGATCTAAAACTATTGTGTGCAAGCAGGTGTGAAACGGTTGCTGGGTTTAAGGTAAACCATAGCAACATTCCCGACGGTTAGCATTGTCATTTCAAATTTTAATTATCATTGAAACCATTGATGATTACTGCGCTTTGAAAAATCTCACGTTAAATATTGCCCAGCATCAATAAAAGTAAGTCTCACAAAAGCAGAGGGCAGGCAATGTGTGATCGTTTGTGTTAGTAAAAATGTGGCAGAAAGCAGTGACAGTGCTTCTAGGAGGATTACATTTGAAGTCTTATGTTTACTTAAGGTATTGGCTATGTCATTATTTTAATGTTTATGCAAACAAAAATTGTAAGTGCTGCAAATTTTATTTGTGTTTTTTTGATATAAAACTTACAGATTTTTAGGTTGGTCTCGTCCATTGCGAGAGATGGACGTCTGAAGCGGAGCTCCATTAGCAGCGGTGTTATTTTTTATATTATTTCCTTATTATCCTGAGATATCCTGTATTTATCCAACCCAAGGGTTCCACTACAGCATATATAAACATGGTCAGCAAGAAAGGGGCTCAAAAAGAAATGGAAAAGAAAACTAAAGATGCATCCAAGCCCAGACCGACAAGTCCAAGTTCAAGCTCAAGGTACGGCCTTTCAGAGACTGACCTGGAACAGATGGGTGAAAGCCCAGACTCCTCTGGACCACGGTCCACAGCATCGTCTCCAGTTGAGAGCGAAATGGGGAGCGAATGTGCAAGTGACGCAGGTCACGATAGCTCGCCGATTGGAGAAGATTACAGTGGAACCTCGGTTTGCGAGCATAATTCGTTCCAGAAACGTGTTCGTAGTCCAAAGCACTCGTATATCAAAGTGAATCTCCCCATAAGAAATAATGGAAACCCAAAACTATTCATATAAAAATGATTAATACAAAATATAAAGTAAAAATACATAAAACAAATTAACTTGCACTTTACCTTTAAAAAGAATCATGGCTGGTGTGAGTGAGTTTCTAAACTCTTGTGGGATTGCACCCAACGGGACGACACGCAGAAGAGCGTCCCAAAGCAATCGCAGTCTCCCAGTGCTGTAGCAGTTCTCCGTAAAAGCGAATCCGAAAAGATCGCGGACACACTATAAGCGCCTGCCGTCAATGGGTGATACAAGGAACAAGGAACATTATAAATTTGCAGGGCCCTGCCTGACTGCTGTGTCTGTGTATAAATAACCGCACTGTTGCTGTTTCAAGCTGAATAAAGCTTGTGTTGCTAAAGTACTGAGACTCAGCTTCGTGTTTTAGGGTGCAAGACGGGGACTCGCACGTTACAGCACACACGCGCGCGCGAGCACACGCACACACACGCCCGCGCACACAGTCACAATGCTAATGCTGTAGTAAACACTATACGCTCGTACGGATGTTGACTATATGAGTGAGGCACGCCGACTCAGACGGAGAATAGGAGACGATTGCCCACAATCCTGCAGTGAGAGAGAGACAAGAACCATCAGCTCAGTTGTGATCACATGACGCTTAACAGACAAACTACTCGTACTGCAAGACCTCGCTCGTTTATCAAGTGAAACGTTATTAAAAATTTTTGCTCATCTTGCAAAACACTCGTAAACCAAGTTACTCGCAAACTGAGGCTCCACTTATTTGAAACTGGAAAAGGCCTTGCAGTCCGCACTTTCACCTACTCCACGCGAGCCAGGAACATCGGCTGTAATAGAGCCTGCCGCTTCACGTACGGTGCTCGAAAGCAGAAATGATCTGTCTGAACTGAAGGTGATAATCGCTGAGCTCAAGCAAGAGATAAAGAATGATATAAAGAAAAGCGACAAGGCAAGTGAAAAGCTGCGGCGGGAGCTGCAAGAGCTGCGACAGGATAACAAAGACTCAGAGAAACGCGTATATATCCGCTTTGAGGCAGCCTTTAATGGTATGCTGGATAAAATTGAGGAGCACATTCAGGAAAACGCGTCTAAACTGAGCACATTTGCCAATCAGCTGGAGGATGTTAAGCAGGCATTCACGACTCGAATTGAAATAGCCGAAAATCTAGCATCCACCGCTGATTTAAAAGCAACAGCTGCCAGTTCCAAATGCAAAAAACACTGAGACAGACTTGCTGCTCTGGAAGATGGAAGCAGAAGGAATAATATTAGAATTGAAGGTCTACCTGAGAATTGTGAAAGTCCAACTCAGTGAAATTCTCAGCTGACCTATTATCTAAAATAATTGGAGAGGACTTTAAATCAGATACCGAGATAGCAGCAGCTTATCGCATGCACGGATCAAATACCTTTAGACCTAGGTCTTTTATTATTCGCTTTGAGAGATTATTATGTAAGCTAGATGTGATGGCACTCCTCAGATGCAAGCAAGAGATTATATTTGAAAATAACCACATTCGTATTTTCTCTGATTTCTCTCTCGCAACAGCTGCTAAATGTGCAAACTTCTACAACATTAAACAGCGGTTACAGCAAGCCGATATCAAATACAGCCTCTTGTACCCTGCCGAACTGAAAGTGGATGTGCAAGGCCAATAGTACGACTTTTCCAGCAAGGAGGAAGCAGAAAAGGAATTAAGAAAGCTGATCCCAACACTATTCTGAAACACAATAGTGAGTTGCATCCTGTCATGGCATGGCAAGGAGATATCACCTGCTGTCTGGTCCACTTGTAATGATACGGGTATTATAATTATATATCCTTTTCATTACTCGGACGCTTTCTGTTTATGTTTTAATTACAGTTATAGACGTGTGTGTGGAAGAAACTAACTTTTTTTTTCTTACTACCCTAAAGGAGACTGTTTAACGTCATACTCTTGGTTTATTGTTATTATTGCATTAAGACTTACTATGCTTATCCTGGACCACTTTCTAACACCATCCCCTGGGTTTATTATCTTTTTACTTTAAGATTGCTGAAGATTATGTTATATATTTTATGCTTATAGTTTGTTAATGATTATATATAATCATAGTTTGTTAATGATTATATTTTAGGCATATAGTATTTAGACAATATTGGCAATAGATATCTCTACTTTTAAATCCTAAAATGCTGCTGCGTGAGGGCTTGTTTTGCTTTGGATGTGCTCTGTCTCTAGGTATGTCAGAGGACTGAGACTTTGTGAAATAGGGTCCAGCCTCACGTGGGGAGGCAAAATAGGGGGGTGGGGGGATAAGGGGGGGGGAGAGAAAGAGAGAAAGAGGCTTATCTAATCTATCCTTTTAATCCGTATAATTATAACTACCAATGTAACAATAGGCTGTATGGCAATAACTCTTGGGGAAATAGGAAATTAAGGTTAAAGCCGTCTTACTTCCTGTTAAGACTATAAAATGACATCAAAAATTCAGAATCAGTATCTCCATGATGGGACAGTTAACTTTGTGAGCTGGAATGTTAAAGGCCTGAATCACGAATTAAAGAGAAAGAAAGTACTCTCTCACCTAACAGGTTTAAACACTAAAACAGTATTTTTACAGGAGACCCTCTTATAAACAAGGATCAGTTCCGTCTGCAAAAGGACTGGGCTGGCCAAATGTTCCATTCTAGCTTTACAAAGAAAACTAGAGGTGTGGGAATTCTCATACATAGAACAGTCTCATTTGTAGCATCAGATGTAGTATCTGATCCGGAAGGGAGATATGTGATGGTCATGGGCAACTTATTTAACTGTAATATGATTTTGATAAATGTTTATGCACCAAATGTCGATGATAACGAATTCGTATAAAACATATTTGCATCCATCCCCAATGTGAACACTTATAAAATTATAATGGATGGGGACTTTAATTGTGTTTTAAATCCACTATTAGATAGGACTCCTGTCACGGGGGGATGACATCTAACACTGAAAAGATAATTACACAGTTTGTAACTGACCACAACTTATCAAACCCCTGGAGGTTTCTAAACCAAAACTCAAGAACATATTCTTTCTACTCACCAGTACATCATTGCTTCTCAAGAATAGATTATTTCTTTATACATAATAATTTCTTACCTAAGATTAAATCTTGCAAATATGATGCTATTGTTATTTCCGACCATGCATCTCTGGGGGGTATTTTTCGTATGTCGCTTAAACCATCCGAGATTAGATGCCTCATCTTGGATGAGTTAAGGCCAGTGAAACTCATCCGGGATAAGTCGGTTTTTCAAACGCAGCCATGTATTAGATTAGTCTAGCTGGAAATAATCATCCGAGATGAATGCGTGCGCCCGCGCTGATTGAAAAGCCCATATATATTGAGTCTAGAACACATGATCAGCAAGTCTTTGATAGGCTGCAACAAAATGACGAAAGAACGGGTGCATTTTTTTTTCCTCCACACAAGCGGAGCAAGACTTTTCATTCGAAGGATATGAAGAATTTCAAGATTTAATATGCACAAGGGGTAACACTGCAAAAGCAGCCCAAACCAGAAAAGACGGCTGGCAAAAAGTGGCCGACAAATTAAATGCGTGTGCATTGTACTTACTGAAAGCAGCGTTTCATTTCCTATGTGTCAGATTAATTATTATTTAATAAGTCATAATTCCAGATCAAACGTGAGCACAAGGAGAACACAGGAACAGGTTAAAGTGAAGTACAAGAATATACTTCAAACTGGTAAATATTGGTATATAACTATTTAAAGAAGTGATGACATAAAGAATCATATATAATGTAAAGAACATTAATTTTAAAGCTAATAAGAAGGCAGACAAGCAAAAAACAGGTGGAGGTCCATGCGGTCCAGACCTAACCCCTGCAGAAGAGTTGGCTATCCAGCAAAATGCCCATCGCCCTGTTTCTGAGGGCATTCCAGGGGGAAGCTCCTCCTCAGAACCAGTGGCAGGATGCAGTGGTCACTTCATTTCAGGTAAAGGATGGTCACTGAATATATTTGTCCTCAATGTATGCCATAGATATGTTCCATATAGCCCTCTTTTTTTTGGGTCAGTTGCAGGGAATGTTATATCCCTAGAACCTGTGTCTGACCAACGAGATATTGACGAAGGTCAAATATTTGATGAAGACACTGTGTCTGATTATTCATCAGGAGGAGAGGTACATTTTCCAAATAATGTTTGATCAAACTCCACTCTGATCAGTCCCATGTGCCCCAATCACATTTGGAAACCCTGGGTAATGAGAATGTTAGGCTGAGTGTGAGATTCTTAATGGAATACATGCAATGTCATGAAATGCCTCTTTTGTCTGCACACGCAGGTGTCCAGGAAACACAATGAAAACCCGAAGGAAATCTTTCAGAGCCAAACAGACTTTACGAATTGCCTGGTAAACTGCACTTTTAGATAGATTTTCCTACAGTATATAAAAAAGTGCCACTTGCAAAAAGCCTCAAAGCAATGCATACTGTCTGTGTGGTTGTGAGAGCCTGACTTCACCGAGTTTGACTTCGAATATAAGGTCCTAATAAATTTTTGAGGTACAATATTCCCCCTCGGCTAAAGCGGTATCTTTCGAAAAGAATTTCCTCCGGGAGCAATAAAGGATCTTGCCGATCGCGCAAACCCCTCTCTATATGAAATTCTCTTCTTATAATTTGCGTACCGTTTTCAATTGGTTGCTCATTCATGAACGGCAAAGTCATGTCTGAATGAATTCCACACATGGACACTGATTAAGTGTGTGAGCTAATCCTTGTTTACATCGAACAAACCTGCTCCGAGCAGGTTTGAGGATTAGGATGTGTTGCTATGACAACACTTCCAGCAAGTGTTTCGAAAAACTGAGAGATCCAGGATCATGCCAAATTGTCATCAATTACATCTGGCTAAACGAGTAATCCACGTACGAAAAATACCCCCCAGATCTTGGAGGTAAAGTCACTATGCCCCACACACTCACCTCATAGATGGCATCTTAACCCACTTCTATTAGCAAACGAGAACTGTACAGAATTTATATCCAAACAAATCAGTTTCTTCCCAGAGACAAATACATCCTCAGAGGATTCTACAGGAATACTCTGGGAAACTCTAAAGGCCTTCTTAAGAGGACAGATTATTTCATATCTTTCCCACAGGAATAAATTAGAAACCAAGAAAGCATCAGAACTAAAAAGCGAAATTACTAGAATAGATGAAGAATATGCCAGGCAACCAAGCGAGGCTCTACATAGGAAAAGACAGGTTCTGCATTCAGAACTCAACCTCTTGACAACTAAAGAAACTGAACAACTAATTTATAAATCCAGACATCATTACTATGAACACGGAGAGAAAGCTAAAAAGCTTTTAGCTCAACAAATCCACAAGCAAGAAGTTTGCAATGTAATTCCAGTAATCACCAACACGAACGGAGACGAAATTATTGACCATAAAAATATAATGCACACATTTAGAGACTACTATAAATACTTATATTCTACTGAGTTTAAAGAAGACAACACACAATCTAATGCATTTCTGGATACATTACAGTTACCACAAATAGATACTTTTATTGCGGATGAATTGGATAAACCTCTGGCACTATCAGAATTACTAGATGCTATAAAGTCAGTTCAAGGCGGGAAAGCAGCAGGCCCTCATGGCTACCCTGCAGAATTTTATAAGAAATTCTCCGCTCAGCTAGCTCCTCTCCTATTAGCAACATTTACAGAAGTTAGAGATAATCAAATTCTACCTCAAACCTTTCGCCAAGCATTAATCACCGTCTTTCCTAAACAAAATAAGGACTTAAAGTGCATCCGGAAAGTATTCACAGCGCATCACTTTTTCCACATTTTGTTATGTTACAGCCTTATTCCAAAATGGATTAAATTCATTTTTTTCCTCAGAATTCTACACACAACACCCCATAATGACAACGTGAAAAAAGTTTACTTTAGGTTTTTGCAAATTTATTAAAAATAAAAAAAATGAGAAATCACACGTACATAAGTATTCACAGCCTTTGCTCAATACTTTGTCGATGCACCTTTGGCAGCCATTACAGCCTCAAGTCTTTTTGAATATGATGCCACAAGCTTGGCACACCTATGTGCATCATACAGACCAATAATGATGTTAAGCATAATGATGTTAAGATACTCTCAAAAATCATAGCTAGAAGGATGGAGAAAATGCTGCCTTCGGTAATATCACAAGATCAAACTGGATTTATCAAGGGTCGACACTTATTCTCCAATCTTCGACGCCTGTTTAATGTAATATATTCACCAACAAAGTCAGACACCCCAGAAATATTATTATCATTGGATGCAGAAAAAGCATTTGACATGATTGAATGGAAATACATTTTCAATACATTAGAGAAATTTGTGTTTGGCCCGAACATTTGTGCATGGATCAAACTACTGTATACCAATCCAGAAGCTTCAGTTTGTATTAACAACATTTGTTCAGACTACTTTAAACTAGAACGTGGTATGAGACAAGGATGCCCCTTGTCACCACTGCTATTTGCAATCGCCATTGAACCACTGGCGGTTCACTGTCGAAATGCTGATCAGATAAATGGGATTATCAGAGAAGGACTGGAACAGAAAATTTCTCTATATGCAGATGATATGGTACTGTATATATCAGACCCACAAAATTCTGTGCCTGCAGTCTTAACAGCACTTACAGAATTTCAAAAGATCTCTGGTATCAGAATTAATCTGAATAAAAGTGTACTCTTTCCAGTGAATTCTCAAGCATATAATATTAGATTAGACACCCTAACTTTTATCATTGCAGATCAGTTTAAATACCTAGGGGTAAACATCACAAGTAAACACAAAGCTCTTTATCAACAAAATTTCGCCATCTGTATGGAAAAAATTAAGCAAGACTTGCATAGATGGTCAACCCTTCATCTCACTCTAGCTGGAAGAATTAACGTTGTTAAGATGAATATTCTTCCTAAGCTTCTTTTTTATTTCAAAACATTCCAATATACATCAATAAATAATTTTTTAAGCAATTAGATTCAACAATAACCTCATTTATTTGTAACTCAAAACATCCACGTATCCAAAGAGCGACCCTACAAAGACCTAAGGCAGAAGGTGGCATGGCTCTACCTAACTTTCAGTTTTATTACTGGGCAGTAAACATACAAGCTATAAAAACCTGGACACAAACAGATGAACATACACTGGCCTGGTCTGCCATAGAAGTAAAATCCTGCAGTACTTCTTTATATTTCCTGCTTTGTACCCCAATAAATGCAAGGTATCGGCAATATACTAATAACCCAATTGTGCTTCAATCACTCAGAATATGGAACCAATGTAGAAAGCATTTTAAGATGGAGAAGCTTTTATCTGTGGCACCTCTGCAAGAGAACTACCTCTTTCAACCCTCGCAAACATATGCAGTTTTTAAAATCTGGAAAAAATTTGGGATTAAAATGCTCAGAGATCTTTATATAGACAATATCTTTGCATCCTACGAACAATTACATTCCAAATTTAACTTTCCAGCTACACATTTCTTTCACTATCTTCAAATTAGGAACTTTGTTAAACAGAACCTGCCTGAATTTCCTCATCTTGCACCCTCATCCATGCTGGAAAAAATATTGCTCAATTTCAAGGACTTAGACACCATCTCTGCAATATATAAAATTATTTTACAGTCCCTCCCTTTCAAAGATCCAAGAGGACAATGGGAAAAAGATCTCTTAATCAATATATTAGAAAGGGAGTGGAAAGCAGCAATGCAGAGACTTCACTCAAGCTCTATATGCGCAAAGCATACAATTATTCAACTCAGGGCAAGATCCAACCTGCGAACGCCAAATTAACATCATTTTGGACCAAAATTTTCAAGTGCCTTTCAGACAGCCTTGGTGTCATAATCCCTCCTAACCCATTAACAGCTGTGTTTGGTGTTCTTCCAGATGGGTTTAATGCGGAGAAGGACAAACTGTCATTGCATTTACTACACTTTTGGCACGCAGACTTGTTTTGCTAAACTGGAAGAATCATAATTCTCCTCTTTTAAGTCAGTGGGAAACTGATGTTTTATACTATTTGGAATTGGAAAAAATCAAATATTCAGTTAGAGGATCTGTACAGAATTTTTTAAAAACCTGGCAGGATATAATCAATAAAACTTTAGAATAAGCTCTTAAAGCACCGAGGAAGCAATTATCTCCGCATTTCTTTTTCTTCTTCATTCATCTCTACTGGCCTATTAAACTCATCAATTTAGGAATGTTTATAAGCCTTAAGTTTTACCCCATTGGCCATGCTCTCTCTCTCAGGGGTGGGAGTTGACTTGTTTTTTAATCCTATTTTTTGTAAAAATTGATCGATTTATATGAATGATCACAATAAAATTAATAAAAATATTGACAAAAAAAATGTATTTCAGTTTGTGTACTTTTTGAACATTTTCATCACACTAAAAAACAATACAGCTACAATACTAATAAATGTGATCTTTTGGTTACTATAATCATGATATCCCTAGTGTGCATATGGCAGTTGGTTCAGTGTTTAGAAAAGTTACTCATTTATTGTAAAATATTGCCTTTATTGTAAAATATTGGCTTACAATTTAGAGCAGTGAAATTAGGCATTAAGCAAGTATGCAAAAATATGGTAACTGTAGCTGAAAAAAAAATGTCAATAGATTGCAAATGTTAACTTACACTAAGGGTGGTGCAGACATTTTCCTTGTCATTTTGGTTGGAGTGGCAGTCAACTATATTTTATATTTTTCAAAAACTGGACCTACTGCAGTCAGTATAAAATGGACACATTTTTAGTCTAAAGGAAGACTGAGTACTAATGGAAAATCTGTAAAATAATGAAGTAAAGTAATGAATACTGTCCTTGTGAATTCATAAGCAAGAACTTCACACAATTATAAAATTTGATGTTAAATGTATTATGTGTCCAATTATAAACATTTGTCTTTTACAGATACCTATTGTTTTTAATTTTTTTTTCTCCAGACCGAACTGAATAGCTGGGCAACCTCTTAGATTTTGTAAGTATGCGAGATACAAAACTTTGATATATTAAACTAAGAAATTAGATTTTATCAGATAAAAAACAATGAAGCTAATTTTGAGGTTCAGAAGAATCAATAATTAAAAGCATAAACATAAGCAT
This sequence comes from Erpetoichthys calabaricus, assembly GCF_900747795.2. Classification (NCBI taxonomy): domain Eukaryota; kingdom Metazoa; phylum Chordata; class Cladistia; order Polypteriformes; family Polypteridae; genus Erpetoichthys; species Erpetoichthys calabaricus. The sequence continues at coordinate 283,435,574 of NC_041396.2, read as the reverse complement.
AAAATGTCAGATGCTTAGTTCAAATAATTTTTGCAAATTTGGAAAAGTCTATTCGGGGGTCCTGGAGAGGATGGTTCGTCAGATAGTCGAGCCTCGGATTCAGGAGGAACAGTGTGGTTTTCGTCCTGGTCACGGAACAGTGGACCAGCTCTACACCCTTAGCAGGGTCCTGGAGGATGCATGGGAGTTTGCCCAACCAGTCTAGATGTGTTTTGTGGACTTGGAAAAGGCATTTGACCGTGTCCCTCGGGGAATCATGTGTGGGGTACTCTGAGAGTATGGGGTACCGGACCCCCTGATAAGGGCTGTTTGGTCCCTGTACGATCGGTGCCAGAGCTTGGTCCGCATTGCCAGCAGTAAGTCGAATCCGTTTCCAGTGAGAGTTGGACTCTGCCAGGGCTGCCCTTTGTCACCGATTCTGTTCATAACTTTTATGGACAGAATTTCTAGGCGCAGCCAGGGTGTTGAGGGAGTCCAGTTTGGTGGACTCAGGAATGGGTCACTGCTTTTTGCTGATGATGTTGTCCTGTTTGCTTCATCAGGCCGTGATCTTCAGCTCTCTCTGGATCGGTTCGCAGCCGAGTGTGAAGCGGCTGTGGGAATCAGCACCTCCAAATCCGACACCATGGTCCTCAGCCGGAAAAGGGTGGAGTGCCCTCTCAGGGTTGGTAGTGAGATCCTGCCCCAAGTGGAGGAGTTCAAGTATCTCGGGGTCTTGTTCACGAGTGAGGGAAGAATGGAGCGTGAGCTCGACAGGCGGATCGGTGCGGCATCCGCAGTAATGCGGGCGCTGCATCAGTCTGTCGTGGTGAAAAAGGAGCTGAGCCACAAGGCGAAGCTCTCAATTTACCAGTCGATCTATGTTCCTACCCTCACCTATGGTCATGAGCTATGGGTAGTGACCGAAAGAATGAGATCTCGAATACAAGCGGCTGAAATGAGTTTCCTCCGCAGGGTGTCTGGGCTTTCCCTTAAAGATAAGGTGAGAAGCTCAGTCATCCGGGAGAGGCTCAGAGTAGAGCTGCTGCTCCTCCGCATCGAGAGGAGTCAGATGAGGTGGCTCGGGCATCTGATCAGGATGCCTCCTGGACGCCTCCCTGGTGAGGTGTTCCGGGTACATCTAACCGGGTTTAAGGCCCCGGGGAAGACCCAGGACACGCTGGAGGGACTATATCTCTCGGCTGGCCTGGGAACGCCTTGGGATTCTCCCGGAAGAGCTAGAAGAAGTGGCCGGGGAGAGGGAAGTCTGGGCATCTCTGCTCAAGCTGCTGCCCCCATGACCCGACCTCGGATAAGCGGAAGAGGATGGATGGATGGAAGTTTGTAGATAGTATACCATAAATCATTTTTGCATTTTAAAAACATTTTTTTTAATGTTTAACTTGAAGATATGACTTGTTAATGATCACGCCATCATTCCATTGCTGATAAGATAGCTGTCCAAGTGTGTTATAAGTGAACATCTCTCTAGGCCTTGCTGTCTGTTGAGATCTTCTAACTGTTTCTGCCTCAACTTGGTTTCCATCCTCTTCTACTTCTGGGCCCTCTTGTGAGCTCTCCTCTTCATCCATTTGATGTTCATAATCCACTACAGAATCCTCTCCCAACCGGTCCTGTGCCTGTGGTACATTCCCCACATAATCCTGTGTTATAGTTTCATCCCTGATAAAGGGGTGACACTCATGGGCTGTGGCTTTTAGTCTCGACTCAGTCAGAGGAGGTTGCACAGATTGGTGATGTTCTGTCTGTTGAGGTCTCACCAACCTGTAGCATGGAATCTGGCTACGGAAGTTGTGGTGGTAAGTGACCACATCAGAACTGTCTGTGTTTGGTTCCTGCATGTTGTTAATACACTAGTTCTCTCTTTTTGAGTTTTGTTTCCTTTTCTGACACGGTGCCTGGTGTGTTTCTTCCAGTGGCAGGTCATTAACTGGCAGCAGTAGGTTCCTGTGAAGCACAAGCAGTGTTTTGGAACCTTTCTCGGGCTGTACTTTGTAAACTGGTCCGTCATCAACTCTCTCCATAACATGGTATACTATTTGCTCCCAGTAAGCCCGCAGTTTGCCAGATCCACCTCTCTCTGTCATGTTTTTCACCAGCACTCGGTCACCTGGCTGAAGGACGGCACCCCTGAAAGCTCGATCATATTGGCTTTTCCCTTTAGCTGAGGATTTGTTGCTGTTGTTTGTTGCAATTTCATATGCAGTATGCATCCTCTTTGCCCATTTCTGTGCATATGTCTGTTGGTCAGTTGTCTCAGAATTTCTTTTGGGTGGGAACAGCAGATCAACAGGTAAGCGTGGAGGTCGACCATATAAGAGGAAACATGGAGAAAACCCGGTGGCTTCATGCCGTGTGCAGTTGTAGGCATGCCCGACATGAGGTAGGTAATCTTTCCACTGGCTTTTTTTTTCCTCTTCCAGAGTGCGCAGCATCTGAAGGAGTGTGTGGTTCAATCTCTCTACGGGGTTACCTTGTGGATGGTATGGTGTGGTGCGTGAATGATCCATACCAGCCAGCTGCTCCATCCTGCTGAACAAACTGTTCTCAAAATCCTTTCCATGATCGTGGTGGAGTTTCTGAGGATATCCAAAACGAGGGATGAAGTCCTGGAAGATCTTTTCTGCAGCTGTCTTCCCTGATTTGTTCCTTGTTGGGTACGCTTGAGCAAAGCATGTGAAATGGTCGATAATTTCCCCTTGGGATTAATAAAGTATCTATCTATCTATCTATCTATCTATCTATCTATCTATCTATCTATCTATCTATCTATCTATCTATCTATCTATCTATCTATCTATCTATCTATCTATCTATCTATCTATCTATCTATCTATCTATCTATCTATCTATAAGAACATGGATGTACTCATAACCTTGACTTTGCTCAAGGTGGAGGTAGTCGATGCATATCAGCTCAGATGGACTGCTTGTGGAGATGTGTCCCATAGGAGCTCTCTGTGGAAGATTGGGACGTTTCTGTTTAATACAGGCACATCTTTTATTAACATAGTCCTCTATCTCTTGCTGTAGGTTGGGCCAATAGAACCTCTCTCATGCAAGATGAACTACTTTCTCGGAGCCAACATGGCCCATGTCATTGTGCAGGGTTTTGAGCACCATGGGTTTCAGTTTCTCAGGAAGGACAAGCTGCCTGTGTTGTTCAGTCTGTTGATAGAGGATCCCATCATCCACCTCTAGTTTTTTCCATTCATATAGCAGTCTCTTTCCTCATGTTCCTCTTTTCTTTTTCATTAGGAATCCAGTTTTGAAGTTTCAAATGGACAACTTCTTTAATGGCTGGATCTTCTTGTTGTGCAGCTCTAATGTTTTCTGGTGACACTGGAAATGCTATTAAGTGGCACAGCATCTGCATTCTCACCATTCAGCTGTAAAGCTGCCACCTATGGCACATCATTCTCTTGAACTGCTTTGCTCCCTTGCCATACTGCAGACACAACCTCTGGTGGTACACTTTCTGTGTGTTCTTTGATTCTGTCCTGAAGTTTCACAGGGCACCTTGACAGTATATCAGTGTCTGCGTTCATCTTCCCTGGCCGGTATTTGATATCAAAGTGAAAGTCAGCCAGTTTGCCAACCCACCTGTGTCCAACAGCATTTAGGCGTGCAGTACTTAGGACGTAAGTCAATGGGTTGTTATCTGTGTATACTGTAAATGTTGGAGCGTAGAACAAATAGTCCCAAAACTTATCACAGATAGCCCACTTGAGTGCCAAGAACCTGAGTTTACCGGAATGAAGGTGGTAATTTTTCTCAGCAGGTGTCAGAGTTCTTGAGCCATACCCAGTCACACGTAGCTTGTTGTCCTGACGTTGGTATAACACTGCTCCTAAACCATCGGTGGATGCATCCGTGTGCAGTACGAATGGAAGGTCAAAGTTTGGGTAGGCTAGAATAGGGGGATGAATCAGCATGTCCACTATCTGGGCTACTACACCCCTGTGCTCAGCTGTCCACGTGATAAATGTCTTTGATGGCAACTGGCCTTTATCTCCCTTCCTAGTTTTGCCTTTACTTTTGCATGGCTGGTGGTGAGTGTTACCTTTTTCCGTATCAGCAGGTGTTTGCAGCAGTTCAAACAGTGGCCGTGCCATCTGAGAGAAATCTTGAATGAAGGAGCGATAATATCCAAGAAACCCCAGCAAGGACCTGACATCTCCAACTGTGCGAGGCTCTTTGGCTTTCAGTGCCAGCACCGCTTCCAGGTCCTGAGGGTCGATCTTCACTCCCTCTCCAGATACCAGTCGGCCGATGTAGCGAACCTCTCTTTTAAACAACTCGCACTTGGTGGGTCTTAGTTTAATGCCATGTTTTCTCATGCGACTGAGGACTTGTCTGAGATGGTTTACATGATCCTCAAAGGATACTGAGTAACACAGTACATCATCAAGATATGGAGTGCAGCACTCATCTCTAATACCTTCCAGCACGCTCTCCATGCACCTCTGAAATGCAGCGGGTGCAGTTGTCAAACCAAAAGGAATCCGTATCCATTCATATAGTTCCCATGGTGTGCTGAAGGCTGTGAGGTGTCTGGATTCCTTGCTCACAAATCCTTGATGGTATGCACTTCCTTGGTCCAGTATGGAAAACCATGTAATGCCCCCCAAACTGTCAAGAAGGTCTTAGATTCGTGGCAGAGGATGACGATCTGGGATGGTCTTTCTGCTCAACCCTTGGAAATCCACACACAGTCGTAGAGTTTGGTCCTTTTTGCGGACACACACAACTGGTGAGGAATATGGAGACACAGACTGGCAGATCCAGCCTCTGTCCAGGAGGTTCTGTACATACTCTTTGACCTCCCTATACAGAGGCCTGGGGATGGAGTTATAGCACTTTTGGACAGGGTTGTTATCCACTACATTGATCTTAAGTTGTAAGCTGGGGATACAACCTATGCCCCCCTCCCCTCGTGAAAACACATCTGACTCCTCAAAAAGCATCTAACGCACGATATCCTATTGCTGCTGGTCAAGATGTTCTAAATCAACAGGAGGATGCCATCTTTCCTGTGTGGGTGTCCCCATGCAGCCATTTACACTCTCACTGGTGGTGCTGGCTTGGCTGGAATGTGTGGTGCAGAGGTAGGTATTACTGTTTGACTTAGCTGTTTGATGAGAAGGTGAACTCTAATTTACTGGCCTGCTGTCAATAATTGTCTCTATACAGCCCAATAATGTTCTTGGAGGCAGAAAAATGTCATGTTTGGTAGAGTTGCGGACTGGGATTTTTACAGCTTTTGAGGCGCCTACTGGTATATCCACTAGGGCAGGGAATAGTTCTAACCCTTCTGGTAAGTCACCTTTTAAGGCTGGTTCAAATAACATTGTCTCTCCCTCTGGCCAGGATCTGGTAAAACACCTAACCTCACATAATTGATCACTTGAAACAGTGAGACCCCTCTTTCCTATTCTGATGTTATTGCTTAGAGGATTTTCTTTGGCTGGACTCTCACTGATTACAGAGACTATGGTTTCTGCTGTGTCTCTATGAAGTTTCAATGCTTCTGCCAATAGGTCACTTAAACTGACATTCCCAGGCTTTTCATGGCTCTCTAAGATGATTTCCTCAATTACATTGAAGCCTAGCAATAAACCACTAACACAGCTCTGACTCACTAGCATGGGTACCTGTATGACTACTTGACCATGTTTTGCGCTTTTGATTTCCACCAGTATTTCAATCCATCCCTCAAAGGGTACATCAGTCCCATTAGCTGCTGTGATTCTGAGTGGATCATCAGGCAAGAGATCTTCAAGTGACTTAATTGTGGCATCTGGTAAATGTTTATCTAACCAGGACTTTGCCAATATAGTTACCTGAGCGCCACTGTCCAATAACATATCTGTTTTGACACCATTAAGATAACAGGTAAGCATGCACCTTCTGCCAATCAGCTTGGCTACACGCTTTCCTCTTCTCACTCTGTGTCTTAGTGGTGGTTGGCTATTGGCTGGAGTCTTTTCCCCATAGCTGGGTACAGTGGCAGGGGACTCTGGCTCTGACGTGGTCACTGGTGGTCCCTCCCCAGTGACCCTCTCATGTTTCCCGCTGTCTTACTTTTTGACAGACAGCCGATAGCTCTGTGACCTTCCTGGCCACACCTAAAGCAATGGGTGCAGTTAGCAGTCCCTTGACTTATACATAGCTTGCATTTCCCCTTTGTGCCTGACTTGGGTGGTTGCACAGTACTTGGGGAGTTGGCCTGCATGGACTCTGGGTTACTTGCAACAGGGGTGAGAGCCTTCTCGATGGTTTTAGCTAAGGCTGAGACATGCACTGTCAGTTCCTGCAGGGCTGTGTGCTGTGCCTGTACTTCAGCCTGTGTTTGAAGAATGCTGGCCTGCACTTCAGTGGAAGGCTGGCCTGCACGCGGTGTCTCCCCTTGCTGTGTGGAACTGACTGTAACTATTTTTGTCTTATGTAGCTGACCTAGGCGTGCCTGCCTCTCAACTTCTTCAGTAACTGCCCCAGTTATTATCTCTAAGATGAAATCATCAGTTACACTCATGTCTGAAATGACAGATTTCAAGTTTCGCCTTACGTAAGCATATTTCTCACTGATTCCCTGATACAACGAATGAAGGAATATTCTTTGAACCAGCTTTTCATTATATTGAAACCCTGAACTGCTCTGTTGGGAAGCGAACAATACACGCTGTTTCAATCCCATTAAACGGTACATGAACTGTTGTGGGTTTTCCTTGTCCTGTTGTTTTGCATTACTAAGCTCCTGAAATAGTTCGGCACTACTCTTGTCTCTTAAGTGTGCTCTGAGAAAACGCTTGAGCTCAGCTACAGTTAAACGATGTTTGATCATGAACATGTCTTTAAAGGTACCAGGTTTGATTATTTTTAAAACAGTTTGTATGACCTCTGCCTCTGTAAACCCCTCAGCTAGCCCTTCATCCATCTGCCTGCACAGGGTGCTATATTTAACATCAGAGTCAGAGTCAGAAATCTGCCCACTGTGTATTTTAAATTCTCTACGAGGCAATAAGGCAGCAACATCTGACAACTTAATCACATCAGTTACCTGGTTGGTTACAACAGATGATCTGTCTGCCCCAGCATTCACTACTGAAGGAGTTGCTGCTGCTTCAGCCTCTGCCACTAATTTACATTCCACATCTACAGCCTCTGGAGGTTGTTGCAGTTCTGTGATGAGGTCATTGAAGACTAACAGACGACTCATGCCTTGGTCTTCTTCACTTGCCAGCTTGTCACTTTTCAAAAAGTCCACAATGAAGTCATAGAGTTCCACATCTGTTGCATCATCCCCTGGCAAGTCTTCCTGTACCTCATTTTTGATGGACGCTGCAAGTTTGTGGAGCACATCTGTGTTGGCGGAGTTGATCAGCTGATGGAGCTGCCTCTGGATTCCACGTCGTAATCCTAATAGAGCAGACATCTCCTCACCACTGGAATCTGTGGTGCAGCACGTTAGCCCAGGAACTTGAAGACAGGTTCAGTTATTCAAGATTAGCTCCCCTTAGGAAATACATATATATTATACTGCATATATACACGTCTGCGGTGGGTTGGCACCCTGCCCAGGATTGTTTCCTGCCTTGTGCCCTGTGTTGGCTGGGATTGGCTCCAGCAGACCCCCGTGACCCTGTGTTCGGATTCAGCGGGTTGGAAAATGGATGGATATATACACGTTTGGCATGTAGCAAGCAGCAAAGTGTTAAAACCAATGGCACACAGCTGCTTTCCTGATCTTTGTGATAATGTTTTTGATTCTGATTTCAACATTTCAACATACCATAAGTGTTAATAAATTGTTAAATGTGGAACATGGTGGTCTTTGTTATATTTTGCAGTTATTTGTGACATGAATAGGAAAAAACATATTTTGAAATACCTTTGTTATGAATTTAAAATACATTGATCTTATTAATAAAAAGTATGTACATTGGATACATTGTCAGTAAAATATGTCTACCTGGTTATTAAGCAAAATTTTAAACAGAATGCATTTATTAACATGAATCTGGATATGCATTTTAAACAAATAGGCTTTATTCATACTGAATACATAAACCTGGTACCTATGAATTTGACACACATTGTATGTATTCATGATAAATACATAGGCATAGCTATTTCATATTTAAAAGGCATTAGGTTTATTAGTACAGTTACATAAAACTCATTTGTTCTTGTTTCATTTATGTTGAACTGATAAATACACTTCACATTAGGTTTATTAGTTTGTTTACTTTAAAACTATGTAATCCAAATAAATGGAAATTTTATATGCATTTAAAATACATAAATTTTAGTTCTAAATATTTTTTAAGTGTAACAAATGAAATAAGTCAGAGTATTATTACCCTTAGAAGTGTAGGCCCTTCACTTTGAGAAACTGCAAAAAAAAATCAAAGTGTCAATAAGTACAGTTGTCTACACAATCCAAAGGCAATTGGAAGCATAAGAAACTCTTATAGGAAGAAATCTGGCAAACCCTAAATCACAACCCCATCAGAAGACAAGCTTCTGAGGGTCACCAGCTTGTGTGACAGGCTCCTCACAGCACAACAGCTTCAAGCACAGCTTAACAAAGGTCGAAAACAGCAAGTCTCGGTTTCTACTGTAAAGAGGAGAGTTTGTGCTGCAGGTTTGACTGGGCGAGTGGCAAGTTAGAAAGCCACTTCCTTAAAGGACAAAATAAGAAAGTGAGGTTTGTCTGGGCCATGAAATAGCGGCTATGGACTACTGAAGACTGGAAGAAAGTCTTAAGGACTGAAGAATCAAAATGTGAAATCTTCGGTTCATCACACAAGGTGTTTGTACACCATCGAGTTGATGAAAGGATGATTCCTCAGTGTATGACACCAACTGTCAAACATGAAGGAGGAAATGTGATGGTCTAGGGTTCTTTTGGTGGAGGCAGAACTGTTGACTTACACAGAGTGAATACAATTTTTTTTTACTTGTTTTTTTGTTTGCCATTGTTTAATTATTCTATGCCTTGATTTCATGAAACATTATGACATTAAACTGCATGCATTTCCATAAACTCTAAAAATACTAAGTTGTCCTAAAACGTTTGACAGGTATTGTATTGTTATGTGGCACCTATAATTAGCACTATAAAAATGAGGTTCTTCAGAGCAATGTCATATGGGAATTAATTTTAGTACTCAAAAGAACCATCCACATGGAGGTTTCATTAAGAACCTTTCATTTGGCTCCATAACAGTTTCCATAATAAACATTGATGAATGATAACTGGTTTATGATCAAGGTTTCCTACATACAATAACACAGGCTATGTCCAGATCTTCTTGATCTGTTAATGTCCTGCTAGAAAGCCTACTATGCATTTTGAGATTTCTATTTTGTTAGCATACTACATTCTTAAAAATAATGCTACCAGAGTGTTTCTTCAGAGCAATGTCATGGGGAAACCATTTTTGATTCCCAAAAGACCCATCCACATTAAGGTTCAAGAGCAAGACTTTATTTATTTAGATCTGTAACAGGACCTATACAGTAAATAACCATGAATAAAAAATAACAGATTTGTGAAATACCAGTGGCTCATGACTTTAAAAGGCCATCCAATTTTTTCCTCTCCTTGGTGTCAAGTCCGGTATATCTGTGCCAGGAGATACTGTATATGAAAACATTCCTTTCTCCTCGATCTAGACATTCTAACCCTTCCGCTTCCTACTTTTTCTATTTGCAACTAAGGTCAGTGCTTAGGACATTTTGAGTTCCCCTCTCTCCAGTCCTCTGATCAGGACCTGAACACACAAACTCAGGGTTTAAAGTGCAAAGCCTTAACCACTATGCCACAATGCTGGCACATCTACAGCATGCATATGAACTGGCATAATTATAAACTAGTCCATTATTTGAAAACTAAATATTCCACATTTTGCACCTCTACAGATGAGTTACATCACATTGGGCAACCTTGACTTTCACAATTTTTTGACAAGACAGATACCTTTACTAAGATGTAGCTGACATTTGCTGAGTCCAACTTGGGTGCTTGGGTGGAAGAGAAAAGTATTTGCACTCCAACAACTGATAAATGGGATTTATTTTAATGTTTAATGGGCACTGTAAAGGGTTAAATCACTTTTCAGTTTTGTGACAAGACAGATTCCTTTGTTAAATTAAAGTTCACTTTAATATTTTGGTCACATGCAGGTCCAAAATGTGAAATACATAAATGCATTTTCTCAAATAATGGATTTGTGATGATGGTGATCAATGTACACATTGTAGAATATTCTGCTTTTGTTGTTAACATTGTGTAAGAAACTGTTTTGCAAAAGATGTGAAGAAGTAGCTGACTGCAAGTGTAACCGACAGGAGGCCATCCTACTCCCCGTTGTGTAGGAAAGAAGTCAACTCAAAGGCACTGAGAGGAGAAACAGAAGTTTGTTTTTTCACATCCAAATGCTATCATAACGTGTCTGGCTCTCTTCGTAACACAGTAAATATACAACTGCTTACATTTTTCACATTTTACTATCAAAAACTGCTTACTACATATATTACCTTTGCACGAAAATATTCCGACTTTACAACCTTATATACATGTATACTTAACAAATAAATAAAGCTGGGCGTCACGCCAGACAAGCAGCTTCTTCCCAATGCCTGTTAAATATTAAATCAAATCGATTACTAATTATTATAAGCACAATTATTTAACAAAATAATAAAGCTAATATTCAAAATAAAACATCCATCCATCCATCCATCCATCCATCCATTTTCCAACCCGCTGAATGCGAACACAGGGTCACGGGGGTCTGCTGGAGCCAATCCCAGCCAACACAGGGCACAAGGCAGGAACCAATCCTGGGCAGGGTGCCAACCCACCGCAGAAAATAAAACATAAAGCCCAAAATATAAATATGGTCGTTGTACACCACGTCGAATTACATAAAACGCTGCAGCACCACGCTAAAACAATAAAAATAACTTTTTTTTAAAAATCAAACATACAAAACTACATGTAAAACTTGGGGAGAAACAACTGAGTTACTACACACTTCAACGTTTCCAAATAATATACTTGGCAAATAAAATAAAATTAGGAAACGTTTGAGGACAGCTGAAAATACGACTCACCCCGAAAGCATCCAGCACGCGTCTGGAGGCTTAACAGTGAAACCGGGAGGATGCGGTCTGTGGGGTGCAACATAAATTAGCGCCCGTACTATAACTAATATACGATCGGTATGCTACTCACTATATGCAGGAACAATTGATTTTGGGGGAAGTTTATAACTGAAAACTACAAAAAAAAATCACAAAAGAAAAACTATACTCTGGTACACATCTAGGAGTGAATAAATCAACAACCGAATACGTAAATAATTTCATCCTTGTCATCAGTTCGGACTTAAGGGAAAATAATAATAATAATAATTCTGTATATTTAGATAGTGCTTTTCGCACTACTCAAAGCGATTCTGAGAGTAGGAAGCTACTTAAACCACCACTAATGTATGGCATCCACCTGGATGCTTCGACAGCAGCCATTTTGCGCTAGTACACTCACCACACATTAGCTAATATGGGAGAGATACATGTAGCCAATTACAGACAAGGGGGTGATCAGGGGGCCTTAATGACTATGCCATGGAGGGCAACTTAGCAGGGACATCGGGATACACCCTACTCTTTACGAAGAATGCCCAGGGATCTTTCATGATCACAGAGAGTCTGGACCTTGGTTTTACTACACATCCAAAGGACGGCGACATTTTTTACGGGACAATGTCCCCAACACTGTACTGGGGCATTGGGGTCCACATTCAGACCACAGGGTATGCCCCCCCCGGTGGCTCAACAACACCCCTTCCACCAGCAACCCAAGCTTTTTCCTGGATGGTCTCCCATCCCAGTACAGGCAGGGGCCGAACATGTTTAGCTTCAGGTGGATGGCCGCTTCAAAGATGCATGTGTTATGGGTGCTGGTAAAAATAATTACCATCGCGTCCTCTCAGAAACTTATTGTGCGAAAATGTAACTTTTGAACAGTTTTAACTCATAACGCCGTCTCCTAACCGTTCATCTTCACGCTTTTGAAACGATTAGTGATGGGCCACTCGATACTGACGTGTTCATACCGTGTCGAAGCGTAGATGTTTGAAGCCCTACAACCGGTTCATGGCTTCTTTTAATTGCGCCCGTTGGAGATCTCGCACCATTACATCACTGACATTTCTGCAGTCAGAAGCCGATTTGGGCCACTAGTCTCTTGCAGATCTTCATTGGCTCAAAAGTAAAATCAGTGGCATATCGTTATCTGCGCTGGTCGCGCATGGAGTAGCAAAAACAAATACATTTATAAAAATCATTATATAATACTTACTTGTAAGTAAGTAAATACTTTTCAGAGACATTATATGGTTCGTTTCTTGGTGTGGGTGGAGTCATGTCCACAAAGAATTGGAGCAAACTGATGAGAGTATTTGGCGTAAGGCAGCACCCGTATAGTAATATTCCAGTTTTTATTCTGCCCTTCTCGATCGAATTAGAGGGGCTGAGCGACGCTTCACGATAGTTTACAAAGCCGACACGGCCATTACGACAGTATATGCGCATGACACTCCTCAGTAAATGTTGTTATTATTCAGTGATTTTCAGATCTGTAGCTGATATGAATAGTGGATTTACAAATGTAATGTGAATAAATAAATAAATAAATGTGTGATGCATAACTGTCTTTCAGAGAGAACCAGTGCCATCAACACCGTCTTCTGCAATTTGTGGGAGCCAAACTTTGCAGATTCATCCAGAGGAGGGCATAAAGATTACTGGATTACTGACAAGAAGGAGCAGCTGGATAAGTACATCTGGAGTCAGACTTTCAATAAAGCATCAGACATTGTCAGCAACATCCGTCCAATTTTTAATGCATCTTGTCAAAGGCTAGCAAGGGGTCAGTACATAAGAAGTCGTCCAAACGGCTGCAGAGCAGAATAAATCATTTAAATAAATAGAATTAAAGAAAGATTGCACTTTTGTCGTTTCTGTATTCTTACACCATCTTCCAGTTACACAATCCCAGTCACTGAAACATTTAACATTTCCCTGCTCTCGTTGGGCCCTTGACAAAGCCCTTAACCTTCAATTGCTTCGTCCTGGGTATGATGTTAATCTGCATCCAGCCCTGCAAGCAGGTCCTCCAATTTACAGGGAAAATATGGGGGTTGGTGGCAGGATTGGCACTTCAGCTACTGTAAAAAAAAAGAAAACTTGCACTGTTCCAGTGTGGTGCTGAGGTGTCACCCACTGCACTTGGGTCCTAGTCCAGATGGTCTGGTTTGTGGAGGGAGCGGCAATGTGCTATCAGCTCTCTACCTGTCAAATTACTCAGAGCAGGCACCTGCTGTCATTTGTCATTGATCAACACTAAGTTTTAATCAAGGCTTTAACACATAAAACCTACACTTTCTCTTTATACCTGTTCAATCTTCTTATATAATACGCTACCATGGCTGTCCGTTTTGTCTGTCTAGGATTTTAAATCACCTGTAGTTCAAACACCGTTTCACCTATTGACCTGTAATGTGGTACACATATACTATGTGACCTCTACTGTATGCTTTCAGGTTGATGATTTTTATTACTCTTTTTATCTTTTTTTTAAATTTTATTGTAGAATCAACTCTCTGCAAAGCGCAGCAGGGTGGCAGTACGGCACATAAGTACGGGCGCCTTTCTCATCGCAGATGATGGGAATATCTATTAGAAGAGCCTGAGTGTTAGGTTGAGGAGGTGTCTTGTCTCTCATTACTTGAGCTCGTCTGCTGCACTTCAGTCTCTCAGCTACATTGATGCACTACACTGGGGCCAAATGCAATTGAGAATACAGACAGTGTTCATCTTTAGAAGTGTAATAAATCTGCTGTATACTGAAGCATAGCATTTCAGACAAACAATGACTTTTGGTAATTATAAAAAAAGTTCCATAACTAATATAAATTTTGTTGCTTTTTTGTTTATTCTCACCAAATGTTATTTGAACGGGCAGTGAATATGGGTAATATGTTTAAAATAATCCAGATTAAATTACAACAGTGTCAAAATGTATTGATAAACAAACTGAGAAGTATTTGCCTTTAGAAAATATCAAGAAGCTCATGAGCTATCGTTTAGGACAGAATGCACTGTTAATGATACACACTCTCCGTACTGAGAGGATGTCAAGAAAAAAAATCATAGCCTACTTGATTTTTTATCTTCTGTTTAATTGTCAATATCATAGAAATTAAGAAAATGGTATGTCTTTCACAGTCAGTTTAATTAAAGGTCTCTTTAAAATACACATATACAGTGTGATGGACGGATGCCGTTTCTGTCAGTCGCACTCCCTCCCAATTCCTGCTCCATCTACTGGGGTTTCCCATAATCCTTTTAAAGTCTCTGACCCGGAAGTATTCCATCTCCGGGTCAAATGGCTTCTTCAGGTGTCCCGGAAGTACTGTGGGTTTCCATCCTCGTGACTCCTAAGTACTTCCGGGTTAACGTCACCATAATAGTCCCCGGGTTCTTGGTGAGCTCCCCCTGGCGGCACCCACGGCACCCAACAGGGCTGAAGAACCGGATTCCATGTCCCATGCTGCCCTACGGGAATCCGGGGAACCATTTCCGTCTAGGGGAGCTGCCATCTAGCATCCCGAGGGATGTAGTGTCCTAAAAAGGCTCTTTCTCATAGTTGAGGGATGTCCTGGCCAGACAGAAACGCCGGCCGTCCATCACAACAGAATATGAGATGATCTCAATGAAGCAAGACTCGTGAGTAGTGACGAATATGTGACAATTAGGAATTATAATGCATAATAATGTGAAAAATAAAAAAATAACAATTTCCTAAAATGAACACAGTAGATGTAGGATTTCAGTATATAATTTAACGTGTGTGCATTTCCATATCGAGTTAAGATCTAAGTAAAGACCTCTCTTATACTAAACAGTAACTCATACAATAATAAACAATAAGTAGTCCAACAACTCAATCCAAGTACACAAAGCGCTTGTGTGATGCTGGTAACAATAAGGTTTACAATGAAGGATCACACTGTCATACTGAATGCTTGGAAGGCGCTGATTAGTTGAAACTGTTTGTAGAGATTTGTCCTAAAAGGGAAGTGTTGTATAACGCTCAGAAATGATAACACAAATTTAAGCATGCTGGAGAATAGTTTATGTTGTATTTTTCTAAAATATACATTCAGTACGACACCTGTGCCTCCAGACACTCAAATATGAAGATGAATGTATTTTACAGTCACACTCTTAACACATATATACATACCTGTATATGTATATATATATATATATATATATATGTATATATATATATATATATATATATATATATATATATATATAGCTATATATATAATTCACTAAGCCGGGAGACAAGTAGCCACCCATGGAAAGCACGCTGGAAGGGGCGTGGATTCACTAAACCGCTGACAAGTAAGACGCCAATGGCGCACGCAGGAAGGACTCACGCCCACCAACTCTTAGACCATTGGATACGACGAAAAAAATCACAGAGCCACGCCCACCAACTCGGACGCGACGCCTCGGAAAACATGCCGTCATTTCTGTTTGTCTGTGTCACAGTCCATTTGCAGCTCTGAGCCACGTTGACTTTTCATTAGTCAACCTCAGTGGAACCTTGGTTCACACAGAGGCAGCGCCAGACAGAGACAGAGGCACACACAGGCAGCGCGAGAGAGAGAGCCACGCAATCCTTTAAAACTGAAGTTAAAACACAATGAAGGAAGCAGTCTTTAAAAACCAATAAGCCCTGTGCCTCTTTTTCATTAGCATCTCACCTGCTTCAGGCCCTGCAACAGTCGAGACGCTCTCTCTGCAGCTGACCTTCTCTGTGCCTGACTCCACTACTGTCAGTCGCCTGATTAAAAATGGCCTTTTGAAGGGGAGCTATGGACCCGCTATACCACAGGAACACATTGCCTTCGAGCCTGCTCTCGCTCACTCTAACGTACCGGCTTTCTCTCTCTCTCCTCACTCGCTCACACACTGCACAGGGGAGAAATGCCCGCAGCACGAGTCTACCCGGAAACCGTTTCAGCCACACTTCCACGCCCCTCGCTACACTGTGAGTGCGATGATTATTTATTTAAAAATGGGCTTTTGAAGGGGAGCTGTGGACCCGCTATACCACAGGATCACCTGTGACATTGCCTTCACATTGTTTTCCTTTTATTTATGATCCTGTTGAGCAGATCAGACACCCAGGCAAACAACACTGAATACAGTAATCCCTCCTCCATCGTGGGGGTTGCGTTCCAGAGCCACCCACGAAATAAGAAAATCCGTGAAGTAGAAACCATATGTTCATGTGGTTATTTTTATATATTTTAAGCCCTTATAAACTCTCCCACACTATTATAAACATTTCACGCACAATTATACAGCATAAACCCTTTGTATTCTCTTAGATATTAGGTAAGATTCATTGAAATTATGTATGTAAACACAGTAAAACCTAAATATTATTTTAAAGATATCGAGCGTCTCCGATATCACATATGTTACAGCCATTACGACAGACAGGCCACCATCAATAAATACGTACAATGCAAAAAAAATTGTATACAATAAAATGTGTGTACAGTGACACTAAACTATGTACATGTAATAAGTACTGTACGTAAATAATTAATTATGGTTACTCACCAACAATGACACGACGACTTGTCCGATAATGATGAGTTTAATTTTACTGCACAACAAAGGATAGCGTTACAGTTCTTCTAAAGGAGCCTCTTCAGGCGACTGTTTAGCACCGCCGTTGTTCTTCTTCCATCACTCTTCAATCCAAATCCCTAAAGCAGATTCCATCCAGACTACTGCCTTACAACGTCCACTTGCAACTCATTTTGCGCCCTGGTTAAAAGACACTGCGGCCGTAGATCTTATATGCTTTTCCTCCTTTTTAAATAAAAAGAATCGTGGACTCATTTATGCTGTAATGGTGTCCTGCAGCGGTGTAGCTGTTTCCTTCCTTCAACATATCCAAAACTTTTACCTTTTCTGCAATCATTTGCATCTTCTGTTGGCGCTTGTGCACGTTAATGCTGAATGAGTGAGATTAGTACTTCCTGGTTAATGCAGCACTCCGTCGCTGAGCCAATCAGCAGCACACAGGAACTTAACCGCATGCTCTGATTGGGTAGCTTCTCAGCCATCCACCAATAGAGTCCCTTGTTTCAATTCAAATGCGTCCCTTGTTTGAATTCAAATGGGCAAATCAACTGAGGAAGCACACGTACTGTAGACCGCAGACATCCGCGAAGCAGTGAAAAATCCGCGATATATATTCACATATGCTTACATTTAAAATCCGCGATGGAGTGAAGCCGTGAAAGACGAAGCGCGATATAGCGAGGGATCACTGTAATCAATAGCTGCAACCACTTTGCCCGTCCCAACTCTAACACCTGAGTCGGTTTTGTCTGTGTTCAGCAGTGTTTCCCAAACTCGGTCCTGGTGAACTCCTGTGGATGCAGGGTTTTGTTCCAACCAGATTCCTAATCATTAATGCCGGTGAAACTCATCCGGGATAAGTTGGTTTTTCAAACACAGACGTGTAGCACATTAGTCTAACAGACTAGCTGGATGTAAAAATGTCATTGACGAAACTGTTGCTCTCAAACTTCGTAACATGGCTGTTGGCTTTGTTTGCCAACATTGGGATAATGTCGGCGACGTGGTCACAAACTGCAACAACTCACCACACAAGGACGCCCTGTTTCTCGAGGCATTCACACTGCCGGAAGACAACCATGGGATACGCAGAAAACAGCCATGTCAGTCAATGCAGATCAGACACCCAGGCAAACAACACTGAATAATCAATAGCTGCAACTACTTTGCCCGCCCCCACTCCTCACCTGAGTCGGTTTCGTCTCTGTTCAGCAGTGTTTGCCAAACTCGGTCCTGGTGAATCCCTGTGGCTGCAGGGTTTTGTTCCAACCAGATTCCTAATCATTAATGCCGGTGAAACTCATCCGTGATAAGTCGGTTTTTCAAACGCAGCCGTGTAGCAGATTAGTCAGGATGTAATAATCCGAGATGAATGCGCGCTCTCGCGCTGAGTGAAAAGCCAATATATATTGAGTCTACAAAACATGATCAGCAAGTTTTTTATAGGCTGCAACAAAATGATGAAAGAACGGGCACATTTTTTTCACACAAGCTGGGTGGGTGGGTTTTAGTTAATTAGTTACTCGAAGGATTTCAAGATTTAATATACACAAGCGGTAACACTGTAAAAGCGGCCCAAACCAGAAAAGACGGCTGGCAAAAAGTGGCTGACAAATTAAACGCGTGTGCATTGTACTTACTGAAAGCAGCGTTACGGATTTTGTAAATGTTCATTTTTTTCCCTCTGCTTAAAAAACATTAAAAAAGCAGCGTGATTATGCGGCGTATACTACGCCGCGAGTTGGTATGCAGCGTGTAAAACAGTTTGTCGCGGATAATTTGCCTTTTACTTTAAGACGAAGACAATTTCCTGTTAGACTTGCCTTTGCGATGACAATTAATAAGGCACAGGGCCAAACTTTCAAAAACATGGCTAGCGGCTCATATGCTCGCACTGATTATGTCCCTGCCCTTTGTACGCCTCCCCTCGGTACTACCATGGTCGGATGACTTGGTGGATTATATATAGAAAAGCAGCCAAAACCGCAAACAACAATGAAAAGTCTACGTGACTCACACGTGCATATGGACTGTGTAAAGAGGAAAATGATTCAGGTGACGAGTTGGGGGTGGGCACATGAAATGTTACTTTTCTTGGTCATTTATTACATTTCAGATTTTTCAAATGTTAATTTTCTCCCTGTGCTTAAAAATCATTAAAAAAGTGGCCTGATTATGCGGCGTATGGCACGCCGCGGGTTGGCTAGTATATATATATACAGTAATCCCTCGCTATATCGCGCTTCGCCTTTCACGGCTTCACACTATCGCGGATTTTATATATAAGCATATCTATACTAATTAATAAAAGGCAAAGCCCTCACTGACTGACTGACTGACTGACTGACAGACTGACTCACTCATCACTAATTCTCCAAATTCCCGTGTAGGTGGAAGGCTGAAATTTGGCAGGCTCATTTCTTACAGCTTACTTACAAAAGTTAGTCAGGTTTCATTTCGAAATTCTACGCGTAATGGTCATAACTGGAACCTGTTTTTTGTCCATATACTCTAATGGAGGAGGCGGAGTCACGTATCGCGTCATCACGCCTCCTACGTAATCACGTGAACTAAAAACAAGGAAGAGATTTACAGCACGAGTCAAACGCGGGAACGAAGGTAAATGACGTTAATTTTTGAGTGTCTTTTAATACTGTGTAAGCATACATATTAACACATGTGCAATTAAATGTGTGCATTTACGGGGTGATTTCTCAGGCTTAAAAGCTCGCCTTTTATTAAAAAGGTAAATGCAAACTGTTTTCATTCTGAAGGGCACAAACCACGTTAGATTTCAGACGTTAAACGCGCAAAAATGTCGGTACACCAGATAAATAAGCGCAACATATTATCAGTTGTATTGTATGCTTACAATACATATAGAAATGTGTTAATCGTTAACTAATATTATGGGATGGTGTTTTTCGACTCGCGCCTTGATTTAAACGATTGCATTTCTTGGTGGGTTTGCGTAGCTTATTGTCAATATCTTTACACCTCTTTTTAAGACTTAATTTAAAAAGGTTTTCTTTTCTTCTTAATTAAAATTTAAAAGCAATACTTCACCGCTGCGAAGCCCCTCTAGCGCTGACGTCTGAGGTTCGATTACCGTAAGCGAGTGCAGTGAGTGTGTACGCCTGATGAGCCAAGAATAAGGGGGAAAGACGTGTCGCGTACTCTTTGCATTGTTTGACAGTAAACTATTTTCAACCATTCTATGATCTGCTTCTCACAACTGAAGGCACCGTGGCTGATGTTACCTCACTTGCTGGCCAACCATAAGCGTTACCTGGTAGGTAACCAGCCACTCACTTCACTCCCTTACGGGAATCGAACCTCGGACGTCAGCGATACAGGCGAAGCCCCTAAAATTGTGCCACGGCGTGTGGTTCGTTTATTTGACAACATGTAGATCGGGGTAATTACATTCACGGCATTCGTAGTCTGATTCAAATTCTGATTGTATGGGTGGTTACCTACCAGGTAACGCTTATAGTTGGCCAGGAAGTCAGCTCAAAGTGATCACTCGAGTGAAGGCAGCTTCACAAAAAAACAGATCCTTAACAAACTGTTATTAGTATATTTTCCCTCAGTTTAAAAAGGTTTTCTTTTCTTCTTAATAAAAATTTAAAAGCGGTACTTCGCCAGTGCGAAGTACGTGGATTTGACCGACTGACACATACAGACATATTCATGAGTGCAGGTACTTCGGAAAGAAAGCACCGTGTAAACCTAAAGTTTAAATTAAGTTCATAGACCTACAAAAGGTTGCCATTGATTTCAGGCAAGTTTGCTTTTCTCCTGTACAACTATACGTTGCATTCTCAAGAGTGTGCTTGCACGGCTTCGGATATAGATATAGATATATATATATATATATATATATATATATATATATATATATATATATATATATATGTATGTCTATATATATATATGTAAGCTTATAAGTACTGCTTTACTTCTCTTTAAGAAAGGAAGATGTAATGATACTTGATTTAAACGATTCCATGTCTTGCTGGGTTTGCTTAGCTTATTGTCAATATCTTTACACCTTTTTTTAAGACTTATTGACTGAAACGGGCTTTCACGAAAAAGTTAGGGCTTTGCTACAGGATACACCCTCCACAAGTTAAGCAAGTAAAAATAAAATATATATTTCTGTTTTATTTAAACCTTTTAAGTTCGTATGCATAGCACAATTTGGCTGTTTTACTTTTTTTTTTCTTTCTTCAGTAATATTTAATCTCCTTAAAGAAAAAGAACATATGCATTTTACTTTTTTTGTATCTCTTTAGTAATATTTTAGTGTAAAAGGATAACCAGTATTTAAACCTTTTATGTTACTTTATAAATTTATTTTACACAATGTTGAAAAATTAATAAGAAAGCTACATATTTTGGCAGGCGGCACGGTGGCGCAGTGGGTAGCGCTGCTGCCTCGCAGTTGGGAGATCTGGGGACCTGGGTTCGCTTCCCGGGTCCTCCCTGCGTGGAGTTTGCATGTTCTCCCCGTGTCTGCGTGGGTTTCCTCCGGGCGCTCCGGTTTCCTCCCACAGTCCAAAGACATGCAGGTTAGGTGGATTGGCGATTCTAAATTGGCCCTAGTGTGTGCTTGGTGTGTGGGTGTGTTTGTGTGTGTGTCCTGCGGTGGGTTGGCACCCTGCCCAGGATTGGTTCCTGCCTTGTGCCCTGTGTTGGCTGGGATTGGCTCCAGCAGATCCCCGTGACCCTGTGTTCGGGTTCAGCGGGTTGGAAAATGGATGGATGGATATTTTGGCAGCTGCTGCTTTAATTTTCAATGAAATGAAAAAAGCTCTCCAAGAGAAAACGTCAATGAAGAAGAAACAGTTTGCACTATCTAAAAATCAGAAACCCTCATTTATAAAGGTTTGCTGCAGATGACTTAACTGAAAATAAATGAATAGTTCCTATGTGTATAATACATATTTATCTATTTTACTTATGCCTTTATTCCAGCAACTTGCAACATCTGAGGTACAATTTGTTACATTACTTTTGTTTTTTGCAGCACAGGCAGGTGAAGTGACTTCCTCAGGGTCACACAGTGGTGTCAGTACCAGGATTTGAACTGACAAGCTCCAGGTTTACTGAAATATTACTGAAGATAGAAAAAAAACAAAAACGGGCAAATAGGGCTATGCATGCAGATGTCCATCCATCCATTATCCAACCCGCTATATCCTAAATACAGGAGCCAATAAGTAGATATGTATATATACAGTATATATACAGTGGTGTGAAAAACTATTTGCCCCCTTCCTGATTTCTTATTCTTTTGCATGTTTGTCACACAAAATGTTTCTGATCATCAAATACATTTAACCATTAGTCAAATATAACACAAGTAAACACAAAATGCAGTTTGTAAATGGTGGTTTTTATTATTTAGGGAGAAAAAAAAATCCAAACCTACATGGCCCTGTGTGAAAAAGTAATTGCCCCCTGAACCTAATAACTGGTTGGGCCACTCTTAGCAGCAATAACTGCAATCAAGCGTTTGCGATAACTTGCAATGAGTCTTTTACAGCGCTCTGGAGGAATTTTGGCCCACTCATCTTTGCAAAATTGTTGTAATTCAGCTTTATTTGAGGGTTTTCTAGCATGAACCGCCTTTTTAAGGTCATGCCATAGCATCTCAATTGGATTCAGGTCAGGACTTTGACTAGGCCACTCCAAAGTCTTCATTTTGTTTTTCTTCAGCCATTCAGAGGTGGATTTGCTGGTGTGTTTTGGGTCATTGTCCTGTTGCAGCACCCAAGATCGCTTCAGCTTGAGTTGACGAACAGATGGCCGGACATTCTCCTTCAGGATTTTTTGGTAGACAGTAGAATTCATGGTTCCATCTATCACAGCAAGCCTTCCAGGTCCTGAAGCAGCAAAACAACTCCAGACCATCACACTACCACCACCATATTTTACTGTTGGTATGATGTTCTTTTTCTGAAATGCTGTGTTCCTTTTACACCAGATGTAACGGGACATTTGCCTTCCAAAAAGTTCAACTTTTGACTCATCAGTCCACAAGGTATTTTCCCAAAAGTCTTGGCAATCATTGAGATGTTTCTTAGCAAAATTGAGACGAGCCCTAATGTTCTTTTTGCTTAACAGTGGTTTGTGTCTTGGACATCTGCCATGCAGGCCGTTTTTGCCCAGTCTCTTTCTTATGGTGGAGTCGTGAACACTGACCTTAATTGAGGCAAGTGAGGCCTGCAGTTCTTTAGACGTTGTCCTGGGGTCTTTTGTGACCTCTCAGATGAGTCGTCTCTGTGCTCTTGGGGTAATTTTGGTCGGCCGGCCACTCCTGGGAAGGTTCACCACTGTTCCATGTTTTTGCCATTTGTGGATAATGGCTCTCACTGTGGTTCGCTGGAGTCCCAAAGCTTTAGAAATGGCTTTATAACCTTTACCAGACTGATAGATCTCAGTTACTTCTGTTCTCATTTGTTCCTGAATTTCTTTGGATCTTGGCATGATGTCTAGCTTTTGAGGTGCTTTTTGGTCTACTTCTCTGTGTCAGGCAGCTCCTATTTAAGTGATTTCTTGATTGAAACAGGTGTGGCAGTAATCAGGCCTGGGGGTGGCTACGGAAATTGAACTCAGGTGTGATACACCACAGTTAGGTTATTTTTTAACAAGGGGGCAATTACTTTTTCACACAGGGCCATGTAGGTTTGGATTTTTTTTCTCCCTAAATAATAAACACCATCATTTAAAAACTGCATTTTGTGTTTACTTGTGTTATATTTGACTAATGGTTAAATGTGTTTGATGATCAGAAACATTTTGTGTGACAAACATGCAAAAGAATAAGAAATCAGGAAGGGGGCAAATAGTTTTTCACACCACTGTATGTGAATGTATGTATGTATGTATGTATATATGTATGTCTATATTTATATGTATATATATATGTAGATATGTAAATTTGTATATGTATATATATATATGTATATGTAGATATGTGTATATGTAGATATGTATATATATGTATATATGTTTATGTATATATATGTTTACATAACCTCTTTAACACACTACTTCTCTGCTGCGAAGCGCGGGTATTTTGCTAGTTTAAATATATATCGCGGATTTTTTGCTGGTTCGCGGATTTCTGCGGACAATGGGTCTTTTAATTTCTGGTACATGCTTCCTCAGTTGGTTTGCCTAGTTGATTTCATACAAGGGACGCTATTGGCAGATGGCTGAGAAGCTACCCAGCTTACTTTTCTCTCTCTCTCTCTTGCGCTGACATTCTCTGATCCTGACGTAGGGGGTGTGAGCAGGGGGGCTGTTCGCACACCTAGACGATACGGACGCTCGTCTAAAAATGCTGAAAGATTATCTTCACGTTGCTCCCTTCTGTGCAGCTGCTTCGTGAAGTGACATGCTGCACGGTGCTTCGCATACTTAAAAGCTCGAAGGGCACGTATTGATTTTTGATTGTTTGTTTTTCTCTGTCTCTCTCACTCTCTTTCTCTGCTCCTGACGGAGAGGGTGTGAGCTGCCGCCTTCAACAGCTTTGTGCCTCGGTGCCTCGCATACTTAAAAGCCAAACAGCCCTATTGATTTGTTTGCTTTTCTCTCTCTTTCTGACATTCTCTGATCCTGACACGCACTCCTTTGAAGAGGAAGATATGTTTGCATTCTTTTAATTGTGAGACGGAACTGTCATCTCTGTCTTGTCATAGAGCACAGTTTAAACTTTTGAAAAAGAGACAAATGTTTGTTTGCAGTGTTTGAATAAAGTTCCTGTTGCTCTACAACCTCCTGTGTTTCTGTGCAAATCTGTGACCCAAGCATGACAATATAAAAATAACCATATAAACATACGGTTTCTACTTCGCGGATTTTCACCTTTCGCGGGGGGTTCTGGAACGCAACCCCCGCGATGGAGGAGGGATTACTGTATACAGTCGACCCTTGATATACGACCGGCTTGACATTCGAACAACTTGATTTACGACCAAAATTTTTATTTTGATTTACGACCAACATCTTGCGTTACGACCTGAATGCGGTCACGTGTATCCGCTTGCGCGATTGTAAACAAACAGAAACATTCCTATTAATGCGGCACTCATTCAATAAAATGTCAGGTTTGTAAACTCTCTTGGGACCTCCCCCAACTAGAAGACATGCCAAAGTCCAAACTCCGTATGGAAGACTGTTTATCTGTTGCTGGGGCAACAGCCGGCTTAAAGCTGTGCTGAGTCTCTCAGCCAAAGCAAACAGAAAAGATATCGATGGGTGATATGCATGTGATATCCCTGCCCGGCAATGGACAAGCAAGCTTCCACAGTCGCGGCAATCGCGCTTCAGGACGCACTTCAGCATGTCGTTCCCATTTGGGGATCTCAGAAGAGTTCAGAAACAGTTCCTTGTATCATCGCAAGGAAATGTTGAGAAAAATTCTTGTCAGAATAACTTGTAGGCAGGAGGAGATTAAAATTAACGCAAAAGAAGCTATTGAAATGATTGCAAATGCCTGAGCGCAAGTTAAAGAAAGCCTTTAAAAAGCCTTCAGTTTCATTATCATCCTCCTCCCTTCCTGCAGTCCAAAGATGTCAAATTAAATGGTGAGTACAGTATGAAATTGTTGTTTCTGGTAGGCTAGGCACTTTTTATTACTTTTTGGTTAGTACATTAGACAAATTATTGGTGTTTTGTTAAATTATGCACATTATACAACCCTTTTTTTATTATGAAAAGGTTAAGTAAGTGTTGCAGTGGGAGGTTCGGAACGCATTATGGGTATTTCCATTATTTCTTATGGGAAAAATAGTCTTGACTTACAACCAACTTGAGTTACAACCAGCCCTCGCGAACGAATTGAGTTCGTAAGTCAAGGGTCCACTGTATATATATATATATATATATATATATATATATATATATATATATATATATATATATATATATATAATATATTTTTGACATTATGTATCAGACAAAGGGAATCACATCATAGCCACAATAACAATCATGGATTGTCAGAATCTACCTAAACTGCTGTTTCAGTCTGTCATTGATCTATATTAACTGTGTATATACAGTAATGTCAGTATAAATTACAAAATATCACTCACACCACAGTGGCTTTAAATGTGTCGATACTTTAAAAAGCTTCCTTTGAACTGTGCATGTCAGCTCAATGCTTCAAACCATGCTTGGATTGTTCATTTCCACAGTGAATGTGTGCTCAGTGCTTTGAATCACACATTTCAGTTCCATTGCACATGTCAGCTTAGTGCTTTGAATCGCACTCCGTGCTTCATGGGCTACAAACCACACTCGGGTTTTGTGCGTGGGGAGTGGGGGTGTTAATTTCAACTACGCATATCAGCTCGGTGTTTTGAATCCTTATTCGAGCTTTGTTTGAACTACACATGGCATCACCAGATTTAAAAACTCGACAGAACTGTCATGCAAAATGAATATTTGTGGATTATCAATACATTTTAAATAATTGTGCCTGTTACTGTTTAGTGTGGAGAAACAAAATTATAAATCATAAATCTTACAAATGCTGACTGGTAGAATGTATAATGCTGCAAATAAGAGCTTTAGTAATACGGGTCATGACACCTCTGCCACCATAATATTGTAGTGACCAGAAAAGTTCAGGGTTGTTGTTTTCTTTACTCCGATGTTCATGGTGACATTTACATGTGGTGTGGGAATGTTGGTTGTCATGCGCAGTAGAAGCTCAAGTTAGTTAATTGCTAACAGGCTTGGTGTTTGGATGCACACTAAAAGCTCTCCATACTCTGAGCCAGAGCAACGACCTGTCAAGCAGCATCTGTTTCATTAGATTCAATGTATATATGTTCTACTGAATACTCTTGGATACTGTGCATTAATTATTAAAGGATTCCTGATGGGTTTCTTTGTCGTAGACCAGTTTTTAGTCACGCTGCAGGGAAAAGTACAACAATACTGTCTTCTCATAAATATCCCCTCTTTGCTTCTTATCATTATCATCACTATTATTATTATAATTAATAAAAATATATCAAAAGTGAGTATATATCTTGTTTCATGTATATAACAAAACTGACAAATTGTTGTTATGGGTAATGATTGCATATTTAGGGCTTTGAATAATTAAATATTTAATTAATCAAATGGAATTTGTTCTTACATTGGTTGTCAATAGACCTTGGGGGAATACACAGCAAATGTGTTGGTGACTTGGTTTGTGCTTATGTAACTGGAAGATTGGTTAGGAATGGTATAGACAGGAGAATTATCATTTTTATTTAAGAAAATGCTTAATTTTTATGCTGTGCTGTGATTTATTATCGTAGTTTTTCCCTCTACTTACCTTTTACCTGTTTACTCAAGGGTAAGTGTACTCGTCAAGTTCATTATTGGGTTGGTCTACTGTTGCACTTTAAGATGAACACACATATACATAGCTATATGCATACACACAGACCCTAACCACAATAGTGCCCCATGAATGACACACACACGCTGATTAACCTTTAGCACTTTAAAACACACAAATGCTTTAGGAATAACACAGCTTGTCATTCAGCACTTCAAGAGACTTGCTTATTATCGGCATTAACACATACAATGTTTTAATGATATTTCAGACCTAAATAGTACTTTTGGTTTTACAAGAATACATTTAAACATACAAAGGCTCAGCATCCTTGACTATAGGCCATTTATCATCCAAGAATACCTTACTTTACGTTCTGTTCCCTACTATTGAGTTGAGCTCTCACTCGCAGCCTTAATAAACCTCACAGCACAGAGGTAATGGAAAATATCCGGCTGCACCAGGTGCTCAAAGAAATCTAACTTATTACTTCAATCAGTCTATAGACATTAAGACAAAGCATAGGAAGTTAAAAAGCAGCTTGGTATTTATTACAGTAATAATAATAATACCACTGGAACAAAGAATAATAGAAAATACAACTGATAGAAAAGTCTGGATATATATATATAGTCTTTAGAAAAAGCTTACGAAAAAGTTACAAATGACAAGGATGAATGTCCCAGGGCGGCGTTTGATTTAGCAATCAATGTTCATGAAAATGCTGTTAACTGATGATTAGATGAAAACTGGTCATACGTGTCTTTGTTTTCTTCTCTGACGTTGCTCTTTCTTTGTCGCTGTTTCTCTTATTCTGACGTTGCTTTCAGATCAGGCATATTTATTTTAAAGTTTCATGCCGTGGTTTTACAACACATGATTGTTGCATGCACCTGATTGCCTAGCTGTCAATATGATGGATGAATTTTTCTCAAACTCATCAATCTATCTTTTCCCAGACTGTAAACCAAATTGTTGTCCCAGATGTCCATCCATGAAATAATCAATATCCTGAGATATTGGCTCAGTCTTCCTTTCCCAGGCTGTTAAACCATTTTAGCACTATGCTGTGAAAAACTGTTATAAAAGTGAGGTATAAGGGAAGAGGATATGCCATTTATATTATAATGCCTATACAAGTGTCCTACATCTGAATTCATGTTGTTGGGATTGAGCAAAATATAATAATGAAATATAGAGAATTGCCGACGCCCGCCATAGCATACGGTGGTATAAAAATATGAATGGAAAACGGTAAGAAAGGAATTCAGAAATCAAGAAGAAATAAATACTTCTTGAAAGATGTAGTGTGAATGTAGAATTTCTGGCCAAGCAGGATTACATGTGAAAGTGATAAATAAATTAGGATTTCTGAATTTATGTACTATGGCCATGGCATCCTGATAGTTTTGTTGCATGTATCTTGGACTTCTTGGAAATGTGGACGGTAATATGATCATTTTGCTTACATGTACATTGTTATTTTCAGCGTTTGCTTGTAGTGCGTCTTATAGTCCTTTGTATTGTTCCACGTCCAGATCTTGTTGATGTAATCTGAGATAGTTGAGACACGCACCCTCTATTTTAACATACGCATCTACGACGTACTGTTGGAATAGTTTGCCACTGGAGTGCAAAATACTAAATGAATTCCTCATTGCTAATCTGTACGTGTAAAATTGGCATTGAGTAAGCCTTATTCACTTGGCGGTTCTTTTATTGGGATCATGTTGTAAATCTTTGTGCCAGCCAATGTCTCTGTAAGGGAATAAAAGTGGGTAAACCATAGGATCGCAATTCATATTGAGCGTGAAAATCTGTTTACAGGAGTTGCCTATGGGATAGATGCAAATGTCCCTTTCGGCTGATGGTTCGCCATCTTCTCCGACGAAAATCGCTGCAACATCGGTGTGACATGTCAGGGCATTGTATCGTCGTAAATCCTGCCTAGGGTTTTCCTTGAAAACCATTTGTACAGATGCTGTTGGATTGGACTGAGCGATTTCATGCATGTGTTTGTATGAATTAGCGAAGGGGTTGATGGTTCTGAGCATGAATCTAGCTGGAGAAGTAAAGTTTGCTTTATTTTGTAAGCGTACTTCAGTAGCTTGAGCTGTGTCAAAAACATACAACTGTCCATATCCTGGAGAGGTAGAAGTGTTAGCATATAGTGGAGAGATTTGGTGATAAATTTGCCCGTGTATTTTAAAACAGTATGGTCCGTGGCCACGAGGTTAAGTTATCTGTGCACCCATGGAAGCAAACGCTAGAGAAGGGTTGTATTCTCAAATGTGTTCACAATAATTTTTAGCTTCTGACGTTTGCTGTGTAAGAAGCTGTTGTAAAGACACAGGTGGCTCCTGCAAACGTGGTAAAGCTACTTTATCATTGTGACAGCACCTTGAGTACTTGTTGGATGTATTATGTTCAGCAGGCCAGTATAGTGCATGATATGGAAGAGGATGAATGGGAATCGAGAAATGCCGTGTTGGCTGCGTGTGGGCGGAACCGGTTTTGAAGTGGAAGCAGGACGAACCAGAAGAGAAATATATATAAGAGATAATTTGTAGATTTTATACACCATAACATGTGACCAAGATAAATTTGTACTGATTTCTTATCTGGACCTTTGAGGATGTGTTTACAAGGGAGGGATGTTGCTGGTAAAGTCAGATGCTTGTTTTGAAAGCAGATCCAGATGTGTTTATCCCACTGATGTTTGTTGCCGCAGCACTGGAGTGGATCTTTAATGCCGAGCTTCGTATATAGCAATCACCAAGTTCTCTGTACATCACAAACACGTCTACGGTAGCTGCTGGTGGTGTCCAGGGTGGCTGTTTCTGTTTGAATGACAGTTGTAATTAGTTATGCAGCACATACTTTTATTCACATTACACTTTTCATATAAAGTAGATATCAACTATAGACTGTGGATCACTAAATACTAAGTGTTTATCTGTGTGTGTGTGTGTGTGACATGTGTGCTGGTGACTGCTTCTTTGCTGTGTCTCTCAGCCCCTCTGAGTGATTTCAGCCTGATCTGCCACATTGGGTTTGTTATCATCGTTTGCAATGGTAAAGTTTATAGTCCTGAGGTTGGAAATGAATAGAAGATGGATTAGTGGAAATATATGAACTGCCTTCTGCAAATTAGTCATTTCATTTTTGATAGTGATTCTAAGTGAGAATGATTGCAGAACAAATATTTTATATGATCCATCAACAGTATAATTTAGGTTATAAATATACGTATCACACCTGATCTTTTTTTTTTTAGGTGACACTTTGATCCTACTTGAATCCAGGTTTGCACTATGTGAAGAATATGAAAAGCAACCAGCCTTAGTCAGTCGAGCCACAGGATGGTAAGATCAGTGCTTGTGATAGATTTGACTGTGACAGCGTCTTTACTGGGTGGCGAACTTGTTAATTTTGAGCTCCACAAAATATTACCAATATAAAGTATTAATAATTGAAATATCTAGTTACTTAATGGAATGATAGTGTCTGTTAATTTAAGGCTTTCATCTTCTTTCTCAAATGTACTCACCTATTTTATGACAATGTAGAGGGTTAAGCCTTTATTTTCCATCTACTCAGTTTTAAATAAGTCAGAACAAAGAAAATATTTGAGGAGAAATAAACATGCCCATTTTCAACTTATTTATTTATTTATTCATTTTGTATGTATGTATGTGTTTATTTCTTTTTTTTAACACCTACACTATTGGGGCTATGGAACCCCAAACTAGGGTTCAGTAAATTAGATCTCAGGAAAAAATGAGGAATAATAATAATGATAAAATTTAAAAATAATTTTTTTAATAAATGAGCTGCAGGCTCCATGAGCAAAGTGCCTTATTTGGTTTTATGAAAACTCTTGTTTGTCGTATAGTACATTCCGCCTGTTCATATTAGTTACATTTTTTTAGAAAGCAGACACTGGAAGCTTCTGACAAACACTGGTCTTTGTTGACAATCTGTAGCAGATAAACATAAAAGAAATAAAAGTTAAACAGACGTCATTAAACTTTATTATGTGTTTGTGTAACATTAGCACAAGCGGCCAGGAGATGTAACTAGAGAGGTGAGTGTCAAATGCTTCGAAGCCTTGACACAATTTCCGCCACAATTGCTTCATTTCAGTGCTTTGTGAGGCTTCACTCCACCCATCACTAGAAATGACTCTACCACTCCAGTTCCTGTTTCCTACCCCGCCCAATGCCGCAGAAAGTCAACTGAACAGCCAGTACAGTTTGTACGCAGAACCCATTGAGTTCACACACAAAGCTGTGACATAGTCGTACGTACACTATAACCAGTATGTTTCATATGCCAAATCGATATAGTACACACATAAAATGAGCATTTTACGCTTATGAACCTGGCAAGGTAGGGGCGGCACGGTGGCGCAGTGGGTAGTGCTGCTGCCTCGCAGTTGGGAGACCTGGGTTCGCTTCCCGGGTCCTCCCTGCGTGGAGTTTGCATGTTCTCCCCGTGTCTGCGTGGGTTTCCTCCGGGCGCTCCGGTTTCCTCCCACAGTCCAAAGACATGCAGGTTAAGTGGATTGGCAATTCTAAATTGGCCCTAGTGTGTGCTTGGTGTGTGGGTGTGTTTGTGTGTGTCCTGCGGTGGGTTGGCACCCTGCCTGGGATTGGTTCCTGCCTTGTGCCCTGGGATTGGCTCCAGCAGACCCCCGTGACCCTGTGTTCGGATTCAGCGGGTTGGAAAATGGATGGATGGATGAAACTGGCAAGGTACAATTCTTAGGTGCAATCGATCTAGTGCATACCTAAAACCAATTGAGTTTATACACGAGACCAATATATTACCCACATGAAGCCAGAGAAAAGCCAAGCAAAATTACACCTTTAATTGGCTAACTAAAAAGATTACAATATGCAAGCTTTTGAGGCAACTCAGGCCCCTTCTTCAGGCAAGAAGCCAGTATAAGACGTGCATGAAATCAATATAGTGCATGCACAAAACCATTGCTAGACCAGCACACCAGTAGTATATGAATGCAAGCAATTTATATGCAAGCCAGTAGCATATGATCATAAACCGATGCAGTTTGCTCACAAACCAATAACAAATGCACTGGAATCAGTGATATACAAGAGCAAATCAATATGCTGCGGTGGTTTGGCACCCTGCCCAGGATTGGTTCCTGCCTTGTGCCCTGTGTTGGCTGGGATTGGCTCCAGCAGACCCCCGTGACCCTGTGTTCGGATTCAGCGGGTTGGAAAATGGATGGATGGATGGATGGATGAAATCAATATACTGTTGTTCATATGCAAACCAGTAGTATACATATACCAACCAATATAGTTCACACACAATTTAATAACACACAGACACGAACCAATATGGCTCATTTGAATGAAAGCAATACTGTGTCATACACGTGCGCGTAGGAGGACATTGTATGGACCAAGCGAAGGTAGCGGGGTGCACTAAACCTTCTCCTGTTGTCTCTGCAGACAAGCCGCGGAAAAATCTGTCTGACTCAACATTGAATACGTCAATTCTGATTCTGATGCCCAGGATGACGTCAGAAAAATGTCACTTCCGGTTTCCCTACGTCACTTCTGCTTTGAGTACTTAAAACCGTCAGCAGTTCATGTCTGGTCTCCAACAGAGACACTTCTGTCTAAAACCAAACCCATTGCAGCCAGGGATAATATATGGGTGGCTGCCCCACAATCTTTTCACAACTTTTACTCGCAAATCAATGAATGTATGCATGCAAATCAATTAGAAATACTCATAAACCAATAGTGTTCACATTTAAAACAATCGATTACACACAAACATATGTGAATTATGGCCTGTGTGACCTCTTATCTATATATATAAAATCCCTATGTGCGTCCAGGTGTCCGTGTGTGGGTGTCTTCTGATGAAGTGCGCATGCGCGGGGCACGGTGAGTGCATGATATTACTGTCAGAGAAAATTACAGGCATCTTACGGAAATACAAACCAGTATTACTGCGAGAGGAAATTAAAGGTACACAAAACAGTGACGCATATTACAGCCACATACAAGCCAGTATTACTGTCAGAGGAGATTAAAGGCATATTACCGACGCGCACGCCTGTATTACCGCCAGAGAAAATTAAAGGTATATTACGGATGTAAAAGCCAGCGGATGTACTTCAATAAGGGCGCCCACAGGCATCCTTCAATAAGGGCGCGCCGCGCTCAATTGAGGTCGCCCTTTTGAAGCTCGCCTTTTTGTGCGCTCCCTTATTGAATAGAGCCATACAAGACAGTATTACTGTCACAGAAAATTAAAGACATACAATACACAGCGGCAGCCCACGAAGAACGGTCAGCTCAGCAAGTAAACATTAACAAAAGAAAGGCTGAAAGAAAGAAAAATACGACCAACAAAAAGAATGAGGTCAAAGTCCCTTGCCATTTAATATAGACTGTTCCTACTAATGTTTATGCACAACTGTTCTAGCGCCCGTTATTGTAACGGGCTAAATGACTAGTACACTACAAAATATTAAGGTGCCTGAGTGGTTCTTCAGAACAATGCCATAGAACAGTGGTTTCCAACCTTGATCCTGGGGACTCACTGTGGCTGCAGGTTTTTGTTCCAACTAGATTCACAATCAGTGATAATAATTGATAACAACTGATCTCATTTAATTAGCTGGTCTTTTATTTTGCATTCAGAAAAACACAATGGTATGGTTTTTATATTTATAAGACATTTAGAAATAATTTTATTTCTAAAGCTATAAATGCTTAACTCTCTTTTGTTGTTTTCCTATTATTTCCCTCTTTTCCTGTGTAGTTTGCTCCCTTCATTTAATCCTAATAGTGACAGTTAACAACCAGCACAGCAGACACCGGGATGATGACTCGCTAATTAGTAAATAATCAATTAAGTAACCAGAACACCTGGAAAAGCAGAATGAAAATTAGGTCGAAAATACAGTTAACGACTTAAAAAAAAAAAAAACCTACATATTCTCCATATAACTTACATGTTACATTACATTTTAATAAAAATCTACCATACTTAGTTGTAATCTACATTGACTCCAAAACACAGAAACTGGGAAATAATGACTCACTTAATTAGGCTAAGGGACCAATGAAAAACGGAAGTTGGTTGGAACAAAAACCCGCAGCCACAGTGGGTCCCCAGGACCGAGTTTGGGAACCACTGCCATTGAGGAACCATTTTTGGTTCCCAGGACCCATCCATGTGAACGTTCCAGAAAGAACCTTGGTTTATTTAGATCCATAGCCTTCACAAATAATCATGAATAGATTCTAATAGATTTGTGAAATACCACTGGGGTTGTGATTTTAAAAGAACTTTCACTGCATACAATAACACAATCTAAGATGAGGTTTTCTTAATCTGCTAGGGTCCTGTTAGGTAGACTACGATGCATTAAAATTTTCAGATTTTTTTCAGCATACAAATCTTGCTAAGCACAAAGAACCAACTTCATATGTAAAGAGCTCTTCACATAAATGGTTCTTTCTTAAGTAATGATTCAACGAAGAACCACACAAACCAGTAAAGAAACATAAAATGCTATTAAAGAACCAGTTTTTTTTTTTGAGAGTGTAGTTTAGATTGGTGGATTATTTTTACAGCAGATTGAGATTGGATTAAAGTGACTTCTGAAAAAAATAAATAGAATAAGTAGTCACATTCATGCTTAGTCAGCTTAATTACAGAAAAAACAAGAAAAAACAATTCAAAATGTAATCAAAGCATTCCTGTAATGTTTTTGTATCCCGGACAAACCACCTTTTATACTAACAAACTTGAAACACCTGTCACACATCTGAAGTAAACTGAGAAACTGCAGAAGTGACCTGCTTCTGATAATAATCTCACAACCCATCTCTAGAAGTCCTCAATCATTGTTCCGCTGCCGAAAAAATCCAACACGAACAGTCTGAATGATTTCCGCCCAGTGGCACTCACATCTGTCATCATAGAGTGCTTTGAGAAACTGGTGCGGAGTCATATCATCGCCTGCCTGCCAGCAGACCTGGACCCATTTCAATTTGCTTACAAAGCAAAGAGATCCACGGAAGATGCTGTGGCCACAGCCCTTCATGCTGCCCTGACCCACCTGGAGCAGCAGGGGAGTTACGCCAGACTGCTCTTTGTAGACTTCAGCTCGGCATTTAACACCATCCTCCCACAACGACTGGTGTCCAAACTGGCAGATCTGGGACTTCCATCACTCACCTGCAGTTGGATACTGGACTTCCTGTCGGGTCGCTCCCAGAGGGTCAGGCTGGGTCTCCACACATTCACTGCTCTCAGCCGCAACACTGGGACGCCACAGGGTTGTGTGCTCAGCCCGCTCCTCTACACCCTCTACACATATGACTGTGTCCCCACTCACTATAGCAAGTTTGCGGATGACACGATGGTGGTCGGACTCATCTCGGGCAAGGAGGGTGAGCTAGCATACAGGGACGAGGTGGAGCGACTGTCAGAGTGGTGTACAGTCAATAACCTGCTCCTCAACAACAAAAAAACAAAGGAGCTTGTTATTGACTTTAGCAAAAACAAAACTGACATCCAGCCACTCATCATTGGCGGGGCCTGTGTGGAGAGGGTCCCGGTGTTCAGGTTTCTGGGTATGGAGCTGGAGGATGACCTGACCTGGAGCGCCAACACCAAGGAGCTGCTAAAGAAGGCGCAGCAGAGACTGTATTTTCTGAGAGTTCTCAGAAAGAACCACCTCCCAAAAAATCTACTCCTTGCTTTTTATCACTGTTCCATCGAGAGTGTGCTCACATACGGACTGTGTGTGTGGTACGGCAGCTGCACTTCCTCAGAAAAGAAAGCGCTCCACAGGGTCGTCAGGACAGCAGAGAGAACAATTGGTTGTACCCTCCCCACTCTGGAACAAATCTACACCTCCCGAAGCCGCAAAAAAGCAATAGACATTTCACAGGACTCATCACATCTTGGTCATTGCCTCTTCCAGCTTTTGCCATCGGGCAAGAGATACAGAGCTATGAAATCTAGGACAAACCGCCTTAAAAACAGCTTTTATCCGAAAGCAATCATGGCCCTGAACTCAGAATAAAACTGCTCCATATTATTCTTCCAATGTGCAATATAGACCTTAAGTCAACAAGTGCAATTTGTATATTTAGTATTATTCGGTTTGTTATTATTTTCTCTCTTCTTGTCTTTTTGTCTTTTTAACTCTTATTCCTCACACTGAGTCGATTGCACCTTCAATTTCGTTGTTCCTTTGTAAAAGTGACAATGACAATAAAGATCTATCTATCTATCTATCTATCTATCTATCTATCTATCTATCTATCTATCTATCTATCTATCTATCTATCTATCTATCTATCTATCTATCTATCTATCTATCTATCTATCTATCTATCTATCTATCTATCTATCTATCTGTCTAGAAAAGAGGAGCTGAAAAGCGAGCCATTGTCAAAATTTAAAAAAGGGCAAACAAATTCACTTATTACATAGAACTTTGAAGGAATGCTAAAAGAAAAGAAAGGTGTGACCAAGCAGATACAATTTTATGAACTGCTTATCGGTTCTTATCACTCAAGTAGGCACCTGTGAGGGAATGAGTCTCCTAGTGAGCTGACAGGTTCATTAAAGTGAACCTAAAGGCTGATAAGAATTTATTTGGACAGCGGCAAGTGGAATGGAAATGCAACAGCATTACCCTTTGGATTATTGTTTTTTATGCACTTCCGAAAATACATTGGAAAAGTGTGTGTCTGGTTAAATTACAGTTAGAAAATTTGTGTTATTTTTTCCTGAGTTTCCTTAATAACATATTAGTAAAGTATCTTTTACTTACATTTTTACAATTTATAAACTAGCATCCCAGCACATCAACTCTATTAATGCCCACGGGACTGTTCACTTTGCTTATCTAATTTCAGTTAATATAACTACCTTGACACCATTCTCTTAGATGTCACATCAGGGCCATTTCTGACTTATTTGGTGCCTGAGCAAGAAAAGCTGTCTCTCCCCCCGCCACCTCCCCATTTCACACCACCATACACAGACACACACACACATATGCTACTAACACAGGGTTATACACTTATTGAATTAAAAAAAAAATGTAAATAGAAATAATAATAATAATAATAATATAACAATAGAACTCTTCTGATATAAATTGTGAATGTACCAAAACATACAAAACTTATATAGAACAGCAAAATAACACAATTTAACTATTTTACATGTAAATGACTCATTTAATAGACCTCTACAAACTTAACATAGAACAAGGAAGTACAGCAAATAAATAATATTAGAAACACTTCGTTGGTAAATGGGGAGACTTAACACTGCCAATAAAAGTCTTTTTAAAATCATTTATAACATCACACGATTCTTTGGGACAAGTCATGAACGAGTGTTTATTCTACACATTCCTGTATCGATATCAAAGTTCCCCTGAATTTCCAAACTCCCTGGTTGTATGCAGAGTTCTCCTCTTCGCCAGTATGACGTGCACTTCCTGAGAGACCAATTGCTTGACCCAAGAATGTTTATGTAGGAATAGGGTTGACTAGGTAAAACTCTAAACCTTTAGGTTTAAATATTTGCATTGAAGATTTGAGGGTCTATGAAGCATGATTTAGGAGTGGGAGGGTGAGTATTTGGCTCTGCTATCAGCTGATGGTCCAACTGGCTCCTGAGTGGGGAAAGGGTGTTAGGGGTCGTTACTAAAGTTAAGGTGAGATTCATGTTAAAGGAAGTTTTCCATGCTTGACAGCTAAAAAATACATACATAAAAAATAAAAGTATATTTACAAAAAAAAAAAATTCTGTATTTCACTGCTCTTTCCTGCACCTCTCTTCTCCATTTCCTACATTCAGCCCCTGAGGGCTTTGATCATTTCATGATAATATACAGTGTACAAAGGACGAATGTACTATAGTAGTGAGCATACATCATGCTAAGTGCTAGACAACATGATGCACAGCAAAAGTAAAAATCAATCACAGAAGGGACATTGGCCAATACACCACCAGTTGTAATGGCAGTTCTTTTGATGGAGTATGGCTCACCATTTACTTCAAATGTACTGTATATTTTGCAGTTCTTATTTTCATGAATATTGCTGGCAATTCTTTCAAACTTAAATTAATTCCTACACTCTTATCATAATGCTGAACAACAGAGAGCACACACTGCCCCTGTGATAATGTATCACGCACGTTTACCACTCATCTGTTGATGCTGTTGAATGCTAGTGTATCATCTGATGTAACAGAAAGTTTTTCCTTGCAACAAGTTATGTTTATTTTGAAAATGTGTAATGTACTCTCTGCACACATATTTTGTATTATAATTTATATTTTTCATATTTTATGTGTCTAGCAGGGTTTTTTTGGAGACATTTCAACTGTAGAAGGTTCATTGTGTAACGCAGTTCAAAATCTCCACCCCTACTGTGAGCGCTGCCTTTATGAGGCACTGGATTGGTTTAGAAATGTGAACCGTCTAAATGTTCCCATTCAGTTTTAAGCAAAATTCATGCATGGCTGTCTCCAGATGTATACAGCATATCATATGTCTGAGTTCAGCGAGACTATTAACAGCTAAGCTGTGCTGTTATCTCATCCACATCCGTCTTAAAGGTTGTCAAGGTTTCTACTTCATCTCAATGGTTCATTAGTTTGTTCCAGATTGGAGAAATTGGGATAATGGAGAAAAATTGCTTAAGAATTTATTATTATAAATTATTATAAGGATTGTAAGGATTCAATTAATATTTTAAATTATTATGTACAGTATCTGGTGGGCTGTGCTCCACTATCTATTAATGCAGAAACACCACAGGTAATGAATTTTGGTGTTCTCGTTTGTGAATATTAGATATATACTCCATTTTAAATAAAAAGGCATACATTGAGAGTGTAATGGAAGACATGGATGGACTACCATCCCAGCAGACATTGATGATGTTTCCTTTCCTGGCTGGAAAGCCATTGTAGTAAATCGACAGCCTGGTGAATGGGCATTATGGGTTGAGGGACTGGTGTCTTTCCTTGTTGAGAAGTCTGGATAATGAATGAGCAGCTTGGTGGATGGACATCATGAGTTTAACTTATAATGTTCCCTTGTCTAGTCAGAAGGTCAGGATGATAGGACCTTGGACAGCGGGAGTCAAATTCATAGGGACATATGTTCGTCTCTGAAAATAGGTAGCAGCATACCTCTCATGCCACTGACTGGACACCTGCAAGGATGTATGGGAAATGGAGTACTGACAGGCAGCTCTTCTGGGGTCCTTCAGAGCCGCTCATGGCAGCTGTAGGAGGAAAGCCCCCCGTTATCCTAGAGTTCAGTCTGACCTGGAAGTGCACCTGACATGTTGGAAATCCTCCTGGACCTTCAAAAGGAGTCACCCTGACTCAGCTAGAGAAATGAAAGTGGGGTGTAGGGTGGGACGAAACTCACCTGGAGTGGACGTGGAAGAAAAGAGCGAAATAGAGAGGGAAAGTGTAGTGAAATATATATAATTTAATTTAATTGAAGCTTATTTAAAGGAAAATAGTAAAATAAGCGTTTTGAACCTGTACCTTGCATCATTCACTTTTAGTATGGAGTTGGGGTATAAGATGGTCTATAGTATACACAACAGGTAGAAAAATTACCAAAAGTATTGTGCAAATGTCTTTGGCCATGCAAGACAATTATTTTTAATGTTCTTTATCTGTACAGTAAGGGTTTATTTGCTTCTGCAAGCATCATATAACATTCAGGTAAACAGTGATACAATAAAAAGTAACCAGAATTTTTTGAATTTCTGAAATCATAATGATGTCTTGTGATAGCTAGGCTAATACATGGGCTAATGTCCAAAACTCTCCTAAAAACCTCCAGCCATTCCTTGTATTTGTTCAATTCCACCAACAGTACATTCAATTCATATTAATGAGATGGGAGTTAACCAAACCAGGTGTGCTAGTGGCACAACTTAACAAATAAATTGCTGGAATGAATAACAGCCATAAATTCTGTACCTGATTTCCTCAGAAGAGGTTGGGAAATAGCTAAGCTAAAACATGCTAATGACTTTTGAGGTATTTTCGTGTCTTGTTATCATTTTTGTGCTTATGGAGTACTGTAGTGGAAAGAAATTGTGGCAAAACTAAGAAATCCATAGTGATCAGTGTCCAAGATTTTGGATTCTCTGAAAAGACAAAGCTATTTGTGTTATTAAAAATGGGTGTGATATATTTGAACATTTAAGTGGTACCTTGACTTTGTTTTTTGTCATATATTGAGGTTGTTCCTCCCAGGTTTCTTTTGATCTCCCTGTTTTGTGACTTGTAACCACAAGGGGACACCAGAGAGTCCCATACCATAAACACAGTAAAGTACCACACGTTTGTAGAATAAAATGAGTTTGTTTTTATTCTACTCACAAGCACCTTTCTAAGTCTCCTTTTTGAGCAGCTGTACAAACACAATGAAAATACACAATAAGCGCACAATTCTTCCTCCTTCTTTGCCTCCACTGAGTTTTGGTCCGGCATAAAAGGAAGCCCACTGTCACACATGGACGAGTCAGCATTGGGAGGCAGTGGGCTTCCTTTTGTGCCAGACCCAGGAATGCTTCCAGTGCCACTCTGTCTCCTCTAGGAAGCACTTCCAGGCCATACACAAAGTAGGGTGGTCCTCCCCCGAAAGCACCCTCTACTGATCACGAGGGACAGCTACAAGGCTGCATTTCCAGACTCCATTCCCCTAGCACTCCCCTAGTGTCCCAACTGGGTTCTCTATGAGGACCACTGCCACCTAGAGCATGGAACCACTCCCAAGTTCTGGCTCCCACTGGTCCATCCATTATTTAAACTGGTTGGTCACAGAGTTATTATTCTGTCCACCCTGCCAGTCTGTCCAACATTCCTCTTGGACCTCCCATCCAGGTAATAACTTGTGCTCCTCCCTAGCCAGGATGCCCATTCTCATACTATAAACCTCAGATCAAACTTTTTTATGTTAGACTGTTTTTAAAACTTTTTTTATATTTAAAATCTTTTGGTCTGCCTTTTTTTCAATATTTTGTCCACATACATTGACAGACATCAGAGTTTAGTATCAATGAGGCCATAAGTCAGAAAGCAATAGCACAGCAGACTGAACTTTCAAATTGTGGGGTTCATCCTGTCATTACCCTCTGGATGTCCCTGTGTCCTGTTCACAGAGGGTATCACAGAGCAGGTACCAGCTTCCCATTGTTTGATTGATTTTGTGTGACATTAAAAGTGCTTGAACTTGCATATTTCACGAGTCATTAGCAAAAAGATGGACAGATATTATCAGGTAGATGTGAAAATTTTAACGTTAGGGAAGTCTGCACATAGAAAGGAAAATTCTGCTACGACCTCCCCAGAATTTACTTGTCAAGAACACATCTGGTCTGCAACATGAATTTCTATCTTACAATTGACTGTGGACATTCCAGAGGTTTATTGTTTTCAGGGATGCTGCTGAATAGACCTTTTGTTTTGTCCTTCTCTGCTATCAACTGGTC
This sequence comes from Erpetoichthys calabaricus, assembly GCF_900747795.2. NCBI lineage: Eukaryota > Metazoa > Chordata > Cladistia > Polypteriformes > Polypteridae > Erpetoichthys > Erpetoichthys calabaricus. Next base: position 283,393,913 of record NC_041396.2, on the reverse strand, counting down.
AAAGTTCAACATGAAATTAATAGACAGATAGTGCTGGGCTCCATTTGCAGTATGTTAATCTGTTTTGAACTTCTTTGTTCTGCTGTCTGTTTAAATACATATGTGTCGGTATGTTTACTCATTATATAATTAGTAATTTATAAGGTTTGGATTTGTATCTACCTGTAAACTTGTCACAGGGAAGAGTGCTATACAAAAATAAACTGATTTGAATTGCATTGAAGTATAACAGAAGCTGTATAGAAGCACATGGAAGTGAAAAGAAAGTAACAAGAAGAAGAGTTAGGTGAAATCCTGAAAGAAACATGGAAAAGTTTACAACAGGGCTACTTGGAAAAAATGATGTAACAGAGGACAAAAGGGAAATGCTTCATTTTGCATTCAAAGTGAGGCCACAGAAATTGCTTTCTTGTTTTAGAAACACAAGGAGCTCTGCTAAGTTGTAAAGTGTCAATGATTATTTAATATTTATTCTAATATCTAATATAGATAGATAGATAGATAGATAGATAGATAGATAGATAGATAGATAGATAGATAGATAGATAGATAGATAGATAGATAGATAGATAGATAGATAGATAGATAGATAGATAGATAGATAGATAGATCTTTTAATACACTGCTCTTTATGATAGTGCTGGACAGTGTTGACGTGTTGCATGTTGGTCGGACATGCAAGTTAAAAAGTTTGCTCTGCTCTTAACATGTCACAATACTACTGCCACTATTGTAATGAGACCATCTTCATTATTGGTAGCAAAAGTTTATTAGGAGACCCATAAGTAATGTAAAACTACAATTATTGTTGCATTGAATCACACTCATGCTAGCACAAATTCAAGAAGGAAGACTTTCACAATAAACATGTTGTACAACACTAATGAAGCTTGTCAAGGCCCTAGGAGGCAAGGTTATTATAGTTTTGCCTTTTTATATTAGTTTTTATTTCTATATTTTTTTTGACCTTACTTGGAAATTCAGTTTAGTTTTAGTTTTCCTTCATCGTGTATTTTTAGTTTTAGTTTAGTTTTTATTTCACAAAGACATTTCTATTTTATTTTTATATATATTAGTTTCAGTTTTAGTTTTAGTAATTATGGCATGGAGCGCCTACGGAGTTAGTTTTGTGTCACAATCAGACAGAACTGTACACTTAACAGATTTGGATACGAGTTTAATGTTAGTGGAAGCTTACTACACTACATGGTTTACTATATGGTTTTGTTTTTGTCTGATAAAAACAAGCATAAAAAACTAGACACTGAATATGAACAATTTTACATAATTTTATAATTTGTAAAATATTTTCTCATGAAAATCACAGGGGCTTAGGAAGAACAGGGCTCTTAGACTTGAATGAATGTGCAGACCCCACAAAGAGAAACAGAAACAAAGAACAAAGAACAACAAGCATGTAGTGTCAAGATTAGGGACAGTGAGTCTTGAATAGACCACCATAACTGACAGTAAACCCATAATGAGCAGAGCAAGAGCAGGCGTCTGAAATTAAGAACAACATATGCATTATCTAAACCTGCTTATCCAGAGTAGGATTGCAGGAAATCTGGAGTCTACCTCAGCAGATTTGGATGCAAGGCAGGAAAAATCTCTGGTGTGCAATATGTATGATAAGGCTGATGTTAAGAACAAAAAGAATTATTATTTCAACTATCTATTTTGAGAGAGAGAGAAAAACATTGAAAAAAGGGTGACAGATATTTTAAAATATAATTCTGCTAAAGGATTACTTTCACAATATCAGGTATTTTGAGTTGTGAATAGGAACTAAAAAAGATAAATTAATAAATATGGAACAAATACAAAAACCTATTAGTATGTTTAGTTTTTCATCACTTGTCAGACTCTCTACTTTTGTTTGTATCGCTTCGTTGTTAAACGATGTTTTTAAAGCAAAAGTGATTGGTCAGCAACAAAATGCTGATCTTGTATGGTGACCTAGTCAGTCTCTCGATTAGTGCCGTTTTATTGTCAAAAACCGGGAGTGCTCTCCCCTTGTATACTCAGAAATGGGGATGGATATTTGAGGAGTAAACCGCAAGACAATGATTATATTTTTATATTACGTACATTAAGGAACTATCAACAACAAATCCAATTAATAATATATTGAACGATTATTATAAAAGTAAAGTTGAATAAATCTGACTCTGCAGCTGTAAAAATAAAAATAAAAAAATCGAGTATGTGTTCAGGTAAAGTACCAGTTCCGGGTGATGGATTTGGCCCACAAGTTAATACAGATCTACAATTGTGGTGTAACAACCACATGCCGAATTTCATCCATCTATCTAGTTGCGTTCTTGAGTTGTCGTGTTTACACACACACACACACACACACACACGCACACACACACACACACACACAATTACAAAAAACAGTACTGTTGGACACTGGTTAGTCTATAACGTCAAGATTCATCAAAATATCGAGGTCGAATTTTTTTCATGATTACTATACTTTCTCTATACTTAGTATATGAGAAAGTAAAAACGATTTCTCCTGTGCAAAGTGGCAGGTGAATTGCTGTCAACAAAAAGCAGACACCTGGGAAATATACTGAAACGTTACTCACTCGTGATTTTTCTGTCCGTATGGAAAACGTTTTGTTGACCAGTAGCCTATATTTTGATTTCGGCCGTTTGAATTACATCTTGATATAGAACAAGCACAAAGAAAGGCGGCAAGCAAATCGCTTTCTATTTCTCACGCTTTACGCACCCGCACTCCGCTTGCTCTGTCACCGCATAACGCTGTGTGAACAGCCGCCCTCCTTCACCAGCTGCCGTTCACTGTATGAATATATGCAGGCGGCTCGTGGTGGATGACTTTCTGTTTTAGAGTTAAAACCTACAAGGTTTAAAGACTAACGGCAAGAATATTAATTTAAAAACGAAAACTAAAAATATTTTAGTAAATTATTATTTTGTTTCAGTTAGTCTTTCCAGTAACTTTAATAGTTTCGTTTAGTTTTAGTTTTTCATTTCGGTTTTGTTAATTATTTTATTTCAGTTTACGAAAATGTTTTTTTAATAATAGTTTCAGTTTTGATTTTAGTTTTCGCTAACTATAATAACCTTGCTAGGAGGCATTCTGAGCTGGCACTTGGAGGTACTTGGCATACTCAAGCAGTAACAGATAAGACATTGATGACGTAGAGGTTTTGTGTTAATAATACAGCAAGATGCACATTCACAGAGTTAAATAAACACAAGTTTATTTACGATAATATCAACACACGCATCAATATATCTGTATACAACTAATTTACATGTACATTATAATTTATTTCACTGAAATATATACATTTACAGATTCTAAAGAATTTTTAAAAATCCTCTGCTGCCCATGGGCATCACAAATCCAGGGTACTTGGGTACGTTTAAGCCTATATTAACTTAAATAAATGGAAACTTTCTTTTTGCGTGTCATAGTAGGGTCTTTGTATTGTCAATAGGATTGGGTTTTAAAGAATCCAGAATTATTGATGGGAAGTCACACTAAAGTAAAACACAAAAGGTGCCAGTGTGCAGGTACAAGCTTGAGTCCGATTCTTCATCACAAGCTGCACCAGTTACTTTGCCTTGTATACCTAACTGTAGGTAAGTAGTTACTTAATAATCTTCACAGTTTAAATTTCATTTTACATCATGTAGATCCTGATAGAGCTGGCATGGTGGCACAGATGTTACTACTGCTACCAGGACCCAAGCTGTATCAGTTGTCTGCTTCCTACCTGTCTGGGCTTAAGCAGGTTTGTCTTCCTTTTCAGTCTCCTGAGGTTTATTTTCTTTGGTTCATGTGTCCTTGGGTGGGTTCCTTATCTACACCTGAAGGGGCTGAGTAAGGTGCCAGCATCCTACTACATGTGAAAAAACTGAGCTAAAAAAAATCAGTGGATGTATGGAAGGATGGGAGAAAAGTTACACAAGTGGACATGAAAACTAAAGTTGAATGCTCTCATCTCACTATGAAATTTGAACTCTTAGGCTTGTCAGTCAGTAGAAGCTGCCTATCCTTGTCTTTGCCTGCTGTCTTACTAAAGTGTGACTGTTCAATCTGAATCTTTCTTTTGATCATGGTGGACAAATCTTCTCTCATATTCTTAAGGCATTTTAACCCCTGTGATGAAACCATCACATTAAAGCCGATTGATAACTTACTAAACAAATTATGATCAGAACTGCACTGCTAGAGACCACCAGTGTTTGTAATAATCTCCATAACTTAGGACTTGGAAGATCCAGATTGTTTAGGAATGGCAGTCACATATTTAATTTTTTTACAGGTTCATCCCATCAGAGCTGACCTAAGTCACCTTATTGTGCCTGCTAGGATACACTAAATGCACAAGGCTGAGCAACAAACCAAAAGCAATGCAAACTCCTTAAGTCGACCAATTGAATATAAGATAGCATCCATTGTATGGTGCATCATATAATTCACAGGACTGAAATGTTAGTATTTGGGATTGTAGGCAGGTTGCAGGGATGGCTGGACCACATTGAATGTTGTGGTTTGAGCATTCACAATGGTCAGAGGTTGCTTCCGTTTCTTCAGTTCTCTCGCCATTTGGCACCAGGAGCAGGAGTAGCAGCAGAAGACTGTGCAGCAATCGTCACAGATGGTCCCCTGCCAAAGGCAAAATGGTAGACATTGAAATGCAAAGTCACCAAGAGAGTAGACAGCACAATACGAATTTTTATAAAATAAAAACAGAACTGTTAACAGGTCATTATGCGCACAGTTTGTCTCGCTTCTGAAAGGAAGAAGTTGTAAATGCAGAGGCGTATTGCATTGATCTTTGTGAATGCAAAATTATATATATAAAAAATGTTTATTACAATTAAAAAAGAGTTAAGCAAAAAGGAGATAAAAAGGTGACATGACTGAAGTGTTTAAAATGTATGATAGGAATTAGTCCAGTGGGTTGAGACTGGAAACTTGTTAAGGTGAAATTTTGGACAAATGTTAGGAGGTTTTTCTTCACACAGAGAACCAGAGACAAATGGAATAAGTGACCAAGTAGTGTGGTAGACTGTAGGGCTTTAGGGACCTTCAAAATGTGACATGATGTTATTGTGGAGGAATTAAGTTTATTGGACTTGTGACTTTTGTTGGGCTGAATGGCCTGTTCTTATGAAAAGTTTTATAACGTTCTAATTACTTGAAGAGTCTTTTCCAGTTCTTTTGACTTGCCTGTGCTTAATATTGTATAGTTCAAGGACAAAAATGCCACAACCTTTAGTAGCTAATACTCTCCAATAATATTATTTATATAGTACTTTTTCCATGCTCAAAGTGCTAAAACGTGTTAAAGTGACAAGTGCCCTTATGATATCCTGGGACACACTGTATGACAATACCTGAATGCCGAATCTTTCCCTCATGGATGCTCGCATGGCTAGAGAGATGGGAGGAATTGTCAAAGGTGTAAATCCAAAAAAGTAGCCAGTCAGCATAGGGTCGAGCAGGGGCAGACATACGCACTGGCCAAAATCACTGGCTGTCTTGCACATGAAGCACGGCAAACACCAGGTAGCGCAGCAACCTGCAAAAAAAGAACAAAAGTGTGACCAAAAGAAAGTAAAGACCCTTTAATATTATGAATATTTTACCACTAAAAATAAGGATTTCTTTTGTTTTGTTGCATTTCTCCTTTCAAAGAAAGAAAGAATCGACTTTCATTAAAAAGCAATGCTATTAACATTATTCATAATAGCTTGATATTAATCAGATTTAAACAGAATGTATTTCCCTACAAGGAATGAAAAACTTGACATTGTATTGAATGTTCACTGTCTAAAGTGTGAAGGGGGACCCGGTCAGGGCTGGGAGTGCAGACAATTATGTACAGTGCTGGAAAGGGGATGACACATTAGAAGCCCTGCTGGAGGAACTTCGTCGTGAGTAATGCCTGCTAAATTGGGTCACCATCAATAGGGCCACTATACCCCTTTGGAAAATAATAATTTAATGGGCGGATAGTGAAGGACCAAATATAATGGATCAGAAATTACCAACGTTGATAGGTAGCAGCAGGGAGACCCATTTTTACAAACTTTGGATCCTAACTAGAAGGTCTAATCGACAGGTTACATGAGAACCGTCAAGCATGTTAGCAAGGGGCAGCAGGGAGACCAGAGGCAACTAGCGTAAGCTCTTGAAGAATTGCCTCAAGGTTTCTAGTGGCCAATACACTCCGTGGATGTGAATATTCAGAATAGGCACAGAATTAATCCCTGATGAAGGCTCAAAAATTGCTGGTGGTCAAAATGCCTTTGAGGTTTGAAGTGAGGAGGAAAAAATTTTTTCAAAAGGGGGAGAGGAAGTGGGGCCAGATGTTATAGAAAAAATTACTGGATAATAGAGGAGTGTTGTCATTATACTTTAAAAAGAAAGTGAGTAGGGCACTTGTTTCAAACAGTCCTATATTTCTTAATTTTTGTTAGAAACACAACTCCTTTTGGTAACTTCTAAGAATCTTTGGGGTTATTCCGGTTTAGTGACCATTTCAGAGAACTCCACTCCCTAGAAATTACAGTAAACAGACTTCTGCAGCTGTCTGTAACAGGTTAGATAAATACAGCTAGGTCCATAAGTAGTTGGGCAATGACAAAATCTTCATAATTTTGCCTCTGTATGCCACCACAATGAATATGAAATGAAGAAATCATTACAAATGAAGTGTAGGTTTTCAACAATAACACAAATGTTTAACAAAAATATGCCATCAGCCGTTTAGAAATGGCAGCCATTTTTATACATATTCCCCCATTTCCAGAGGATTAAAAGTATTTGGACATTGTGGCGAACGTCTGGGGGTTATGCTCAGCCGGGATGCCTTGAGGGACCAGGAGTGGGCCCATACCTCCCCTGGGACACAAGAGTGCAGCCACCCTGGCCTGTATGGGGGCCATGGGATCAGAGCATGGAAGCTCAACCCTATTGGGGTCCGTGGCCACCGCAAGGGGACACCCGGAACACCACGGAGCCTTGGAGTACGGCACTTCCACCATACCTGGAAGTGCTGCCAGAGGGGATTCCAGACATGTCTTGGAAGTGCTGCAGGCAAGTCATCACTGACCACCTGGAGCACATCCGGGGCATGATAAAAGGGGCCGTCTCACTGTGTTGGACAAGCCGGAGTCAGGAGGAAGGAGACATAGCTTGCGAGAGGAGGAGTGAGGGCGACAAAAGAAGAAGGAAAGATATAAGCTGTTAAGTACATTGTGTGGTACACAAAGAAAAGAGAATTAAACGTGTGTGTTTTGGACACTGGTGTCGTGTCTGCTGTGTACAGGTGGGCTGCATTACTACAACATTTAACTGACAAGGTGTTCCATAGCCAGGTAGGAGCAGGTCTCTCATTATTCCATTAACTATTAAGCAGGCTGAAGGTCTGCAGTTGATTCCAAGTGAGGAATTGGCATTTGGAAGCTATCACTGTGAACTCTCAATATGTGGTTCAAAGAGTTGTCCATGCAAATAAAAACAGCCCATAATTAGGCAGAGAAAACAAAGCAAACCAATCAGAGAAGGAATGCACTGGTGAGCACAGCAACACCAGAATGCCTGGACAACCACAGAAGACAACTGTATTACATGACTGCAGAATCCATTCCTTGGTGAAGTTTAACCCCTTTCCCAACATTTAGCCAAACCAAGAACACTCTCTGAGGGATACAGCTATCATTGCCAACGTCTACAATTAAGAGGAGACTTCATGAAAGTAAAGACAGAGGGTTTACCACAAGGAGCAAACCACCAGTAAACCTCAAGCATAGGAAGGACAGATTAGACTTTACCAAAAATATTTTTTTAAAAACCAGTCCAGTTTTGGAACAGTTTTTATTTGGAGAAATGAAACTAAGATCAAAATGTACCAGAATGTTGAATACAGAAGAGTTTGTAGAAGAGAAGGAATGGCTCATGATCTGTAGCATACCACATCATCTGTGAGACATGGTGGACGCAGTGTTATCGCATGGGCATGCGTGACTGCCAATGGAAGTCGGTCACTAATGTTTATTGATGATATGACGGCTGGGAGAAGTAGCAGGATGCTGACACTCAGACAAATGCTACAAAACTGATAGAACGACACTTCTTGGTAAAGATTGACAAAGCAAACCAAGGGCTTTTCAAGGCAAAAAAGTGGAATATTCTTCAATGGCCAAGTCAATCAACTAACCTCAATCCAATTGGAAATGCATTTAATTTGCGGAAGACAAAACTGATGGCAGAAAGTCCAAGGAAAAAGCAGCAACTGAAGACAGTGACAGTAAAGGCCTGGCAAAGCAACAGTAGGGAGGAAACCCAGCACTTGGAGAAGTCCAGGGGTTCCAAACTTCTGGCAGTCATTGACTGGAAAGGACTTTCAACCAAGTATTGAAAATAATAATTACATTTATGATTATGTTTTGAGCCCCTGGAAATGGGGGGACCATGTAAAGAAACTGCTGTCTTTTCTAAATGCCTCATACAATGCTTTTGTTAAATGTCTTAAATTAAAACTGCAAGTCTACACTTCATTCACGTCCTGGTTGCTTCATTTCAGATCCATTGTGTTGGTGCACAGAGCTAAGATTATGAAAATTGTATAATTGTCCAAATGCTTATGGACCTAACTATCGATAGATAGATAGATAGATAGATAGATAGATAGATAGATAGATAGATAGATAGATAGATAGATAGATAGATAGATAGATAGATAGATAGATAGATAGATAGATAGATAGATAGATAGATAGATAGATAGATACTCACAAACGCCCATGTCATCACAGCAGTCACAGATTCCTGTGCTCCATTCAGGGCCTTTAATAATAGTAACTTGCTGGGTAATCACAGATTGAGGCTGGGTAAATGTTGCCATTGTGATTTCTGATATCCGTTCTAAAAATGAAAGAATAGCAAAAAAGAGAACTGTCAAAGAAACTTGTTTCACTTATTTATACACTTTCTTTATTCTCACAGAGCATGTAGACCTATTTTGTATAGAACTCCAGGTGCTCCTGATGCAATGCCACACTCTTTCAGCACAATACCTTAGCCAATGTCACCCTAAAACTCATACAAACCTAGTTCAGAAAGAACAGGACACATATGTGGAAATATGCTTGTCTATCTAACTCATACGTCAGCAGTTCTTTTGTGTTGTATCATTTCACTCCCACCAACTCTCTCTGGCACTGCCTGCTATCTCCTATAATTGCTAGCCAGTCTACTAAGATAAGGAATGTATACACAATGTCACCTCTAACTACTGAAACTTTTCCATCCATTAGTTGAACCTCAGATACAGCAAGAGTAGTGTGCAGTTCCTTCCGCTCAAGTCAATATATCTGGTAGCCCACACTCTCAAAAATGTGTGTTCTTTAATGAAATTGTTTTGTGGTTCCTCACTGAGCCATTACTTGAACTGTTTAATTCTGGGAAGGGTCCTTTGGATATGAATCTGGTTCTATGGGCTTTGAAAGGGTTCCTAATATATGGATAAAATAAATATGTAATGTTTAGTAGGCTTCCTAAATATAGTTTTTCAAGGTAGCCTGAAGTTAGCCTGTGTTATTGTAAGCAACAAGAGTCCTTTGAAAATCAGAAACCCACTCGGTGTTCCACAAATCTTCTATCATCTACTTGTTATGTATGGAACCTGTTATGGATCTAAATAAATAAAGATTCTTTCCTGAAGCTTCACGTGGATGATTCTTTTGGAAACCAAAAATGGGTCTCCTGTGGTGTTGCTCCTTAGAACCCCACATGCACCTTAACTCTTAAGAGCGTGTTCTGTGTTATAATTAAAGACATCTTTTCTCTTGCTCATTCTCCCTCTAAATTAAATACATGTACATGTGATCCACTAGCCTACCTTTAATAACTATGCCTCTATTACATGGGAAACGCTGGTGGATCTTATCAAGTGGACACGCAAGATGCATAAGTATGCATCTATGTAATTTATTTGTTCATCTTTTATATTTCCTGCAGCACCTCCCCAGAACTTGCCAACTTTTGTGAACTTAAGTTTACTGCATATATAGTCTACTCCGTTTATATAATGAGTCAGTCCTTCTCTAACTCATTTAGTCCTGAACAGGGTCGCAGAAGGTGCTGGAGCCTATTCTAGCCAGCACAGGGCACAAGAAAAGAACAAGGCTCTGGTCATGGTGCCAGTGCATCAAAGGGCAGACACACACACTCTCACACACACACACACCCTAACCACACACTAGGGCCAATTTAGCATCACCAATCCACCTAGCCTCCATGTCTTTGAAAACCAGAGCACCCTGTCATGTAAATACTGGGAGAACATGCAAATTCCACACTGAGAGGGCCCGGGACACAAACCCTAGTCACCTTACTGCAAGACAGCAGCGCTACCACTATGCCACCATGCTGTCCTCTTTATATAAATAAGGAAGAGAATTACATAGAATGAGATTATAAAATTAAGACTGTTAAAGAGCATGAGAAGAAATGATTATTGATCACAACTTGCATTGTATTTTTTTTTTATATTTTCCTCATATGGCTCATATACCTTCACTAAATACATATAACTCTCAGTGTAGGCTCAATCATTTACTTGTCTTTGCTCATCTCTGGGTCCTAATTTTTAAACTGCACACCTTTATCACTCATACATGATCTTCAACTCATAAGTCCATTTGTACAATACAATACAACATAGCTTTTGAACAGCGCTCTTCACTGAATGTAGGCGCAGAGCACTGTGAACAGTTCTCAGTTAAAGCACAAGTATAGATTGTACTAATTACTAAATGCAGAACTGGAACACAAATAAATGCAGGTTTGTTAAAACACACAAAGAACAAGGTAGGAACTGTTAAAACTGATAATGATAAATTAATTAATTAATGAACTACAGCCAGTGGACAACAGTGGAGCCTACGCTGGCCATCCAATTTGACTTTCTGTGAACCCCTACATATATAGTATTTGTTATTTTCAAATTTTTGCGATAAGACTGTGCCAAAATCAAACCCAACAGCATCGGATGATAAAGAGGAACCAACTACAGATGGATTACACTTACACTGGGTATTTTGCAGCCCCTATTAACTTAAGGAGCAAGTCTTTGAGATATGGAAGGAAAAGCAAAGTATTTGTAAATCAACAATGACTGGGCTCAGACTTGAACTCATATCTTTGGAGCTGAGGCAGAAAAGTGTTGACTACTATGCTTCACTACAGTTGTACTTCGATGTATTGTATAACTGATCCTGCTGTACCTTTTAACATTTTCAGAGTCTATCACCTCCATTGTCTTTCTTTACAAACTGATGCCCCAGATTTCTCAAGTTTGTCTGAAAGTCAAGTATCTTTAACACACATTGTCCTTTAATTTACTATATTATTTATGAATTTATATATTTACCAGTTGTGCTACACAGCTAAAACAAGTCCAAACTCACCAATTACTTAACTTCTAATAATATGACGGAACCCTTTCAGTCTAGTTTCAGAGCGCAGCACAGCTATGAAACTGCTCTGCTTCATGTAGCCAAAGATTTGCTTATGGCAGCAGACTCTGGACAAACCAGCATATTAATTCTATTAGACCTCAGTGCAGCATTTGAAACTGTCATGACATTCTGTTGTCCAGAATGGAGGACATGCTGGGTATCTCTAGCACTGCCCTTTAGTGGTTTAAGTCCTATCTGACTGACAGGCAAGAGTTTGTTATCCTTGGCAACACCAGGTCCAGCTCAGTGCCAGTCACACAAGGAGCTCCTCAAGACTCTGTCCTCGGCCCTCCGCTCTTCTATATCTGTATGCTTCCCCTTGGCCTTATCATTCACAGCTTTGGACTGGGTTATCATTTTTATGCAAATGATACTCAATTTTGTTTCCATGTTAAAAGCGAAACTTCATCAGGGCTTTATCAGCTCACAACTTGCCTCAGTGAAATTAAAATTCTTTAAAATTAAATTTCAAGAAAGCTGAACTCCTGCAAATTGGCACTAAAGCACAACTGAAGAATATGAGTAATTCTCAGTCAGTCTTGGTGATCTCATGAAACCTTCTTCTAATGCAAGGAATCTTGGTGTCATTTTTGATTCATCCCTTTCTTATTCTGCCCACATAAGCTACCTTAAGAAACTTTCCTATTTTCACCTGTGTAACATATCCCATGCTCGCTCATTCTTCTCCTTTTCTAACGCTGAGAAACTTGTCCATTATTTTATCACATTCCGCATCGATTATTGTAAGTCCCTACTGGCAGGTGCAGTTTCAAATCTAATATCACAGCTCCAGTTGATTCAAAACTCTGCTGCAAGAGTCCTCACACAGACCAGCAACAGCGAGCACATAATATCCATCCTGCTTCACCTCCACTGGCTCCCTGTATCTTACAGAATTGAATATAAAATTCTCTTAACAACCTACAAAGCTTTAAATGGCTTTGCACCAGACTACATCGGAGCCCTTCTCCATTGCTATCCTCCTGTTTGCCCACTAAGGTCTTCTGATTATGGCAATCTTGTTGTGCCTCACACTAACCTGCACTCCATGGGTGACACAGTCTTTAGCTATATAGCGCCCAGACTTTGGAATTACGTCCCTAAATGAATGAGAATAGCTGACTTCATTCATTCTGTTAAAAAAACAACTGCAAACTCATCTGTTCAGGAAGGCGTTGAACTTAACCTGACACTCTGTCTTCCTTTCTGTCCAGATGCTCAGTTTACTTTGTATGTGTGTGTTATATCACAAATGATGTTATTTGCTAGGCTTTCATTTAGTATTTTAATCTGGTTTACTGTCTTTTATTCTATTTAATGCCTTTGTATATCATGTATCTAATTGTTAAATGTTTGATTCAGGAAACATCTGTATCCAATCTTACTTATACCTGCTGTTTCTTTATGAGACTCTGTGCAGCACTTTGAGCATAAGAAAGGTGTTATATAAAAAATTTTTTTATTATTATTATATATGTGCCAGCCACTTATGTCTCTGCCGCTCGTGTTGTGAAGAGGGGGGCTGAACGCACCCCAAGGAGACGCAGTCGCTCCTCTGAAACCCCCTCTTAAACGGTGATACAATGGGAAACCAATACAGTTTTTTTTTTAACCTCGTCTTTGCTTGATCAACTCCTGGCTTACTGCTGCTGCTGTGCAGCATGATCGCCATCTCACGTGGTGCTTCGAACATTTAAAAGCCTGTACAGCAGTTGTCCTACTCTTTGTTCTTTATTTTTGGCCCCGGATGTGGTTAAATCTTTTGACACAAAGTCCCATCTTGCGAGACGTGAGTTCTTGATATTTTTTAGTTTATACAGTAATTTAAAGATGGAATAAGAATCTAAAAATCTAACAAGAAAGTTTGATAAATTCTAAAAATTGATACCAAACATATATATATAGGTTTTAAAATAAGCCCGATTTAGTGCATGACAAAAAAATGTTACATAAAAATGTCACATAAAATTGTTGCACAAAATCGTTGAACTTTTATGCTTAGGATTTTATATATATATACAGTATATAGAGAGAGAGCAGATTATTATTATTAAGTCTAAGTAATCAACATAGACTTCAGCGTCAACTTTGTAGTGCACCATACAATGCATATGTCTCTGTTATGCCATTTGGATTTGTAAATGCAGTGTTAATGTTTGCAAGGTGCCATCTGTTGGAACGACAAATGCAATGCCTTTAATTACCAAAAATGTTTGTGATGTGCCATCTTTTGAAATAATAGAAACACAACAACCTCACTGACACACTGACATCTATCCTTTTTTTAAATTGGAAGTATCTACAGTATTATTAATTGTCACCTATATATAGCACTATAAAAAATGGATTTCAGAGCAATGTCATTTGGGAACTAATGTTATTTCAGAACCACCAGCATGGTAGTTTAAGAAAGAACCTTCCTTTTGGCTCCATAACAGTTTCCATTATTAACATGGAATAATAATAACAGGTTTATGATTAAGGTTTCCTGAGATTAAAAGGTCTCTTTTGGCTTAGCACAGATGGCGCGGCTGTTCTAATTGAATCTGCACCTCTGAATTACAGTTTTACTCGTGCGGATCGCCAAGGAAAAATAGGCGGCAGTCTAGCAAACATTTAATCAAGCCGGTTAAAGTATAAAGATGTCAGTTTTGGTAAATTCAAGTCCTTTGAGTATCTCGCCATTGTTATTCATGGAGATTCTTACGTTCTGGTATTTTCCGTGTATAGACCTCCTATATTTAATGCGTCTTTCTTTGAGGAATTCTCAGACTTAATGTCAATTTTAATTACGAACTATGACACACTCTTAATAGTCGGCAACTTTAGTTTTCATATAGATAATCAATGAGACCAAAAAGTAAAAGAATTCATGAACCTCCTGGACTCTTTTGATTTGAGACACGCTCATTAATCAGCCTACACATAAAGCAGGTCATACGTTAGACTTAGTAATTACCAAAGGACTAAAAGTTGATGTAAAGCAGATCATTGATATTGGTCTATCAGACCATTTTCTTTTACTATTTAATATAGAAATATTGATAGAAAACATTCATGAGAAGCATATTGTTAAAAAACGCTTCTTTGATTCGTCAGCAGCTTTAAAATTTACAAACATTCTAAGCAACCAGTCCATTTATAGCACTAACTATAATAGCGAGGATAATGTAAATAGTAAGGTGGAAAGATTTAATACTAAGGTGAGAGCTGCTGTTGACATAGTTGTACCTGAAAAGACAGTTAAAAAATCTTCTAGCTTTGGTATACCATGGAAGACCCAAAGAGTGTCTGATTTAAAGAGAACATGCCGTAGAGCTGAGCGTAAATGGAGGAAAACTAAACTAACTATCCACTATGAAATATTGAAGTTTAAAATAACAGAATACAATAACACAGTCCGTCTTGAGAGGCGCTACTATTTCTCTAAGATTATAAATAACAATGCTAGTAATCCCAGAGTCTTATTCTCTATGATTAATTGTCTGCTAAACCCAGGTAACGCAAAGGAATGCCTCCAAAATACTTCCAGTGAAACCTGTGAGGCTATTGCTGTATTTTTCAATCAAAAAATTAATGATATTAGAAATAACATAGTATATCTCCCCAACACTGCGGATCCTCCTAAGCCCCAGTACTCCGTTATAAATAAATTAAATTCTTTCACCAGGATAGATTTACCTGATTTACATAAAATAATTTCTCAACTGAAACCCTCCACCTGCGTCCTTGACCCAATACCAACAAGTTTTTTCAAAGAAGTATCGGGCGTGCTAATTGATAATGTTCTTGACATAGTAAATTACGTCATTAGATATGGGGGTCTTCCCAGACTGTCTTAAGACTGCTGTAGTTAAACCCCTACTCAAGAAAAATAATCTTGACCCCTCTGCTTTTGAAAATTTTAGACCCATCTCTAACCTGCCTTTCTTAAGTAAAATTCTAGAGAAGGCAGTCATTATGCAGTTAAATGAGCACCTTAATAAACATGCTATTCTTGATAAATTTCAGTCAAGTTTTAGAACAAATCACAGCACAGAAACTGCACTCGTTAAAGTAGTAAATGACTTGCGGGTAAATGCAGACAGAGGCCATTTATCTGTTCTCATCCTCTTAGATCTGAGTGCCGCATTTGACACCATTGATCACAACATTCTTAGAAATTGCCTTAGTCAATGGGTGGGCCTCTCTGGCAGTGTCTTAAATTGGCTTGAATCCTACCTGGCAGGGAGAAAATTCTTTGTTAGTTGTGGTAATTATAACTCAAAGACACTTGATATTCTATATGGTGTTCCACAAGGCTCTATCCTGGGTCCGCTGCTCTTCTCAATCTACATGCTTCCAGGTCAGATTATCTCAGGGCACAACGTGAGCTACCACAGCTATGCTGATGACATGCAGCTGTACTTATCAATAGCACCTGATGACCCCGATTCTCTTGATTCACTAACACAATGTCTTATTTATATTTCTGAATGGATGAATAGTAATTTTCTCAAGCTAAATAAAGAGAAAACTGAAATTTTAGTGATTGGCAATAATGGATACAATGAGGTTATCAGAAATAAACTTGATGCATTAGAATTAAAAGTCAAGACGGAGGTAAAAAGCTTAGGGGTAACTGTTGACTGTAGCCTGAATTTTAAATCGCATATTAATCAGATCACTAGGACAGCATTTTTTCACTTAAGAAACATAGCAAAAGTTAGACCTCTTATATCATTGAAAGATACTGAGAAATTAGTTCACGCATTTGTTTTCAGTCGACTAGATTACTGTAACGCACTCCTCTCAGGACTACCCAAAAAAGACATAAATCGTTTGCAACTAGTGCAGAATGCAGCGGCTAAAATCCTAACCAGGAAAAGAGCACATTTCTCCAGTTTTGATGTCACTACACTGGTTACCTGTGTCATTCAGAATTGACTTTAAAATTCTTCTTATGGTTTACAAAGCCTTAAATAATCTCGCTCCATCTTATATATCGGAATGTCTGACATCTTATATTCCAAATCGTAACCTTAGATCCTCAAATGAGTGTCTCCTAAGAATTCCAAGAGCAAAATTTAAAAGAAGTGGTGAGGCGACCTTCTGCTGTTATGCACCTAAAATCTGGAATAGCCTGCCAGTAGGAATTCACCAGGCTAATACAGTGGAGCACTTTAAAAAACTGCTGAAAACACATTATTTTAACATGGCCTTCTCATAACTTCACTTTAATTTTAATCCTGATACTCTGTATATTCGATTCATTATAATAACTATTCATGGTGGCTCTAAAATCCTTACTAACCCCTACTCTTTCTTCTGTTTCTTTTTACGGTTTCTTTGTGGTGGCGGCCTGCGCCACCACCATGTACTCAAAGCACAGTGATGTTCCTACATTGATGGATTAAAAGCCAGAAGTCTGCATGACCATCATCATCAAGTCCTTCCGTGAGTACCCTAACTACAAAGAGGACTATTTCATTTATGTGAGGTAGAATGCCCAGAGGGGACTGGGTGGTCTCATGGTCTGGAACCCCTACAGGTTTTATTTTTTTCTCCAAACGTCTGGAGTTTTTTTTTTTTTCTGTCCTCTGTGGCCATCAGAAATTACTTTTATTCTATGTTAATTAATGTTGTCTTATTTTAATTGCTTACTTTGTCTTTTATTTTTCTTTTCTTCATTATGTAAAGCACTTTGAGCAACATTTTTTGTATGAAAATATGCTATATAAATAAATGTTGTTGTTGTTGTTGTTGTCTTGATGCATACAATAACACAGGCTACTTTCAAGTCTTCTTGATCTGTTAATGTCTTGCTAGTTAGCCTATTATACATAAGAGATTTCTGTTTTGTCAGCATACTACACTCTTATTAATAAAGGTGCCAAGGTGGTTCTTCAGAATGGGGAACCATAAGGGGTACCATATGGCATTGCTCTAAAGAACCACTCTGGCACCTTTATTTTTAAGAGACTTTGAGGGGACACACAGGCCATAAATCATATATGTTTATGTGTTCCCAACGGAGCAATCCAAGTGAAGGTTCTAGGAAGAGCCTTGGTTTATTTAGACCCGTAATAGGCTTTATAAATAATCATGAATCGATGCTAACATACTGTAGTTGTGAAATAAAAATGGGTCATGATTTAAAAAGAGCTCTCGCTGCATAACACAGGCTAAGTTAAAGATCAATTTTTCTTAATCTGTTAGTGTCCCGTTAGGTAGCCTACAAATACATTAAAGGTTTCAGGTTTTTTCTGCATTTTAAACACTTCTCAAAGCACAAAGAGCCAACTTCATATGCTAAGAACTTTTCATGAAATGGTTCTTTCTTTAACAATGATTCTATGAAGAACCACACAATCCAGTAAAGAACAATATATTGCCATTAAAGAACCATTATCATTATAGTGTAGTTTCAATTTGTGGGTTATTTTACAGTGGATTGAGTGATTAGTGTGGATCGCGACGGGTTGGCCATGAGGCAGCCCTTTGTGTTGCGATCTGGTTAGGTTTTTAAAGTTAATCCTAAAAACAAAAAAAAAAAAGCTTAGTCACAGAGAAAACAAAATGTGACCAAAGCATTCCTCTAGTCATGTTTTTGTAATCCCGGACAAACCATCTTTTATACTTAGAAACGTGAAACACCTGCCACACCTCTGAAGTCAACTGAGAAACTGCAGAAGTGACCTGCTTCTGATAATAATCTAGAAAAGAGGAAGCTGAAAAGCAATCCATTGTCAAAATTTAAAAAGTGGCAAACAAACACACTTGTAATGTAAAAGTTTGATGGAAAGTGCAACCAAGCAGATATAATTTTATGATGAGTCTGCTAGTGAACTGACAGGTTCATTAACGTGAACTTAATGGCTAATAAGAATTTATTTACGCATTACAAGAGGAGTGGAAATTAAAAGGCATTAGCCTTTTGATTATTGTTTTTTATGAACTTCCAAGAAATAAGAAAATACATAAGAAAAGCGTCTGACTGGTAAGAAAGAAAGTTACAGAATTTGTCTTATTTTTTCCTTCAGTTTCCTTAATAACACATTAATAAAATGTCTTTTACTTAAGACAGAGGAGATGAGTCAGGTGGAGAACTTTGGCAATTGTCTGCACCAAAGAACCTCATATGTCTGGTCACTTTTCAAGGGTTGGATGTTGAGGTAGTCCACTCGGGGGGGGGAAACATTAATGACAGGTTGGACTGGTCTTGGAATACAGAGGAACTATAGAAGAAGGGGCAGAGCAGACTCTTTCTCGTTAGGAAATGTTGAAAGGGACATTCTTCACATCTTAACACCAGTGCAGTTTTGTAAGATGTGGTGCGCTGGGCTGGTAACATCACTTCAAAAGAAGCCCGTTAAATAAATAAATTCATTACATTTATATAGCGCTTTTCTCAGTACTCAAAGCGCTATCCACACAGGGAGGAACTGGGAAGCGAACCCACAATCTTCCACAGTCTCCTTACTGCAAAGCAGCAGCACTACCACTGCGCCACCTGTGAGGACCAATAAAGTAATTAAAAGGACAAGCTCAGTTATAGGACGTCCTCTGGACCCCCTGGAGATCATAACAAAGGAGGAAATTAAAACACAAGTGCCATGATGAACAATGCTGCACATCCTCTCTCTGACACATCAAAAATGAAGACTTTCAGCGAATGAATCATTCAGCAGAAGTGTGTCAAGAAATACAATGTGGGCTCCTTTATGCCAACAGCAATACATCTGTATAATGCCTCACTGGCACTGGGGCAGCCAAGTCAGAAGTTTTCTTCCTTTTCAGTCATTCCGGCCTCTGATCTCCTTAGCCAACCTCATCTGTTTCCAGCCCTTAAAACAGACTCCTCCACCATCTTGATGCAATCTATGATTGCTGTCCATTAGAGAATACATACTCACATTTACTTTTGGTTCAATTAAGATCTTTTAATTATATGGGGATATCTTTGGTGCCCCAAATCTTTATCCTCATTTTGTCTTGTACACTGGCTAATGTATCCATCTTGACCACATAAATTGAAAGATAAGCTAGCAGAAATGTATGGTTCATGTTGTTTATATTTATTTATTCATAGCGGGTTGGATAATGGATGGATGTTTATTTAAAAGGTTTATGCAAAAACAAATAAAGATCTATCTATCTATCTATCTATCTATCTATCTATCTATCTATCTATCTATCTATCTATCTATCTATCTATCTATCTATCTATCTATCTATCTATCTATCTATCTATGCATAAAGACCGTCCCCTTTTTTGTTGCATTGTTGTCCCAGGGTTCTGTTTGTTTGTTTGTTTTTTTAATACATAATTTATTTTTAATATAATTAATAAATCAGAACATGAAAAAGTAATTCATTTAACATTCAAAAAATACATTTTTAGCATAGTTAAGTACATTAAGCAGAACTACTTTTTCTTTTTTGAATAAAACAATTTTATTTTGTGCAGCAGATTTTCATCTGTGTAATTTCAGCTGGCAATGCATTCGGTAGGAATGTGAACAATGAGAACATCTGCTCGACTGGGAATGCTGACAAACCGATTAGGTGGACCACCTTACAGCAGTTTCAGTCCTGGCGGTTTTTCCAGTTTCTCCTTAGTGGAGTCTCTTCTGTTATTCTATTCAAACAGCAAAGACAATGCAGCAGGATACTGCTGTCATAACGGCTAGATATTGTGATAACTAGAATTGCCAAACAGAAGCAAATACCCACTGCCTCACAATAGTATTCGCTGCCACAATCGTCGGTTGGGTCCGCACCTTAATAATCAAATACATTAAATCTCTTTAAAATACCTATTTTATTATTAAAAAATTCGGCGCCTTATACTAACAAAATACTACAGAAGCCGCTTGCAGATCAACAATTTATAGAACACATTATTCACTTCTAGAAATACATTACAATAAGAGTGTCCCATGTGTTACTATTTATGAAAATCTTTGTATTTATACTAATTGTATTCTTTGCAGCGCCAGTAAAGCTAACATTAATAGCCTTCAATACTCTTAAAATACGGCTTCTTTAATGACACTTTGCTGGATTTATGTGTAATCCCTCGATGAAACAACTACTTGACAAAGAACCATTTCATTCTAGGATGGGTACTTTTCATAAGAATTTGGATCGTTGGGTCTTGAAAAGGTTCAGAATAACTTGACAAAACAAACGTCTTCAGCTTAGACAGCGACGTGGCAGGAAACTTAAAGATCAAAGAAAACCTGAACTTAGTCTGTGTTACTGCATGGAGAAATCGTTCTTGCAAAATCAGGAACCCACGGGTAGTTCACTAGTCTATTATAATCTATTTATGGAATCTGTTAATGGATCAAAATAAGATCGTTCTTTCTGAGACCTTAATGTTGATAGTTTTTTAGGAATCAGAAATGGTTCTCTGTGGCATCGCTCTGAATAACCATTTCGGCATCTTTATTTTTAAGAATGGTATCTTTGTAACAATGTTCTCGATATGTAGCATTATAAAATCCGAAACGAGTAATATTCTGTTCTGAAACGTTCCTGTCATAATAATATACAATTTCTGAAATTTATTTTTTGCCGCCAATCGATTATATGCACGTATATCCATCCATCCATCGGCCAACCCGCTGAATCCAAACAGGGTCACGGGGATCTGCTGGAGCCAATCCCAGCCAACACAGGGCACAAGGCAGGGAACCAATCCCGGGCAGGGTGCCAACCCACCGCAGGATACACACAAACACACCCACACCCACACACCAAGCACACACTAGGGCCAATTTAGAATCGCCAATCCACCCAACCTGCACGTCTTTGGATTGTGGGAGGAAACCGGAGCGCCCGGAGGAAACCCACGCAGACACGGGGAGAACATGCAAACTCCACGCAGGGAGGACCCGGGAATCGAACCCAGGTCCCCAGGTCTCCCAACTGCGAGGCAGCAGCGCTACCCACTGCGCCACCGTGCCGCCCATGCACGTATATAAATATTTAAATACAGTCTATAAATACAATTGTTAAGTCAACGAATATTTTACGAATTGGTAACATTCGATTTTCAAACTCGCTCAATCCAATGCAGTTCTGCTATCCCGGCAACACTGAATGAGCACAAAGCAGGAATCCGCTCTGAACGGGACGCAGCACCGCGCTTCACTGTCTCTAGGGCACAATGAGCTTAACTAAGAAATGTGGAGTAAAATCGCAGTTAAAAAAAAAAGAGCAAACTGGACACGAACAATATCCTGGCATTACCAACACAGGACGATGAACCCGTGAGGTGGAAGGGCTGATGTGCACTAAAATTGATGCCTATAATATAAATTCATGGAAATATATACCCATTTTCTATATTCAGGGTCAGGGTCGCACAGCAGCTTTAGCCTTTCTCAAGCATCGAACGCAAACGGGGGAACAATCTTAGGACGGGGCGCCAAGCCATCTCAGGTTGCGAAAGAATGTAACAACAGTGTAGTAAATACATAACTTATGAATAATAATAATAATAATAGATTATACGAAAAACTGAAACGCTTCCAAAGTCTTCAACCTTTTAAGTAATAGCTTCTAGTATCATTTAGTTAACTACTAAAAACCTCGAACTACCTCTATCATCGGTTAATCCATTTGTAATGCAGAACAAATCAAAAGTTTGGAATAGTGTAGTCATGTATTAAATAACGCGACGATGATGATGTTGATATTATTATTGTTGCTGTTGTAACTGATCTTTTGTTTCAGAAAATGGACAAAACTTAAATATAAATCAGAATAACCATACGAACCCAGATGAAACCACCAGCTGAAGCTTAGCACTGATACCCTCATGAGATTAAATAAAGTAATAATAATAATAATAAAATCATATATCCGATTCGTAAAGAATAACAACGAAATAAGGTGATACTCAAATCCAAACATGCCGGTAGATGGAGAGGAGAGCTGACCTTACCTGTGCTTGAAACCCGTTAAATCTTCAGTTCAAGTCTCCCAGTGTGACCGGACAGGTGACTGTTTTATATGCATCAAGGTGGGGTTTTACGTAATGATGAAAACAGGAGGAACTGGTTTCTTTAGCCAAATCAGGACCATCAACAGAGAACAACTGCGAAAAAAAACTTCCCTTTATCAGTACCTCGCCTCTTGTGTGCAGTGTAAATAAAAAAGTACATTCATGAAAAGTCCAGCGTTTAAAGCGAACGCACCCGTAACTCGTACAAAGGATTTTTGTTCCTATAAAACACTTGAAGAATATGAAGTATTACAAAGAAAACAAGATCACTTGCGTCCGTCTTTGACGTTTCTGTTTAAGCTCACGCTGTATTGTTTAATGCCCTCATCACTTCAATAAACATTCAAACAAATGAAAGTCCGTCTGTTTTTAATCCTTCTTTTCCGTTTCAATGTTACTAGAAGAAAAAGGAGTGCATCGAGGGACTTGAGGGTTTCATGTTGTCGTTAATTAATCGCAAACCAAGTCGTGACGACAGGGAAACCCGATGATATTTAATTCAGTGTCACAGGTTATTAGGGACTAGTGTCGCGATGTTTCGGCACAGAGATTAAAGTCTGACCTAACTTCGGACGGAGGGCTTCTTCCTACGTTTTAAGCGGAACGTTTCAAAGTAAATTGAATGCTAACAGTGCGGAGAGCAAAACCCCTTGAGAAAATGCTGGGGAAGATATGCAAACACAGATGACAGCAGTGAGTTACTTTTCAGAGTTATTTACAAAAAAAAAAACTATTTTATTTTTAAGGTGAATTTCACAGACATTACAGGTAGCTTTAAGAAGGGCACGTCGCATCCAAATCTTTCAATAATGACATCAACTGTTAGCAGGTCCTAACACCGGTGGCTTATGTTCAGTTCAGCGCTGGATCACTTACTGTTTCAATATTACATGTTCTTCTTTTCTTAAAGAGATATTTTTTGATACTCCTTTACAAATCTCTAATAATAATTGTCCTGATAGGAACATGAGTGCACCCTGTGGTGGACTGGTGTACCAAACATGGCTGGTTTGTTTCTTATGTTTGATGTTTCCATGATAAGCAGTGACGCTTTCAGCTGCTAAAATGGCTGTGGAGACCCAGTGCTGCTGCTATTAGAATCATAAATTCACCACATGGAGTCCCAGTTGTCCAACATAAATAAAGTGTTTAAGACAGAAAACTGATCTACTAAAGTGAAAGGTATAGAAGACCACCTACAGCAAATAGTCACTTATTAGAATAATTCCAGTTACCACTTTTACTTTAGTAAAGGTATTTATGTGAAGAATACTAAAATTCATTGTTAATAGATTTGTTTTTCAAACCCTGTAATTATAACAAGTGGCCAATAATAACTCCTCGGCCATGAAGTTATACGAAGCCTGATGACACTGATGCAACAGAAGTGTAGCATACTTACATACATAAAATTATACAGGTTCTGTAATGGCATTTTATAGTTCTTTACTGGATTGTGTGGTTTCTTGTTGAACCATTGCTTGAAAAAGCCCCATTTCATTCTGGGAAGGGTTCTTTGGATATCAAGTTGGTTCTTTGTGCTTTGAAAATTGGACTTTGCCTGTGTTTATTGTATGCAGCAAGAGTCCTTTAAAAAGAATGACTTTCTGGTATTTCACAAATATGTTAACATCTGTTCATGGTTATCTACTGGAGCCTGTTACAGATCTAAATAAATGATGGGTTCTTTCTGGAACCTTCATGTGGATGGATCTTTTGAAAACTTAAAAGGTTTCCCCTATGGCATCTCTCTGAAGAACCACTCTGTTTTAGGAGTATGGAATTAAAGGAGTGCAATGACCTGAAGTGAGCTCTGCAGGTTGACATCAATGTGAATTTCATAGGGTGTGTCTGACACCCGGGATGCCCCTTCACCACATCTGCCAGGGGGACAAGGGTGGAAAGCCTAGTATCTCCCCCTGGATGCTAGATGGAAGCCTCCCTGGGTTGCAGCGGTGCCTCGGACTCCCCCAGGGCTTCATGGGGGTTAGAGTTCTGTACAGGTCTGTGGGGTTCTGCAGGCGCTGCCAGGGGGTGCTGCAGCAGGAGCTGCTGGCCCCTTTTGGGCACTGGTTTCGCCACACCCGGAAGTGCATTGTTGCCAATCAAGCACCTGGAGCACTTTCAGGTACCCAATAAAAGGGATCCAGCGACCACCACTCAGCGGCCAGAGTCAGGTGGAAGGAGGGCAAAGCTTGCTAAGGAGGAGTGGTGGTGAAGAAAGAAGAAAGTACTTGGTGTGATTTAATGTGCTTTGGGACTGTGTTGTTTGTGGGTACAGGGAAGGCGTACCCCACAGATGAAGAAAAATACAAATTTATTTATTCTACACGTGCCTCCCGTGTTCAATACGGGTCGGGCGCTACATAGTGTCCTTCTTACAATGTAAAGACGTGTCAACTGGAAAAACAAGCAATCAGAACAAAAAAAACAGCACTGGAGCAGGGAGGAATGGCACTGAAGTAAGAGCTTTTACCCTCAGCAAGTTCTCATGGATCCGAGCTCATTTTCAGTGTCCATGAAAAGTATTTACCCCCTTGGAAGTTTTCATATTTGATTGTTTTACAATAGAGGATAAAGTAATTCATAATATTATGTTTGATGAGGTAGTAATATAATTTAATCTTTTATTTACTTTTTATTACATTTTATTACGTTTCACGTTTTTACTTCTACTTTTATTTTTTACTATGTTGTATTATTCATTGTATTTAAAATAGACAGTTGTAGCAAAATTCTCAAGTAATTGATTACTAAGGACCAAACTGTCTTCCTCCCGCACCATGCATTCTCTTCTATATATCATCTCTTTAAACACAATCACTTTCTCGGACTTAGGAACACCCTGACGTCCTTTGAGCGGCTCAGCTACAAGATAGCGTGTGCCCAGCGATAGCCCCAGAGGTTAACAAGTGAAGCAAGAACGGGGCATGGCCCCTAGTATAATATAATATAATATAATATAATATAATATAATATAATATAATATAATATAATATAATATAATATAATATAATATAATATAATATAATATAATATAATATAATATAGGCCGGCACGGTGGCACAGTGGTAGTGCTGCTGCCTCGCAGTTAGGAGACCGGGGTTCGCTTCCTGGGTCCTCCCTGCGTGGAGTTTGCATGTTCTCCCCGTGTCTGCGTGGGTTTCCTCCGGGCGCTCCGGTTTCCTCCCACATTCCAAAGACATGCAGGTTAGGTGGATTGGCGATTCTAAATTGGCCCTAGTGTGTGGGTGTGTTTGTGTGTGTCCTGCGGTGGGTTGGCACCCTGCCCAGGATTGTTTCCTGCCTTGTGCCCTGTGTTGGCTGGGATTGGCTCCAGCAGACCCCCGTGACCCTGTGTTCGGATTCAGCGGGTTGGAAAATGGATGGATGGATAATATAATATAATATAATATAATATAATATAATATAATATAATATAATATAATATAATATAATATAGGCCGGCACGGTGGCACAGTGGTAGTGCTGCTGCCTCGCAGTTAGGAGACCGGGGTTCGCTTCCTGGGTCCTCCCTGCGTGGAGTTTGCATGTTCTCCCCGTGTCTGTGTGGGTTTCCTCCGGGTGCTCTGGTTTCCTCCCACAGTCCAAAGACATGCAGGTTAGGTGCATTGGCGATCCTAAATTGTCCCGTGGGGTGTGTGTGTGTGTGTGTGTGTGTGTGCATGCCCTGCAGTGGGTTGGTACCCAGCCTGGGGTTTGTTTCCTGCCTTGCTCCCTGTGCTGGCCGGGATTGGCTCCAGCAGACCCCCATGACCCTGTAGTTAGGATATAGTGGGTTGGATAATGGATGGATGGAATATATAATATATAAATTCCTAAGCCTAAAAGTGCAATGATTTTGTGCAATGATTTTATGCAACGTTGTGTCACATTTTTTGTCACGCTTTAAATTGGGCTTATTTTAAAACTTACTTATATATGTTTGGTATCGTTCTTTTCAGAATTTATCAAACTTAAATGTGATGTTGTTAGATTTTCAGATTCTTATTCCATTTTTAAATTATAAACTAAAATATCAATAACTCACATCCCGTGAGACAAGACTTTGTGCCAAGACATTTAACCACGCCCGGGGCCGGAAATAAAAGACAAGGAGTAGATGACAAAGACAGCTGCTGTAAAGGCTTTTAAATGTTTGAAATGCCACGCGAGATGCAAATCACACGGCATCGCAGCAGAAGCTATCCAGCAGCTGATTGAGCAAAGAGGAGGTAAAATAAAACTATTTGTTTCCCATTGTATCACCGCTTAAGAGGGAGTTTCAGAGGAGTGACCGCATCTCCTTGGGGTGTGTTCAGCCCCCCTCTTCACAACACGAGCAGCAGAGACGCGATGTGGCTAGCGCATAGTGTAGGCCGGGGGGTTGGCGAGCGAAGCAAGCAGGGGGTAAGCCCATAATATAATATAATATAATATAATATAATATAATATAATATAATATAATATAATATAATATAACTATCTGTGTAAGCCCATGCTGTAAAAAGCATGTGGTCCTGGAAAGTATTGAAATTGTCAGAAAAAAATTGAAATGTAGAGATGTCAGGTAATTGAATGAAACTACTCTGGGCATCTCTCTCCTAGGAGGATTCGTTTTGACGACATGCTTGCATCATTTGCACATTAGCAGGAAATGTAAAAGGGATACAGTTTTGTCAGTCTTAGCAGCTAAGCGACTTTGTGTTTCTTCTGAGGTTTCGTTTTGCTGACATGCTGGCCTCGCTTGTGTTATTAGCGGCTAAGCGAGTTTTCTGTTTCTTCGGAGGTGGAACTCTTAGGGCCATTATCCCCTACCCTACCCCAGACACACACACTTCCATGCATAGATGTTTATATATAATATAATATAATATAATATAATATAATATAATATAATATAATATAATATAATATAATATAATATAATATAATATAATATAATATAATATAATACATCTCTCCCCAGTGTTATGGTGGTAATTCTAAGATGCTGAACAAAAAAATGGCACTAAACAAAGGATCCATTTGGCTTCTTTTAATATCAGCTAACTCTCACAATAGTGAAATTTTGAAGGCAAGCTCCTGGCCAAAGCGTGCAGTTGTGGGGTTCCCGCATTCAGCTCTGGCCTGCTTCAAGAGGGTACAGAACACAATTTGACATTAAAGAGTCCTTTTGTGTTGATCAGTATCAAAAAACAAATTAACTCTACTGGAGTTCAATGTTTTCATCTTATACTGTGGCTTTCTGTTTGTCTGTCCAGGATTTTAAATCACCTGTAGCTCACAAACTGTTTGACATATTGACCTGAAATTTGGCACGCATATACTACGTGATGTCTACTATCTGCTTTCAGGGTGATGATTGACATCCAAGGTTATTCCTCTATTTATTTTTATTTTATTTTATTGAGGAATTGTGCGATTGGCTCCAGCAGACCCCCATGACCCTGTAGTTAGGATATATGGTTGGATAATGGATGGATGGATGGATAATATAATATATAAATTCCTAAGCCTAAAAGTGCATTGATTTTGTGCAACGATATTATGACGAATAATACGTGACACTTAGGAATTATAATGCATAATAATGTGAAAATGAAAAATAACAATTTCCTAAAATGAACATAGTAGATCTAGGATTTCAGTATATAATTTAAGAGGAGCGTGTGTGCATTTCCATATCGAGTTAAGATCTAAGTAAAGACCTCTGCTATACTAAACAGTAACTCATACAATGATAAACAATAGTAGTTCAACAACTCAATCGAAATACACAAAGCGCTTGTCTGATGCTGGTAACAATAAGGTTCACAATGAAGGATCACACTGTCATGCTGAATGTTTGGAAGGCGCTAATTAGTTGAAACTGTTTGTAGCGATTTGTCCTAAAAGTGAAGTGTCGTATAGTGCTCAGAAACGATACACAAATTTAAGCATACTGGAGGATAGTTTATGTCGTATTTTTCTAAAATATACATTCAGTACGACACCTGTGCCTCCAGACACTCAAATATGAAGATGAATGTGTCTTACAGTCACACTCTTAACATATATATATATATATATATATATATATATATATATATATATATATATATATATACAGTAATCCCTCCTCCATCGCGGGGGTTGCGTTCCAGAGCCACCCGCGAAATAGGAAAATCCGCGAAGTAGAAACCATATGTTTATATGGTTATTTTTAGAATGTCATGCTTGGGTCACAGATTTGCGCAGAAACACAGGAGGTTGTAGAGAGACAGGAACGTTATTCAAACACTGCAAACAAACATTTGTCTCTTTTTCAAAAGTTTAAACTGTGCTCCATGACAAAACAGAGATGACAGTTCTGTCTCACAATTAAAAGAATGCAAACATATCTTCCTTTTCAAAGGAGTGCAAAGCAAGCAGTCAAAAAAAAAATCAATAGGGCTTTTAAGTATGCGAAGCACCGCCGGTACAAAGCTGTTGAAGGCGGCAGCTCACACCCCCTCTGTCAGGAGCAGGAAGAGACAGAGAGAGAGCCACAGAAAAACAAAGTCAAAAATCAATACGTGCCCTTTGAGCTTTTAAGTATGCGAAGCACTGTGCAGCATGTCCTTCAGGAAGCAGCTGCACACAGCCCCCCTGCTCACACCCCCCTACGTCAGCGCAAGAGAGAGAGAGAGAGAGAGAGAAAGTAAGCTGGATAGCTTCTCAGCCATCTGCCAATAGCGTCCCTTGTATGAAATCAACTGGGCAAACCAACTGAGGAAGCATGTGCCAGAAATTAAAAGACCCATTGTCCGCAGAAACCCGCGAAGCAGCGAAAAATCCGCGATATATATTTAAATATGCTTACATATAAAATCCGCGATGGAGTGAAGCCGCGAAAGGCGAAGCGCGATATAGCGAGGGATCACTGTATATATATAGTCACACACGTGCAATTAAGAGGCAGACTAAAATCTCAAAGGTGAGTGAAATATCGCAAGAGGAAGGATTATCACGTGGTACTTACCTGAACCTCTTCTCTTCACAGGAGAACCGAAGAAAAATAATTGTGGCTATTTCCCGGCTTCAAAATGGCCGCCGAGACATCACTTCCGACTCTCACCTTGGACATCACTTCTGGTTCCACCCCCATGACGCAATTTCCTGCTAACCATTTCCTGCCAACCATTTCCTGTTCCCATCATCCACCATTCTATAAAAACGCTCTTTTGTCAATGCCACATTGTCATCTGTTACAATACATGTACTTTTGATCAACCTTTTGCATTTTTTGCTTTCATTTGTCCACAGGACAATATACGGAGACGGTCCCCAAATCTTTATCTTGTGAAGATTCCTTTTTTGTTTGTGGTATTACTTCCACAATTGGCATAGCTGGCAGGAGTTTTGCTCTCAAAGATGGCAGAAGGGCAAGACGTAAACAGCGTGCTGTCCACAATTGTGAGCGAACTGCGCATTTTGAAGATACAGATGGCCGAAACAAGAACTCAACTCGCCGAGTCCGAGGCTTATGCTGTGGCAGCAGTATGGACGGGGGCCGCGCTGTCACTGCCAACCCAATTAACTTATGTAACGGAAGACGATGACATTGAGTCTTATTTCTTGGTATTTGAACGAACAGTGAAGCGGAACGCATGGCCGACGTCAGAATGGGCGTACCTACTGGCTCCCTACCTGAAGGGGAATAGCGCAGAGAGCCTATTATGATTTAACCGAGGAGCAGACTGACAACTATGATGTTCTCAAAGCGGAGGTGTTCAAGCACTATGGCATATATCCGGAGCAGCAGGCGAGAGAATGGAGGGAGTGGAAGTTCGATCCCGAATGTCCTCAAAGAACCCAGGCATTTGAGGCGTGGAGTAAGGTTTTTCGCTGGCTACGGCCTGACATAAATAACTCCCATAAGATGACCGAGTTGCTTGCCTGTGAGACATTCGGTCATGCCCTCCCTGATGTCATCGCCCAGCAGATCCGGAAACAAAACTTTGACAGTATGGACACCCTGATCAAGGTCGCTGAGCATCACTGGGCAACTTGTAAATCGGGGTGATCAGAATGGTTCTCTCACCGTACCCAACAGGCACGTGGGGTAGCCCCTGAGCCCTCCTGCCAACCTCCCGAGCCTGCCATCGGTAAAAGGGACAAACAATTCAACCTACCCCACTGTTTCAAGTGTGGAGAGGTTGGCCATCTGTCCCCAAACTGCATATACGAACCCATGAATTGCTCACTAGGGAAGGAGGAAAGGTACTGTGCCACTGTGATTAACCCTTTATGTCTTCCTTATACAGGTGCAGTTATTATAAATAGCCGGAAGGTAAGGACAATGTTCGATTCCAGGAGTAACATTTCCATTGTTGCTTCCCGATTCGTTTTACCACGACAATGGCTTAAAATAAAAACTAGCCTAAAATGTTTTCATGGGGATATCCGGTATTATAAAACCGCTAACTGTGTAGTAACGGTAGATCAAGTTATGATTAAAATGACAATGGCAGTATTACCGGATCCCCCATTTCCAGTCATATTAGGGAGAGATTAGAAAGAAATTAACAGCGGTAAAAACATAACTGCTCCTGAAAAGAATTTGGGATTAATAATGGAAAGTTCGCCTACTCCGACTGCCTCCACGTCGTGTACTACAGTCACTAGGACCCATGCAAGTACTCAGTATGAGGGAGTCGATGTCCCATCGTCCTCTGCAGGAACTAGTACGGTTAACTTGGAGGATGTAGTGGCAGAAGCCCCTCCCATTGAGGTCAATAGAGACCCTATTCAAACTTTATCATCCCAATTTTGAATCACCTTAAAATTTGCTAGGAATGCAGTATCATCTACCGAGGGTCATACAATCCTAGATCCCATGCCACCGATGCCTTTCTTTGTAATAAAAAATAAACTATTATATCGAGTAGCAGAACACGGGGGTGAAGTGAGAGCATTACTGTTAGTACCACACACTTTTCGGCTAAAAGTGTGTGAGCTGGCACATGCTTACCTTCTAGGAGCCCATTTAGTCTCTGAAAAAACGTTGGAGAGAATAAAACACCGTTTTTATTGGCCGGGAATTCATGATGAGGTCCGACGTGTTTGTGCCTCATGCCCCGAGGGCCAACTTCATCAGATTCCTAGGAGGGACCGAGCTCCTCTCATTCCCCTTCCCCTGATAGATGTACTATTTGAACGAGTTGGTATCGACCTCGTAGGACCATTAGAACCCTTGTTAAAAGGCTTCAAATACATTTTAGTTCTAGTAGATTATGCTACTCGATTTCCTGAAGCTGTTCCCTTGCGCTCAGCTAATACAAAAAACATCACACAGGAACTAGTAGGGGTATTCACACGTGTTGGGATCCCCAAAGATGTTCTAACATACCAAGGGACTTCTTTCACTTCAGAGACGTTCAGGAAGGTGGCTAAATTACTCAGAATAAAACATCTGAAAACATCGGTCTATCACCCCCAAATGGACGGGTTGGTAGAACGATCAACCAAACCTTAAAACAGATGTTACATAAGGTAGTTACTGCAGATGGAAGAAACTGGGATCATTTACTTCCTCTCATGTTGTTTGCCTTCCTCTCATGTTGTTTGCCAACAGGCCTCTACCGGGTTTTCTCCATTTGAATTATTATATGGAAGACAACCCCATGGGCTATTGGCTATGTTAAAAGAAGGTTGGGAAGAAAAGGACCTTTCTACCTCAAATATACTTGAATATATCATGCAATTACACAACAGATTGGAAAAAATTACACCTATACTAAAAGAAAATTTGGAAAAAGCTCAAGCAGCACAGTCACGTTATTATAATAGAAACACCACCATTCGTGAATTTGTCCCGGGTGATCATGTAATGGTGCCCGTTACAACCTCACATTCTATATTATTGGTCCATTGACAAGGCCTTTACGAAATTAAGGAACGAAAAGGGCTCATTGATTATTTGGTTAAACAACTAAACCATCGTCCGAGTGAACGAGTTTATCACATAAATTTGCTGAAGCCATGGAAGGACAGGGAAATTGATCCCTCGTCAGGCCAGCCTTCGTTCCCTTTTCATATCACACTCTGACCTTAATTTGACTCCAAAACAAAAACAGGACCTAGAAATGGCTATCCTGTCAGTACCTGAGGTTGTAAACGAACTACCGGGATGTACTACTCTGATTGAGCATGACATTATTACGGACCCAGGGGTGAATGCTAGATTTAGGAGTTATTGAAGAAAGTTATAGCCCCCTGGTCTAGTCCAATTGTCTTACTTCCTAAACCAGATGGGTCATGGAGGTTTTGTAATGACTTTCAATGACTTAATCAGGTTTCAAAATTTGACGCATATCCAATGCTGCGAGTAGACGATTTGCTTGATCAGCTTGGGAATGCGCAATTCCTAACTACTCTTGACATGACTAAAGGGTATTGGCAAATTCCCTTAACGCCTCCGCAAAAGAAAAAAATGCTTTTATTACACCCAGAGGACATTGGCAATACAAGGTCCTTCCGTTTGGTTTGCACGGGGCACCAGCAACTTTTCAATGTCTGGTAGACACACTGCTATGGCCCCACAACTCATTTAGTGCCGCCTACCTGGATGACGTAATCATCTATTCCGGCACATGGAAGGAGCATGTAATGCAGGTTAAAAAGGTGCTTTCTACATTGGCACTAGCAGGTTTAATCCAAAAAAGTGTTTTTTTGGATCGAAGGAAGCCAAATATTTGGACAACCTAGTGGGCGGGGGCACTATTAAACCACAATGTTCCAAAAAAGAGGCAGGTTCAAGCATTTCTATTCTTAGCGGGATACTATCGCCATTTTGTACCTTGTTTCTATGCCCTTATCTGACATAACAAAGAAAAGAGCACCCTTAAAAGTGGTATGGGATGACAAGGCGGATAAGGTATTCTGTGACTTGTAATTGACCCTTACGTCAGCACCTGTTTTGAAATCTTGTGACTTTTCTCTCCCTTTTATTCTCCAGACCGACGCATCGGACACAGGATTGGGTGCCGCGTTGAGCCAATGCGTCAATGGTGCTGAATACCCCATTATGTACCTCAGCCGGAAACTGCTGGACAGGGACACCAAGTATGCCGCGGTGGAGCGAGAAGCCTTGGCGATTAAATGGGCTATCACGCAGTTAAGGTACTAACTATTGGGACGGGAATTTACCCTACAGTGGATGTCCCTTCACCGGGGGTCTAATCCCCGTGTCACGAGGTGGTTTTTGGACCTTTAACCTTATCGTTTTAGTGTTGTTTATCGTAAATGTTCCTTGTAGGCCAACGCGGATGCTTTCTCCTGTGCCCAGAAACTCTTGGTGCAGGCTGCCCGACCCGATGGGTCTGGGCTGAGTGGGGGGGTCATGTCACACACGTGCGATTAGGGGGCAGTCAAAAAGCTCAAAGGTGAGTGAAATATCGCGAGAGGAAGGATTGTCATGCGGTACTTAACTGAACCTCTTCTCTTCACAGTAGAACCAAAGAAAAATAATTGCGGCTATTTCCGGGCTTCAAAATGGTCGACGTGATGTCACTTCTGGCGACTCCATATGGCATTACTTCCGGCTCTCACCTTGGCCATCACTTCCGGTTCCTCCCCCATGACTCCATTTCTTGCCAACCATTTCCTGTGCCCATCATCCACCATTCTATAAAAACACCATTTTGTCAATGCCACATTGTCATCTGTTACAATACGTGTACTTTTGATCAACCTTTTGCATTTTTTGCTTTCATTTGTCCTCAGAACAAAATACGGGGACGGTCCCCAAACCTTTATCTTGTGAAGATTCCTTTTTGTTTGTGGTATTATTTCCACTATATATATATATATATATATATATATATATTTTTTTTTTTTTTTTTTTTTTTTTTTTTTTTGACGTTATGTATCAGACAAAGGAAATCACATCATAGCCACAATAACAATCATGGATCGTCAGCATCTACCTGAACTGCTGTTTCAGTCTGTCATTGATCTATATCAACTGTGTATGTACAGTAATGTCAGTATAAATTACAAAATATCACTCACAGCACAGTGGCTTTAAATGTGTCGATACTTTACAAAGCTTCCTTTGAACTGTGCATGTCAGCTCAGTGCTTCGACCCATGCTTGGATGGTTAATTTCCACAGTGAATGTGTGCTCAGTGCTTTGAATCACACATTTCAGTTTCATTGCACATGTCAGCTTAGTGCTTCAAACCACACTCGGGTTTTGTGCGTGGGGAGTGGGGGTGTTAATTTCAACTGCGCATATCAGCTTGGCGTTTTGAATCCTTATTCGAGCTTTGTTTGAACTACACATGGCCTTGCCAGATTTTAAAAACTCGACAGAACTGTCATGCAAAATAAATATTTGTGGATTATCAATACATTTTACATAATTGTGCCTGTTACTGCTTAGTGTGGAGAAACAAAATTATAAATCATAAATCTTACAAATGCTTGACTGGTAGAATGCATAATGCTACAAATAAGAGCTTTAGTAATACGGGTCATGACACCTCTGCCACCATAATATTGTAGTGACCAGGGTTGTTGTTTTCTTTACTCCAATGTTCATGGTGACATTTACATGTGGTGTAGGAATGTTGATTGTCATACGCAGTAGAAGCTCAAGTTAGTTAATTGCTAACAAGCTTGGTGTTTGGATGCACGCTAAAAGCTCTCCATACTCTGAGCCAGAGCAACGACCTGTCAAGCAGCATCTGTTTCATTAGATTCAATGTATATGTTCTACTGAATACTCCTGGATACTGTGCATTAATTATTAAAGGCTTCCTGATGGGTTTCTTTGTCGTAGACCAGTTTTTAGCCATGCCACATGGAAAAGTACAACAATACTCTCTTCTCATAAATATCCCCCTTTGCCTCTTATCATTATCATCACTATTATTATTATAATTAATAAAAATATATCAAAAGTGAGTATGTATCTTGTTTCATGTATGTAACAAAACTGACAAATTGTTGTTATGGGTAATGATTGCATATTTAGGGCTTTGAATTATTAAATATTAAATTAATCAGATGGAATTTGTTCTTACATTGGTTGTCAATGGGCCTTGGGGGGATACACAGTAAATGTGCCGGTGACTTGGTTTGTGCTTATGTAACTGTAAGATTGGTTAGGAATGGTATAGACAGGAGAACTACCATTTTTATTTAAGAAAATGCTTTATTTTTGCGCTGTGCTGTGATTTATTATCGTAGTATTTCCCTCTACATACCCTTTACCTGTTTACTCAAGGGTAAGTGTACTCGTCAAGTTCATTATTGGGTTGGTCTACTGTTGCACTTTAAGATGAACACACATATACATAGCTATACGCATACACACAGACCCTAACCACAATAGTGCCCCATGAATGACACACACACGCTGATTAACCTTTAGCACTTTAAAACACACAAATGCTTTAGGAATAACACAGCTTGTCATTCAGCACTTCAAGAGACTTGCTTATTATCGGCATGAACAAAATACGATGTTTTAATGATATCTCAGACCTAAATATTACTTTTGGTTTACAGGAATACATTTAAACATACAAAGGCTCAGCATCCTTGACTATAGGCCATTTATCAGCCAAGAATACCTTACTTTACGTTCTGTTCCCTACTACTGAGTGGAGCTCTCACTCGCGGCCTTAATAAACCTCGTAGCACTGGGGTAATAGAAAATCTCTGACTGGACCAGGTACTCAAAGAAATCTCTTATTACTTCAGTCATTCTATAGACATTAAGACAAAGCATAGGAAGTTAAAAAGCAGCATGGTATTTATTACAGGAATAATAATAATACCACTGGAACAAAGAATAATAGAAAATAGGATTGATAGAAAAGTCTGGATATATATAGTCTTTAGAAAAAGCTTACGAAAAAGTAACACATGACAAGGATGAATGTCCCAGGGCGGCGTTTGATTTAGCAATCGACGTTTATGAAAATGCTGTTAACTGACGATCGGATGAAAACTGGTCATACGTGTCTTTGTTTTCTTCTCTGACGTCGTTCTTCCGTTGTCACTGTTTCTCTTCTTCTGATGTTGCTTTCAGATGAGGCATATTCATTATAAAGTATCATGCTGTGGTTTCACAACACATGATTGTTGTATGCACCTGATTGGCTATTTGTCAATATGATGGAAGAATGTTGCTCAAACTCTTTAATATTTTCCCAGACTGTAAACCAAATTGTTGTTTCAGATATCCATCCATAAAGTAATCAATATCCTGAGATATCGGTTCAGTCTTCCTTTCCCAGGCTGTTAAACGATTTTAGCAATATGCTGTGAAAAACTGTTATAAAAGTGAGGTATAAGGGAAGAGGATATGCCTTTTATATTAGATAGATAGATAGATAGATATAATGCCTATACAAGTGTTCTACATCTGAATTCATCTTGTTGGGATTGAGCAAAATATGAAATATAGAGAATAATTTGTAGATTTTATACATTTTCAGCAGCTCCGTGTAGGACTATATGTGTATGTGTATTTTTCTACTTTTATCTTTTTTTTATTTTTTATTTATTGATCACTCCTACCACTTTATTTTATGTGGATTTGTTCCCTGGACACACTTACTTTTACAACATGGGCATGGATTTTTACACGCCGAAACTCGCCTATTCAAGTACTCAACTTCGAGCGCTGAGAACAAATGCCAGTGCCGGTGTGGTTCCCTATTTACCTGACGAGGTAAGAAGACGGTATCGTGGCAGCAGAGCCGGCACTAAGCTAAAAATGAAGCGGCTTGCGAGAAAGTGGCGTTTTAAGCCTTCGGTGCCTTCTGTTATTCTGGAGAATGTGAACTCAATCTCAAATAAGATCGACGAACTGGCTGCGCTGGTGAAAAATGTCAGAACCTTCAGAGAATGCAGTTTGTTGTGTTTCTGCGAAACGTGGCTAACTAAGACCATCCCAGATGCTAATGTGGAGCTACCCGGGTTTAGCACAGTTAGAGCGGACAGAGACTCAAGTACCTGTGGGAAGCACAAAGGAGGAGGACTCGCTCTCTATGTTAATACACGGTGGTGTAACTCTGGACATGTTAAAGTCAAAATCTCCACTTGCTGCAGGGACATCGAACTGTTGGCCATAAGTCTGCGTCCCTATTACTTGCCCAGATAGTTTGGACATGTCATTGTTGTCATCGTGTATATTCCTCCTCGGGCGGACGTGGAGCTAGCGAGTGACATCATCCATTCTGCTGTTGCTAAGTTACAAACGCAGCACCCAGAGGCACTTGTGCTAATCGCTGGAGACTTTAACCATGTGACGCTGGACAAAACATTACCTGCATTCTGCCAGTATGTGGACTGCAACAGCCGGGGAATTAAGACTATTGATTTACTGTATGCAAACGTTAAAGACGCATACAGTGCCACCCCGCTGCCTGCGCTTGGGAAAGGAGATCATAACCTGGTTCTGCTTCAGCCTCACTACAAACCAAAAGTGAAAGTCCTACCTGTAACCACACGATCACTCAGCAAGTGGACCCCGGAGGCTGAGAATGCTCTGAGACAATGTTTTGGAACTACAGACTGGGATATCCTGCAGGGATCACATAGTGAGAACATTGAGGAGGTTGTTGATTGCACTACTGACTACATCAACTTCTGTATGGACATTGTAGTTCCAGTAAGAACTGTACGATGCTATGCTAACAACAAGCCATGGATTACAAGTGACATCAAGGGCCTTTTGAACCAGAAGAAAAGGGCTTTTAAAGACGGTGATCAGCATGAGCTCAAGTGCGTGCAGAAGGAACTCCGAGTCCAGCTCAGGGCGGCGAAGGAGCAGTACAGGAGAAAGCTGGAGCAGAAGTTGCAGAACAACAGCATGAAGGAAGTGTGGGATGGGATGAAGATCATCACTGGCTGCAGCTCGAAGCGGGGTACCACCATCGAGAGAGACATGAAGAGAGCAAACCAAATGAACATCTTCTTTAACAGGTTTGACCACCCTAACCCACTCTCACCTCGGAGTACTGCACTCTCTACACATCCTTCTGCTGATACCAACATAGGAGAGACATCCCCACCCACAATTACAGCAGCGCAAGTAGGCAGAGAGCTGAGGAAACTTCGTGCCAGCAAAGCAGCAGGTCCAGATGGAGTATCACCATGACTGCTGAAGGTCTGTGCATCAGAGCTGGGGGGTCCTCTACAGCGCATCTTCAACCTGAGCCTGGAACAGGGGAAAGTCCCAAGGCTTTGGAAAACATCTTGCATCACCCCAGTCCCAAAGGTATTACGTCCTGGTGAGCTGAATGACTTCCGGCCTGTCGCTCTAACATCACATGTGATGAAGACCATGGAGCGGCTGCTGCTTCACCACCTGAGGCCACAGGTCCAACACGCCCTCGACCCTCTGCAGTTCGCATACCAGGAGAAGGTGGGAGCGGAAGATGCCATCATCTATATGCTACATCGATCCCTCTCCCACTTGGACAGAGGCAGTGGCGCTGTAAGAAT
The DNA here is from genome assembly GCF_900747795.2 of Erpetoichthys calabaricus. Lineage (NCBI taxonomy): Eukaryota > Metazoa > Chordata > Cladistia > Polypteriformes > Polypteridae > Erpetoichthys > Erpetoichthys calabaricus. The sequence goes on along the minus strand of NC_041396.2, from coordinate 283,354,909 downwards.
TATGTTTCTAGACTTCTCTAGCGCCTTCAACACCATCCAACCTCTGCTCCTTAGGGACAAGCTGACAGAGATGGGAGTAGATTCATACCTGGTGGCATGGATCGTGGACTATCTTACAAACAGACCTCAGTATGTGCGTCTCGGGAATTGCAGATCTGACATTGTGGTCAGCAACACAGGAGCGCCGCAGGGGACTGTACTTTCTCCGGTCCTGTTCAGCCTATATACATCGGACTTCCAATATAACTCGGAGTCCTGCCACGTGCAAAAGTTTGCTGACGACACTGCTATCGTGGGCTGCATCAGGAGTGGGCAGGAGGAGGAGTATAGAAACCTCATCAAGGACTTTGTTAAATGGTGCGACTTAAACCACCTACAACTGAACACCAGCAAAACCAAGGAACTGGTGGTGGATTTTAGGAGACCCAGGCCCCTCATGGACCCCGTGATCATCAGAGGTGACTGTGTGCAGAGGGTGCAGACCTATAAATACCTGGGAGTGCAGATGGACGATAAATTGGACTGGACTGCCAATACTGATTCTCTGTGCAAGAAAGGACAGAGCCGCCTGTACTTCCTTAGAAGACTGGCATCCTTCAACATCTGCAGTAAGATGCTGCAGATGTTCTATCAGATGGTTGTGGCGAGTGCCCTCTTCTACGCAGTGGTGTGCTGGGGAGGCAGCATTAAGAAGAAGGATGCCTCACGCCTGGACAAACTGTTGAGGAAGGCAGGCTCTATTGTTGGCATAGAGCTGGACGGTTTGACATCCGTAGCAGAGCAACGGGCACTCAGCAGGCTCCTATCAATTATGGAGAATCCACTACATCCATTAAACAGTGTCATCTCCAGACAGAGGAGCAGTTTCAGCGACAGACTGCTGTCACTGTCCTGCTCCACTGACAGACTGAGAAGATCATTTCTCCCCCAAACTATGCGACTCTTCAATTCCACCAGAGGGGGTAAACGTTGAACATTATTCAAGTTATTGTCTGTTTTTTTTTTTTTTTTTTTTTTTACCTGCATTTTTTATTACTCTTTAATTTAATATTTTTTGCTGCTGGAGTATGTGAATTTCCCCCTGGGATTAATAAAGTATCTATCTATCTATCTATCTATCTATCTATCTATCTATCTATCTATCTATCTATCTATCTATCTATCTATCTATCTATCTATCTATCTATCTATCTATCTATCTATCTATCTATCTATCTATCTATCTATCTATCTATCTATCTATCTATCTACATCATAACACAGACCAAGACAAATTTGTACTGATTTCTCATCCTGACCTTTGAGGATGTGTTTACAAGGGAGGGATGTTGCTGGTAAAGTCAGATTTTATCCCACTGATCTTTGTTGCCACAGCACTGGAGTGGATTTTTAATGCTGAGTTTCACATATAGCAATCACCAAGTTCTCTGTACATTACAAAGACATCTACGGTGGCTGCTGGTGGTGTCCATGGTGGATGTTTCTGTTTGAATGACAGTTGTAATTAGTTATGCAGCACATACTTTTATTCACATTACACTTTTCATATAAAGTAGATATCAACTATAGACTGTGGATCACTAAATACTAACAGTGTTTATCTTGGAGTGGCCTCTGTGTGTGTGTGTGTGTGTGTGTGACATGTGTGCTGGTGACTGCATCTTTGCTATGTCTCTCAGTCCCTCTGAACGATTTCAGCCTGATCTGCCACATTGGGTTTGTTATCATCGTTTGCAATGGTGAAGTTTATAGTCCTCAGGCTGGAAATGAATAGAAGATGGATTAAGAATGTGAATTTCCCATCGGGATTAATAAAGTATCTATCTATCTATCTATCTATCTATTGGAAATATATGAACTGCCTTCTGCAAATTAGTCATTGCATTTTTGATAGTGATTCTAAGTGGGAATGATTGCAGAGCAAATCTCTTATGTGATCCTTCAACAGTATAATTTAGGTTATAAATATACGTATCACACCTGATCTTTTCTTTTAGGTGACACTTTGATCCTACTTGAGCCCAGGTTTGCACTATGTGCAGAATATGAAAAGCAATCAGTCTTAGTCAGTTGAGCCACAGGATGGCAAGATCAATGCTTGTGATAGATTTGACTGTGACAGCGTCTTTACTGGGTGCCGAACCTTTTATTTTAAGCTCCACAAAATATTACCAATATAAAGTATTAATAACTGAAATATTTACAGTAGTTACTTAATGGAATAATAGTGTCTGTTAATTTAAGGCTTTCATCTTCTTTCTCAAATGTACTCGCCTATTTTATGACAATATAGAGGGTTAAGCCTTTATCTTCCATCTACTCAGTTTTAAATAAGTCAGAACAAAGAAAATATTTAAATAGAAATAAAGAGGCCTATTTTCAACCTATTTATTTATTTTGTATGTATGTATGTATGATTGTATGTATTTATTTTTTAACACCTACACTATTGGAGCTGTGGAACCCCAAACTATGGTTCAGTAAATGAGATCTCAAGAAAAGATGAGGAATAATAATAATGATAACATTTAAAAAGAACATTTTTAATAAATGAGCTGCAGGCTCTCTGAACAATGTGCCTTATTTGGTTTTATGAAAACTTTTGTTTTTCATATAGTACATTCCACCTATTGATATTAGTTACATTATTTTATTTTATTTTATTGATTTTAGTGTAATCATTCCATACAAATAGATACATTTTTACAAAAAATAGGATTGAAAACAAATCAACCCCCACTCCTGTTAAAGAGAGCATGACCAACAGAATAAAACTTAAAGCTAGTAAAAATAAATAAATTGATGAGTTTAATAGGTGGAAAAAGATAAATGGAGAAGAAAAAGAAATGGGAAGAGAATCTACTTCCTCAGTGCTTTAAGAGCTTATTCTAAAATATTATTGACCAGTAATGGTGCACTGCACAATAACGTACAGTGAATACACTTGACTTGAGCATTCATAGTATTCATTCTCTTTCTCTGTACGTTTAGCATTCGTTTGCTCAGAGGTTGATGTGCTTGATGCTTCCTGAGCAGCTCTTCTTTACTCCACCCTAGCGGCCCGCTGCTTCTCTTCTTTCATCGGCATCTTTTCGCGTTAAAACTGATTAAGTTAGTTTTTGTGTTGCGATTACTTAGTATGTTTCTTTAATTTTTCAAATAATCTGGCACTTAAGTCTTCAATATGCCTCAAGAATGATTAGCGAAGGTGGTAGGGAATGAGAACGGCGCCCGTACGCATGCACCACACGGCCGCCCCGCTGCGGGCAGCTGAGAGTTGATTCTACTATAAAATAAAATAAAAATAAAAAGAGTAATAAAATCATCACCCCGAATGCGGATAGTAGATGTCACATAGTGTACCAAATTTCAAGTCAATAGGTGAAACGGTTTGCGAGTTACAGGCGATTTAAAATCCTGGACACGCAATCTACTTCCTCAGTGCTTTAAGAGCTTATTATAAAATATTATTGATTAGATCCTGCCAGGTTTTGAAAACGTTCTGCACAGACCCTCTAACTGAGAATTAGATTTTTTCCAATTTCAAGTAATATTAAACATCAGTTACAATCTGACTTAAAAGAGGAGAGTTAGGATTCTTCCAGTTTAGCAAAATAAGTCTGCGTGCCAATAGTGTAGTGAAGGCAATCACAGTTTGTTTGTCCTTCTTCACTTTAAGCCCATCTGGAAGAACACCAAACACACCTGTTAATGGGTTAGGAGGGATTGTGACAACAAAGCTGTCTGAAAGGCACTTAGGAATTTTTGTCCAGAATGATGTTAATTTGGTGCAGGCCGAAAACATGTGATCCAGTGAGGCTGGAACTTGATTACAGCGTTCATAGGTTGGATCTTGTCCTGGAAACATTTTAGACAATTTTAAGCGAGACAGATGTGCTTGATATGTAATTTTAAGTTGAATAAAATTGTATGCTTTGCGCATATGGAGCTCAAATTAATTCTCTGCATTGCTACCTTCCACTCCTTTTCTGAGATGTTGAGTGAGAGATCCTTTATCCTTTGTCCTCTTGGATCTTTGAAAGGGAGGGACTGTAAAATAATTTTACAGTGCATCCAGAAAGTATAAACAGCGCATCACTTTTTCCACCTTTTGTTATGTTACAGCCTTATTCCAAAATGTATTAAATTCATTTTTTTCCTCAGAATTCTACTTACAACACCCCATAATGACAACGTGAAAAAAGTTTACTTGAGGTTTTTGCAAATTTATTAAAAATAAAAAAACTCAGAAATCACATGTACATAAGTATTCACAGCCTTTGTCGTGAAGCTTTGCCGAGACTTAACACTGCCAAATAAAGTCTTTTTAAAATCATTTATAACATCACACGATTCTTTGGGACAAGTCATGAATGAGTCTTTACTCTACATATTCCTGTATCGATATCAAAGTTCCCCTGAATCTCCACACTCCCTGGTTGTGTGCAGAGTGCTCCTCTTCGCCAGTATGATGTGCACTGCCTGAGAGACCAATTGCTTGACCCAAGAATGTTTATGTAGAAATAGGGTTGACTAGGTAAAACTCTAAACCTTTAGGTTTAAATATTTGCATTGAAGATTTTAGGGTCTACAAAGCATGATTTAGGAGTGGGAGGGTGAGTATTTGGCTCTGCTATCAGCTGATGGTCCAACTGGCTCCTGAGTGGGGAAAGGGTGTTAGGGGATGTTACTAAAGTTAAGGTGAGATTCATGTTAAAGGAAGTTTTCCATGCTTGACAGCTAAAATATAAATAAATAAAAAATAAAATTATATTTACAAAAAAAAAAAAAAACTATTTCACTGCTCTTTCCTCCACCTCCCTTCTCCGTTTCCTACATTCAGCCCCTGATGGCTTTGATCTTTTCATGATGATGTACATTAACATACAAGGGACGAGTGCACTGTACTAGTGAGCATACATCATGCTAAGTGCTAGACAACATGATGCACAGCAAAAGTAAAAATCAATCGCAGCAGGGACATTGACCAACACACCACCTGGGATTTTAACCAATACACCACCAGGGACAATGACATTAAGAGGGGAATGTATAACACTATACCAGTTTTAATGGCAGTTCTTTTTATGGAGTATGGCTCACCGCTTACTTCAAATGTATATTTTGCAGTTCTTATTTTCAGGAATATTGCTGCCAATTCTTTCAAACTTAAATGAATTCCTACACTCTTATTATAATGCTGAACAACAGAGAGAACACACAGCCCCTGTGAGAATGTATCAGTCACGTTTTTCCACTCATCTGTTGATGCCGTTGAATGCCAGTGTATAATCTGATGTAACAGAAAGTTTTTCCTTGCAACAAGTTATGTTTATTTTTAAAATGTGTAAAGTGCTCTCTGCACACACAACATATACTTCATATGTCTAACAGGTTTTTTCTGGAGACATTTCAACTGTAGAAGGTTCATCATGAAACACAGTTCAAAATCTCCACCCCTACTGTGAGTGCCACCTTTATGAGGCATTAGATTGGTTCAGAAATGTGATCCGTCTAAATGTTCACACCCAGTGTTAAGCAAAATTCATGCATGGCTGTCTCCAAATGAGCCATTATCTCATCCACATCCTTGTCACGGTTTCTGCTTCAACTCAATGGTTCATTAGTTTGTTCCAGATTGGAGAAATTGGAAAATGGAGAAAAATTGCTTAAGAATTTAAGGATTGTAAGGGTTTCAATAATATTTTAAATTATTTTGTACAGTATCTGGTGGGCTGTGCTCCACTATCAATTAATGTAGAAACACCATAGATTATGAATTTTGGTGTTCTCGTTTGTGAATATTAGATATACACTCCATTTTAAATTTAAAGGCATACATTGAGAGTGTAATAGACGACATGGATGGACTACCGTCCCAACAGACATTGATGATGTTTCCTTTCCTGGCTGGAAAGCCATTGTAGTAAATCGACAGCCTGGTGAATGGGCATTATGGGTTGAGGGACTGGTGTCTTTCCTTGTTGAGAAGTCTGGATAATGAATGAGCAGCTTGGTGGATGGACATCATGAGTTGAACTTATAGTGTTCCCTTGTCTGGTCAGAAGGTCAGGATAATGGCTGGGCAGTAGGAGACAAATTCATAGGGACATATGTTCATTTCTGAAAATGGTTAGCAGCATACCTCTCATGCCACTGACTGGACACCTACAAGGATATATTGGAAATGGAGTATTAACAGGCAGCTCTTCTGGGGTCCTTTGGAGCTACTCATGGCAGCTGTTCCAGTCTGACCTGGAAGTGCCTCTGACATGTTGGAAATACTCCTGGACCTTTAAAAAGAGTCACCCTGACTCAGCTTGAGAAATCAAAGTGGGGTGTAGGCTGGGGCGAAACTCACCTGGAGTGGAAGTGGAAGAAAAGATAGACACAAGAGAGGGAAAGTGTAGTGAAATATATATAATTTAATTTAATTTAAGCTTATTTACAGGAAAATAGTAAAATAAGAGTTTTGCTTGAACCTGTACCTTGCATCATTCACTTTTTTATGGATTTGAGGTATAAGAGGATCCCTAGTATACACAACAGGTAGGAAAATTACCAAAAGTATTGCGTCTTTGGCCATGCACAAAAAATATTTTTAAAGTTCTTTATCTATACAGTAAGAGTTTATTTGCTTTTACAAACATCATATAACATGCAAGTAAACACTGATACCATAAAAAGTAACTAGAATTTCTGAAATCATAATCATAATGATGTCTTATGTGATAGCTAGGCTAACACATGGTCTAATGTCCAAACCCCTCCTAAAAACCTCCAGCCATTCCTTGTATTTGTTCAATTCCACCAACAGTACATTCAATTCACATTAATGAGAAGGGAGTTAATCAAACCAGGTGTGCTAGTGGCACAATAAAAAAATTGCTGGAATGAATAACAGCCATAAATTCTGTACCTGATTTCCTCAGAAGAGGTTGGGAAATAGCTAAGCTAAGACATGCTAATGACTTTTGAGGTATTTTTTTTGTCTTGTTATCATTTTTGTGCTTATGGAGTACTGTAGTGGAATGAAATTGTGGCAAAACTAAGAAATCCATAGTGATTAGTGTTCAAGATTTTGGATTCTCTGAAAAGACAAAGCTATTTGTGTTATTAAAAATGGGTGTGATATATTTGAACATTTGAGTGGTACCTTGACTTTGTTTTTTGTCATATATTGAGGTTGTTCCTCCCAGGTTTCTTTTGATCTCCCTGTTTTGTGACTTGTAACCACAAGGGGACACCAGAGAGTCCCATGCCATAAACACAGTAAAGTACCACACGTTTGTAGAATAGAATAAAGAGTTTTTATTCTACTCACAAGCACCTTTCTAAGTCTCCTCTTTGAGCAGTTGTACAAACACAATGAGAATACGCAATAAGCACACAAGTCTTCCTCCTCCTTTGCCTCCACTGAGTTTTGGTCTGGCATAAAATGAAGTCCACTGTCACACATGGACGAGTCAGCATCGGGAGGCAGTGGGCTTCCTTTTGTGCCAAACCCAGGAATGCTTCCGGTGCCACTCTGTCTCCTCTAGGAAGCACGTCCAGGCCATACACAAAGTAGGGTGGTCCTCCCCCGAAAGCACCCTCTACTAATCGCAAGGGACCCCTACAGGGCTGCATTTCCACACTCCATTCCCCTAGCACTCCTACAAGTGTCCCAACTGGGTTCTCATACAAGGACCACTGCCACCTAGAGCATGGGGGATGGAACCACTCCCAATTTCTGGCTTTTGCTGGTCTATCCGTTATTTATACTGGTTGGTCACAGAGTTATTATTCTGCCAACCCTGCCAGTCTGTCCAACGTTCCTCTCAGACCTCCCATCCAAGTAATAACCTGTGCTCCTCCTTAGCCAGGATGCCCATTCTTGTACTACAAACCTCAGATCAAATAATTTTACGTTAGATTTTTTAAAAAAGTTTTTTTATATTTAACATCTATTGGTCTGCCTTTTTTTCTATTTTTTGTCCACATACATTGACAGACATCAGAGTTTAGTATCAATAAGGCCATAAGTCAGAAAGCAATAGCACAGCAGACTGGACTTTCAAATTGTGGGGTTCATCCTGTCATTACCCTCTGGATATCCCTGGGTCCTGTTCACAGAGGGTATCACAGAGCAGGTACCAGCTTTCCATTGTTTGATTGATTTTGTGTGACCTTAAAAGTGCCTGAACTTGCATGTTTCACCAGTCATTAGCAAAAAGATGCACAGACATTATCAGGTAGGTGTGGAAATTTTAATGTTAGAGAAGTCTGTACACAGAAAGGAAAATTCTGCTACGACCTCCCCAGAATTTACTTGTCAAGAACACAACTGGTCTGCAACATGACTTTTTATCTTACAATTGACTGTGGACATTCCAGAGGTTTATTTTTTTCAGGGATGCTGGACCTTTTGTTTTGTCCTCCTCCGCTGTCAACTGGTCAAAGTTCAACATGAAATTAATAGACAGAGAATGCTGGGCTCCATTTACAGTATGTTAATCTGTTTTGAACTTCTTTGTTCTGCTGTCTGTTTAAATACATATGTGTCGTTATGTTTACTCATTATATAATTAGTAATTTATAAGGTTTGGATTTGTATCTACCTGTAAACTCGTCACAGGGAAGAGTGCTATACAAAAATAAACTGATTTGAATTTCATTGAAATATAACAGAAGCTTTTCACATGGAAGTGAAAAGAAAGTAACAAGAAGAAGAGTTAGGTGAAATCCTGAAAGAAACATGGAAAAGTTTACAACAGGGCTACTTGGAAAAAATGATGTAACAGAGTACAAAAGGGAAATGCTTCATTTTGCATTCAAAGTGAGGCCACAGAAATTGCTTTCTTGTTTTAGAAACACAAGGAGCTCTGCTAAGTTGTAAAGTGTCAATGATTATTTAATATTTATTCTAATATCTAATAGAGGCAGAGAAAACAAAGCAAACCAATCAGAGAAGGAATGCACTGGTGAGCACAGCAACACCAGAATGCCTGGACAACCACGGAAAACAACTGTGTTAGATGACAGCAGAATTCATTCTTTGGCAAATTTTAACCTCTTTCCCAACATTTAGCCAAACCAAGAACACTCTCTGAGGGATACAGCTATCACTGCCAATGTCTACAATCAAGAGGAGACTTCATGAAAGTAAAGACAGAGGGTTTACCACAAGGAGCAAACTACCAGTAAACCTCAAGCATAGGAAGGACAGATTAGACTTTACCAAAGTTATTTTTTAAAAACCAGTCCAGTTTTGGAACAGTTTTTTTTTGGAGAAATTAAACTCAGATCAAAATGTACCAGAATGTTGAATACAGAAGAGTTTGTAGAAGAGAAGGAATGGCTCATGATCTGTAGCATACCACATCATCTGTGAGACATGGTGGACGCAGTGTTATGACATGGGCATATGTGACTGCCAATGGAAGTCGGTTACTAATGTTTATTGATGATATGACAGCTGGGAGAAGTAGCAGGATGATTTCTGAAGTGTATAGGGCTATACAATCTGCTCAGATTCAGACAAATGCTGCAAAACTGATAGAACGATACTTCTTTGTAAAGATGGACAATGAGCCAAGACATACTGCAAAACCAAACCAAGGGCTTTTCAGGGCAAAGAAGTGGAATATTCTTCAATGGACAAGTCAATCAACTGACTTCAACCCAATTGGACATGCATTTCATTTGCTGAAGACAAAAGTGATGGCAGAATGTCCAGCGACAAGCAGCACCTGAAGACAGTGGTAGTAAAGAAAAGCAACAGTAGGAAGGAATATAGATAGATAGATAGATAGATAGATAGATAGATAGATAGATAGATAGATAGATAGATAGATAGATAGATAGATAGATAGATAGATAGATAGATAGATAGATAGATAGATAGATAGATAGATAGATAGAAGGGACATAATATTAAGTTGTGAAGGTTCCAAAAGAAGTACAAAAAAATCACTTTTGACAACAGACAGTTAAGGCAGCATCTCCTCTCTAACTACATAAATCCCAGCTTGATGACATCTTAAAAAATATAAACAAGAGGGGTTCTTACATGATGGAGAAAGTCAATACTGCTACAGCAAAACTAATTTCTACCTGCTTTTTATGATAGTGCTGGACAGTTGTTGATGTGTTGCATGTTGGTCAGACATGCAAGTTAGAAAGTTTGCTCTGCTCTTAACATGTCACAATACTACTGCCACTACTGTAATAAGACCATCTTCATTTTTGGTAGCAAAAGTTTATTAGGAGACCCATAAGAAATGTAAAATAGTCATAGTAGGATCTTTGTATTGGCAATATTCTTGAAGAATCCAGAATCATTGATGGGAAGTCACATTAAAGTTAAACACAAAAGGCGCCAGTGTGCAGGTACAAGCTTGAGTCCGATTCTTCATCACAAGCTGCACCAGTTACTTTATCTTGTATATCTAACTATAGGCAAGTATCTTCACAGTTTAAATTTAATTTTACATTACGTAGATCCTGATAAAGCTGGCATGGTGGCACAGACATTGCTACTGCTACCAGGACCCAAGCTGTATCAGTTGTCTGCTTCCTACCTGTCTGGGCTTAGGAAGGTTTGTCTTCCTTTTCAGTCTCCTGAGGTTTATTTTCTTTGGTTCATGTGTCCTTGGTGGGTTCCTTATTTACACCTGAAGGGGCTGAGTAAGGTGCCAGCATCCTACTACATGTGAAAAAATGAGCTCAAAAAAATCAATTGATGTATCGACGGATGGGAGAAAAGTTACACAAGTGGTCATGAAAACTAAAGCTGAATGCTCTCATCTCACTATGAAATGTGACCCCGAGGCTTGTCAGTCAGTAGAAGCTGTCTCTCTTTGTCTTTGCCTGCTGTCTTACTAAAGTGTGACTGTTCAATCTGAATCTTTCTTTTGATCATGGTGGACAAATCTTCTCTCATATTCTTAAGGCATTTTAACCCCTGTGATGAAACCATCACATTAAAGCCGATTGATAACTTACTAAACAAATTATGATCAGAACTGCACTGCTAGAAACCACCAGTGTTTGTAATAATCTCCATAACTTAGGACTTGGAAGATCCAGATTGTTTAGGAATGGCAGTCACATATTTAATTTTTTTGTCCCAAAGTGTGATTAGAGGTTCATCCCATCAGAGCTGACCTAAGTCACCTTATTGTGCCTGCTGGGATACACTAAATGCACAAGGCTGAGCAACAAACAAAAAGCAATGCAAACACCTTAAGTCGACCAATTGAATATAAGATAGCATCCATTGTATGGTGCATCATATAATTCACAGGACTGAAATGTTAGTATATGGGATTGTAGGTAGGTTGATCGGATGGCTGGGCCACATTGAATGTTGTGGTTTGAGCATTCACAATGGTCAGAGGTTGCTTCCGTTTCTTCAGTTCTCTCGCCATTTGGCACCAGGAGCAGGAGTAGCAGCAGAAGACCGTGCAGCAGTCGTCACAGATGGTCCCCTGCCAAAGGCAAAATGGTGGACATTGAAATGCAAAGTCACCAAGAGAGTAGACAGCACAATACGAATTTTTATAAAATAAAAACAGAACTGTTAACTGTTATCTGCACATTTTCTCTCGGTTCTGAAAGGAAGAAGTTGTAAATGCAGAGGCGTATTGCATTGATCTTTGTGAATGCAAAATTATATATATATAAAAAAGTTTATTACAATGAAAAAAGAGTTAAGCAAAAAGGAGATAAAAAGGTGACATGACTGAATTTTTAAAAATTTATGATAGGAATTAGTCCAGTGGGTTGAGACTGGAATCTTGTTAAGGTGAAATTTTGGACAAATGTTAGGAGGTTTTTCTTCACACAGAGAACCAGAGACAAATGGAATAAGTGACCAAGTAGTGTGGTAGACTGTAGGGCTTTAGGGACCTTCAAAACGTGACATGATGTTATCGTGGAGGAATTAAGGTTATTGGACTTGTGACTTTTGTTGGGCTGAATGGCCTGTTCTTATGAAAATTTTTTATAATGTTCTAATTACTTGAAGAGTCTTTTCCAGTGCTTTTGACTTGCCTGTGCTTAATATTGTATAGTTCAAGGACAAAAATGCCACAACCTTTAGTAGCTAATACTCTCCAATAATATTAATACATATTATTTATATAGTTTTTTACCATGCTCCAAGTGCTAAAATGTGTTGAAGTAAAAAATGCCCTTATGAGATCCTGGGACACACTGTATGACAATACCTGAATGCCGAATCTTTCCCTCATGGATGCTCGCATGGCTAGAGAGATGGGAGGAATTGTCACAGGTGTAAATCCAAGAAAGTAGCCAGTCAGCATAGGGTCGAGCAGGGGCAGACATACGCACTGGCCAAAATCACTGGCTGTCTTGCACATGAAGCACGGCAGACACCAGGTAGCGCAGCAACCTGCAAAAAAAGAACAAAAGTGTGACCAAAAGAAAGTAAAGACCCTTTAATATTATGAATATTTCACCACTAAAAATAAGGATTTCTTTTGTTTTGTTGCATTTCTCCTTTCAAAGAAAGAAAGAATCGACTTTTCATTAAAAAGCAATGCTATTAACATTATTCATAATAGCTTGATATTAATCAGATTTAAACAGAATGTATTTCCCTACAAGGAATGAAAAACTTGATATTTCATTGAGTGTTTACTGTCTAAAGTGTGAAGGGGGACCCGGTCAGGGCTGGGAGTGCAGACAATTATGTACAGTGCTGGAAAGGGGATGACACATTAGAAGCCCTGTTGGAGAAAATTCATCGTGAGTAATGCCTGCTAAATTGGGTCACCATCAATAGGGCCACTATACCCCTTTGGAAAATAATAATTTAATGGCCGGATAGTGAAGGACCAAATGTAATGGATCAGAAATTACCAACGTTGATAGGTAGCAGCAGGGAGACCCCTTTATAAAAACTGTGGATCCCAACTAGAAGTTCTAATCAACAGGATACATGAGAATCGTCAAGCCCTTTAGAAAGGGGCAGCAGGGAGACCAGAGGCAACTAGCGTAAGCACTTGAAGAATTGCCTGAAGGTTTCTAGTGGCCAATACACTCCGTGGATGTGAATATACAGAATAAGCACAGAATTAATCCCTGATGAAGGTTCAAAAATTGCTGGTGGTCAAAATGCCTTTGAGGTTTGGAATGAGGAGGAAAAGATTTTTTGAAAAGGGAGAGAGGAAGTGGGGCCAGATGTTATAGAAAAATTTACAAGATATTAGAGGAGTGTTGTCATTATACTTTAAAAAGAAAGTGAGTAGGGCACTTGTTTCAAACAGTCCTATATTTCTTAATTTTTTGTTAGAAACACAACTCCTTTTGGCTACTTCTAAGCATCTTTGGGGTTATTTCGGTTTGGTGACCAATTCAGAGAACTCCACTCCCTAGCAATTACAGTAAACAGACTTCTGCAGCTGTCTGTAACAGGTTAGATAAATACAGTTAGGTCCATAAGTATTTGGGCAATGACACAATCTTCATAATTTTGCCTCTGTATGCCACCACAATGAATATGAAATGAAGAAATCATTACAAATGAAGTGTAGGTTTTCAACAATAATGCAAATGTTTAACAAAAATATGCCATCAGCCATTTAGAAATGGCAGCCATTTTTATACATATTCCCCCATTTGCAGAGGATTAAAAGTATTTGGAAATTGTGGCGAATGTCTGGGGGTTATGCTCAGCTGGGATGCCTTGAGGGACCGGGAGAGGGCCCATACCTCCCCTGGGACACAAGAGTGCAGCCACCCTGGCCTGTATGGGGGCCATGGGATCAGAGCATGGAAGCTCAACCCTATTGGGGTCCGTGGCCACCGCAAGGGGACACCCGGAACACCATGGAGCCTTGGAGTACAGCACTTCCACCATACCCGGAATTGCTGCCAGAGGGGATTCCAGACATGCCCAAGAAGTGCCGCAGGCAAGTCATCACTGACCACCTGGAGCACATCCGGGGCATGATAAAAGGGGCCGCCTCACTGTGTTGGACAAGCCAGAGACGGGAGGAAGGAGACATAGCTTGCGAGAGGAGGAGTGAGGGCGACAAAAGATGAAGGAAAGATAGAGGCTGTTAAGTACATTGTGTGGTGCACAAAGAAAAGAGAATTAAACGTGTGTGTTTTGGACATTGGTGTCGTGTCTGCTGTGTACAGGTGGGCTGCATTACTACAACATTTAACTGACAAGGTGTTCCATAGCCAGGTAGGAGCAGGTCTCTCATTATTCCATTAACTATTAAGCAGGCTGAAGGTCTGCAGTTCATTCCAAGTGAGAAGTTTGCATTTGGAAGCTATCACTGTGAACTCTCATTATGGGGTTCAAAGCGCTGTCCATGCAAATAAAAACAGCCCATAATTAGGCAGAGAAAACAAAGCAAACCAATCAGAGAAGGAATGCACTGGTGAGCACAGCAACACCAGAATGCCTGGACAACCACAGAAGACAACTGTATTAGATGACTGCAGAATCCATTCCTTGGCGAAGTTTAACCCCTTTCCCAACATTTAGCCGAACCAAGAACACTCTCTGAGGGATACAGCTATCATTGCCAACGTCTACAATTAAGAGGAGACTTCATGAAAGTAAAGACAGAGGGTTTACCACAAGGAGCAAACCACCAGTAAACCTCAAGCATAGGAAGGACAGATTAGACTTTACCAAAAATATTTTTTAAAAACCAGTCCAGTTTTGGAACAGTTTTTTTTGGAGAAATGAAACTAAGATCAAAATGTACCAGAATGTTGAATACAAAAGAGTTTGTAGAAGAGAAGGAATGGCTCATCATCTGTAGCATACCACATCATCTGTGAGACATGGTGGACGAAGTGTTATGGCTTGGGCATGCGTGACTGCCAATGGAAGTCGGTCACTAATGTTTATTGATGATATGACGGCTGGGAGAAGTAGCAGGATGCTGACACTCAGACAAATGCTACAAAACTGATAGACCGACACTTCTTGGTAAAGATTGACAAAGCAAACCAAGGGCTTTTCAAGGCAAAAAAGTGGAATATTCTTCAATGGCCAAGTCAATCAACTAACCTCAACCCAATTGGAAATGCATTTAATTTGCGGAAGACAAAACTGATGGCAGAAAGTCCAAGGATAAAGCAGCAACTGAAGACAGTGACAGTAAAGGCCTGGCAAAGCAACAGTAGGGAGGAAACCCACACTTGGAGAAGTCCAGGGGTTCCAAACTTCTGGCAGTCATTGACTGGAAAGGACTTTCAACCAAGTATTGAAAATAATAATTACATTTATGATTATGTTTTGAGCCCCTGGAAATGGGGGGACCATGTAAAGAAACTGCTGTCTTTTCTAAATGCCTCATACAATGCTTTTGTTAAATGTCTTAAATTAAAACTGCAAGTCTACACTTCATTCACGTCCTGGTTGCTTCATTTCAGATGCATTGTGGTAGTGCACAGAGCTAAGATTATGAAAATTGTATCATTGTCCAAATGCTTATGGACCTAACTGTAGATAGAGAGTGTGGAATGGATATTTTCAGTTTACAGATAACTGTCCTTTTTATATTATAAGAAAATGTGTACTTGACAGTTTTCAGAAACTGTATATGTGACCTTTAACATATATTACTGATGCTGACCTGTGTGAGCAGTTCAAAAGAATCTGACCTCACCAGAAAGCTGCCTTTACCAGAAATGTATTTTTATAAACTGTTCTTCCTGTTTTACGAATAAGCTAAGCTATGAACTCATCTGTAACCGCCGTCTATTTTAAGCCCTAAAAGGCTCATGCATTAATCTGCCTTTATATGAACTTGTAAAGTTTGCACACAATCAGCTGATATAAAAGAGCTGAACTCTTTCCTGTCAGCGCGCATGCTACTGACACTCCAGTCTAGGTATGCAACAATAAAAGAAAGCTTATGAACATTTCTTCTGGTGTGAGACTCTGACTCCTTCCATTTTACGGGTCAACAATTCTTTCTTCCACAATAGATAGATAGATAGATAGATAGATAGATAGATAGATAGATAGATAGATAGATAGATAGATAGATAGATAGATAGATAGATAGATAGATAGATAGATAGATAGATAGATAGATAGATAGATAGATAGATAGATAGATAGATACTCACAAACGCCCATGTCATCACAGCAGTCACAGATTCCTGTGCTCCATTCAGGGCTTTTAATAACAGTAACTTGCTGGGTAATCACAGATTGAGGCTGGGTAAATGTTGCCATTGTGATTTCTGATATCCGTTCTAAAAATGAAAGAATAGCAAAAAAGAGAACTGTCAAAGAAACTTGTTTCACTTATTTATACACTTTCTTTATTCTCACTTAGCATGTAGACCTATTTTGTATAGAACTCCAGGTGCTCCTGATGCAATGCCACACCCTTTCAGCACAATACCTTAGTCAATGTCACCCTAAAACTCATACAAACCTAGTTCAGAAAGAACAGGACACATATGTGGAAATAGGCTTGTCTATCTAACTCATAAATCAGCACTTCTCTTGTGTTGTATCATTACTCTCCCACCAACTCTCTCTGGCACTGCCTGCTATCTCCTATAATTGCTAGCCAGTCTACTAAGATAAGTAATGTATACACAATGTCACCTCTAACTACTGAAACTTATCCACCCATTAGTTGAACCTCAGATACAGCAAGAGTAGTGTGCAGTTCCTTCCGCTCAAGTCAATATATCTGGTAGCCCACACTCTCAAAAATGTGTGTTTTTTAATGAAATTATTTTGTGGTTCCTCACTGAGCCATTACTTGAACTGTTTAATTCTGGAAAGGGTCCTTTGGATATGAATCTGGTTCTATGGGCTGTGAAAAGGTTCCTAATATATGGATAAAATAAATCTGTAATGTTTAGTAGGCTTCCTAAATATAGTTTTTATATCAAGGTAACCTGAAGCTAGCCTGTGTTATTGTAAGCAACAAGAGTCCTTTGAAAATCAGAAACCCACTCGGTGTTCCGCAAATCTGCTATCATCTACTTGTTATGTATGGAACCTGTTATGGATCTAAATAAATAAAGATTCCTTCTTGAAGCTTCATGTGGATGATTCTTTTGGAAACCAAAAATGGGTCTCCTGTGGTGCAGCGTTACCACTGTGCCACCATACTGTCCTCTTTATATAAATAAGGAAGAGGATTACATAGAATGAGATTATAAAATTAAGACTGTTAAAGAGCATGAGAAGAAATGATTATTGATCACAACTTGCATTGTATTTTTTTTTATATTTTCCTCATATGGCTCATATACCTTCACTAAATACATATAACTCTCAGTGTAGGCTCAATCATTTACTTGTCTTTGCTCATCTCTGGGTCCTAATTTTTAAACTGCACACCTTTATCACTCATACATGATCTTCAACTCATAAGTCCATTTATACAATACAATACAACATAGCTTTTGAACAGCATTCCTCACTAAATGTAGGCGCAGAGCACTGTGAACAGTTCTCAGTTAAAGCACAAGTATAGATTGTACTAATTACTAAATGCAGAACTGGTACACAAATAAATGCAGGTTTGTTAAAACACACAAAGAACAAGGTAGGAATTGTTAAAACTGATAATGATAAATTAATTAATTAATGAACTACAGCCAGTGGACAACAGTGGAGCCTAAGCTGGCCATCCAATTTATCTTTCTGTGAACCCCTACATCTATTTGTTATTTTTACATTTTTGCTATAAGACTGTGTCAAAATCAAACCCAACAGCATCGGATGTTAAAGAGGAACCAACTACAGATGGATTACACTTACACTGGGTATTTTGCAGCCCCTTTTAACTTAAGGAGAAAGTCTTTGACATATGGAAGGAAAAGCAAAGTATTTATAAATCACCAGTCAATGGCTGGGCTCAGATCTTGAACTCATATCTTTGGAGCTGAGGCAGAAAAGTGTTGACTACTATGCTTCACTACAGTTGTACTTCGATGTATTGTATAACTGATCCTGCTGTACCTTTTAACATTTTCAGAGTCTATCACCTCCATTGTCTTTCTTTACAAACTGATGCCCCAGATTTCTCAAGTTTGTCTGAAAGTCAAGTATCTTTAACACACATTGTCCTTTAATTTACTATATTATTCATAAATTTATATATTTACCAGTTGTGCTACACAGCTAAGACAAGTCCAAACTCACCAATTACTTAACTTCTAATAATATGATGGAACCCTTTCAGTCTAGTTTCAGAGCGCAGCACAGCTATGAAACTGCTCTGCTTCATGTAGCCAAAGATTTGCTTATGGCAGCAGACTCTGGACAAACCAGCATATTAATTCTATTAGACCTCAGTGCAGCATTTGAAACTGTCATGACATTCTGTTGTCCAGAATGGAGGACATGCTGGGTATCTCTAGCACTGCCCTTCAGTGGTTTAATTCCTATCTCACTGACAGACAAGAGTTTGTTATCCTTGGCAACACCAGGTCCAGCTCAGTGCCAGTCACACAAGGAGCTCCTCAAGACTCTGCCCTCAGCCCTCTGCTCTTCTATATTTGTATGCTTCCCTTTGGCCTTATCATTCACAGCTTTGGACTGGGTTATCATTTTTATGCAGATGATACTCAATTTTGTTTACACGTTAAAAGTGAAACTTCATCAGGGCTTTATCAGCTCACAACTTGCCTCAGTGAAATTAAAATCAAGATGGAAAAAACTCTTTAAAATTAAATTGCAAGAAAGCTGAACTCCTGCAAATTGGCACTAAAGCACAACTGAAGAATATGAGTCATTCTCAGTCAGTCTTGGTGATCTCATGAGACCTTCTTCTAATGCAAGGAATCTTGGTGTCATTTTTGATTCCTCCCTTTCTTATTCCACCCACATAAACCACCTTAAGAAACTTTCTTATTTTCACGTCTGTAACATATCCCGTGCTCGCTCATTCCTCTGCTTTTCTAACGATTAGAAACTTGTCCATTATTTTATCACATTCCGCATCGATTATTGTAACTCGCTGTTGGCAGGTGCAGCTTCAAATCTTATATCACAGCTCCAGTTGATTCAAAACTCTGCTGCAAGAGTCCTCACACAGACCAGCAACAGCGAGCACATAATATCCATCCTGCTTCACCTCTACTGGCTCCCTGTGTCTTACAGAATTGAATATAAAATTCTCTTAACAACCTACAAAGCTTTAAATGGCTTTGCACCAGACTACATCGGAGCCCTTCTCCATTGCTATCCTCCTGTTTGCCCACTAAGGTCTTCTGATTATGGCAATCTTGTTGTGCCTCACACTAACCTGCACTCTATGGGTGACACAGTCTTTAGCTATATAGCGCCCAGACTTTGGAATTACGTCCCTAAATGAATGAGAATAGCTGACTTCATTCATTCTGTTAAAAAAACAACTGCAAACTCATCTGTTCAGGAAAGCGTTGAACTTAACCTGACACTCTGTCTTCCTTTCTGTCCAGATGCTCAGTTTACTTTGTATGTGTGTGTTATATCACAAACGATGTTATTTGCTAGGCTTTCATTTAGTATTTTACTCTGGTTTACTGTCTTTTATTCTATTTATTGCCTTTGTATATCATCTATCTATCTGTTTAATGTTCGATTCAGGAAACATCTGTATCCAATCTTACTTATACCTGCTGTTTCTTTATGAGACTCTGTGAAGCACTTTGAGCATGGGAAAGGTGTTATATAAATAAAATGTATTACTTTTATTATTATTACTATCATCATTATTTTTATCTATGTATGTGCCAGCCACTTTACGTCTCTGCCGCTCGTTTTGTGAAAAGGAGGGTTGAACGCACCCCAAGGAGACACAGTCGCTCCTCTGAAACCCCCTCTTAAACAGTGATACAATGGGAAACCAATACAGTTTTTTTTTTTACCTCGTCTTTGCTCGATCAACTCCTGGCTTGCTGCTGCTGCCATGCAGCGTGATCTCCATCTCACATGGTGCTTCGAGCATTTAAAAGCCTGTACAGGAGCTGTCCTACTCTTTTTCTTTTATTTCCGGCCCCGGATGTGGTTAAATCTTTTGGCACAAAGTCCCGTCTCGCAAGACGTGAGTTCTTGGTATTTTTTAGTTTATAATTTAAAAACAAAATAAGATTCTGAAAATCTAACAACATCACAATAAAGTTTGATAAATTCTGAAAATTGATCCCAAACATATATATGTAGGTTTTAAAATAAGCCCGATTTAAAGCGTGACAAAAACGTTACATAAAAACGTCACATAAAATTGTTGCACAAAATCGTTGCACGTTTAGGCTTAGGATTTTATATATATATAGAGTCGATCATTAATATTAAATCTACTAAGTAATCAACAAAGACTTCAGCATCAACTTTTGTAGTGCACCATGCAATGCATATGTCTCTGTTATGCCATTTGGAGTTGTAAAAGCAGTGTTAATGTTTGCAATGTGCCATCTGTTGGAACGACAAATACAATGCCTTTTATTACCAAAAATGTTTGTGATGTGCTATCTTTTGAAATGATAGAAACACAACAAATGCACTGACACACCGACACCTATCCTTTTTTTTTAATTTGGAAGTAGCTACAGTATTATTAATTGTCACCTATATATGGCACTATAAAAAAAGTGGATTTCAGAGCAATGTCATTTGGGAAGTAATTTTATTTCAGAACCACCAACATGGTGGTTTCAGAAAGAACCTTTCTTTTGGTTCAATAACAGTTTCCATTATTAACATGGAATAATGATAACAGGTTTAAGATTAAGGTTTCCTGAGTTTAAAAGGTCTCTTGATGCATACAATAACACAGGCTACTTTCAAGTCTCCAGCTTTTAAAACAGACTCCTCCACCATCTTGATGCAATCTGGGATTGCTGTCCATTAGAGAATACATACTCACATTTATTTTTGGTGCAATTAAGATCTTTTAATTATATGGGGATAACTTTGGTGCCCCAAATATTTATCTTCATTTTGTCTTGTACACTGGCTAAAGAATGTATCCATCTTGACCACATAAATTGAAAGATAAGCTAGCACAAATGTATGTTTCATGTTGTTTATATTTATTTATTCGTAGTGGGTTGGATAATGGATGGATGGATGTTTGTTTAAAAGGTTTATGCAAAAACAAATAAAGATCTATCTATCTATCTATCTATCTATCTATCTATCTATCTATCTATCTATCTATCTATCTATCTATCTATCTATCTATCTATCTATCTATCTATCTATCTATCCATCCATAAAGACCACACCCTTTTTTGTTGCATTGTTGTCCCAGGGTTTGTTGTTTGTTTGTTTTTTTATTATTTTTTTTATAATTAACATATCAGAACATGAAAAAGTAATTCATTTAACATTCCAAAAATACATTTTTTAGCATAGTTAAATACATTAAGCGGAGTTATTTTTTCTTTTTTGAATAAAACAATTTTATTTTGTGCAGCAGATTTTCATATGTGTAATTTCATCTTGCAATGCATTTGGTAGGAATGTGAACAATGAGAACATTTGCTTGACTAGGAATGCTGACAAACCGATTAGGTGCACCACCTTACAGCAGTTTCAGTCAGTGCAGTTTTTCCAGTTTCTCCTTAGTGGAGTCTTACTTGTATTTTATTGAAACTGCAGAGACCAAGCAGCAGATATTAGGCTAACCCTAACCCTAATGACACTTTGCTGGACTTTTGTGTAATCCCCTGATGAAACAACTACTTGACAAAGAACCATTTCATTCTAGGATGGGTACTTTTCATAGGAATTTGGATTGTTGGGTCTTGGAAAGGTTCATAATAACTTGACAAAACAAACATCTTCAGCTTATAGAAAGCAACCTAGCAGGAAATTAAAAGATCAAGAAAACCTGAACTTAGTCTGTGTTACTGCATGGAAAAATAGTTCTTGTAAAACCAGGAACCCACGGGTAGTTCACTATCTGTTATAATCTATTTATGGAATCTGTTAATGGATCAAAATAAGATCGTTCTTTCTGGGACCTTAATGTTGATAGTTTTTTAGGAACCAGAAATGGTTCTCTGTGGAATCGCTCTGAATAACCATTTCGGCATCTTTATTTTTAAGAATGGTATCTTTGTAACACTGTTCTCAATATGTAGCATTATAAAATCCAAAACGAGTAATATTATTCTGAAACGTACCTATCATAATGATATAAAATTTCTGAAATTAATTTTTTGCCGCAAATTGATTATATGCACTGATATAAATATATAAATACAAATCGGGTCCTCCCTGCTTGGAGTTTGCATGTTCTCCCTGTGTCTGCATGGGTTTCCTCCAGGTACTCCAGTTTCCTCCCACAGTCCAAAGACATGCAGGTTAGGTGCATTGGTGATTCTAAATAGTACCTAGTGTGTGCTTGGTGTGTGGGTGTGTATGTGTGTGTGCGCGTCCTGTGTTGTGCTGGTGCTCTACCCAGGGTTTGTTTCCTGCCTTGTGCCCTGTGTTGGCTGGGATTGGCTCCAGCAAACCCCTGTGACCCTGTAGTTAGGATATAGCAGGTTGGATAATGGATAGATGGATAAATACAATTGTTAACAGTCAGCAAATATTTTACGAATTGGTAACATTAGATTTTCAAATTCGCTCAATCCAATGCAGTTCTGCTATCCCGGCAGCACTGAATGAGCATCAAGCAGGAACCAGCTCTGGATGGAACGCAGCACCGCTTCACTCTCATAGGGCAAAATGAGCTTAACTGGGAAATGTGGAGTAAAATCGCGGTTAAAAAATAAAGAGAGAGCAAACTGCTCACAAACAATATCCCGGCACTTAATACCAACACAGGACGATGAACCTGTGAGGTGGAAGGGCTGACTAATGTGCACAAAAATGAATATATAATATAAATTCATGGAAATATATACCCATTTTCTATATTCACTTACTGTATGTGGGGCAGGGTCGCTCAGCAGCTTTAGCCTTTTTCAGCAAGCATCGAGCACAAAGGAGGAAACAATCTTAGGACAGGGTGCCGATCCATCTCAGGTTGTGAAAGAATGTAACAACAGCTTAGTAAATACATAACTTTTGAATAATAATAATAATAGATTTTACGAAAAACTGAAATGGTTCCAAACCCTTCAACCTTTTTTAGCAATAGCTTCTAGTATCATTTAGTATACTACTAATCCATTTGTAATGCAGAAGAAATCAAAGTTAGGAATAGTGTAGTCATATATTAAATAACACGATGATGATGATGATGACGACGATCATATTATTATTTTTACTGTTGTAACTGATCTTTTGTTTCAGAAAATGGACAAAATTTAAATATAAATCAGAATAACCATACAAACCCAGATGAAACCACCAGCTAAAGCTTAGCACTGATACCCTCATGAGATTAAATAAAGAAAAAAAAAATAATAACAATAATAAAATCATATTTCCAATTCATAAAGAATAAGAATGAAATAAGGTGATACTCTAATCCAAACATGCCTGTAGATGGAGAGGAGAGCTGACCTTACCTGCACTTGACACTTGTTAAATCTTCAGTTCAAGTCTCCCAGTGTGACTGGAATACTCCTCTACAGGACAGGTGACTGTATTATATGCATCAGGGTGGAGTTTTACGTAATGATGAAAACAAGAGGAGCTGGTTTCTGGAGCCAAGTCTGGACCATCAAGTGAGAACAACTGCGAAAAAAAAACTTCCCTTTATCATTACCTCGCCTCTTGCGTGCAGTGTAAATAAAATCTGCGTACATTCATGAAAAGTCCAGCATTTAAAGGGAACGCATCCGTAACTAGTGCAAAGGATTTTTATTCCTATAAAACACTTGAAGAATATGAAGTATTGAAGTATTACAATGAATACAAGACATTCCGTCTTTAACATTTCTGTTTATGCTCACACGGACACCCTGTTAATTCTAAATTGTCACAATGTATTCTTTAATGCCATCATCACTTCAATAAACATTCAAACAAATGAAAGTCCATCTATTTTTAATCCTTCTTTTCCATTTCAATGTTACTAGAAGAAAAAGGAGTGCATCGAGGTACTCAAGGGCTTCATGACGTTGTTAATTAATTGCAAAGCAAGTCGTGGCGACAGGGAAACCCGATGATATATAATTCAGTGTCACAGGTTATTAGGGACTAGAGCTGCGATGTTTCAGTATAGAGATAAATGACAGCAATAAGTTACTTTTCAGAGTTATTTACAAAAAAAAAGTATTTTATTTTTTAAGGTGAATTTCACAGATATTACAGGCAGTGGCGTAGCTCGAGTTCGCGCCACTCGGGTTGGGGTGGGGCTTCAATTTTCCACCCTCCAACGTATCTGAATATGTTAACCTATTTAAATAGAAAATTAAAATGATGTATAGAGAAAAATTAAGATACATTTTGCATAGATTTATTTATATACAGAGAAACAACAATATTTTTTTCACATAAAATTATTTATATGCATCAACTAGACAAGAAGGGCGGCACGGTGGCGCAGTGGGTAGCGCTGCTGCCACGCAGTTGGGAGATCTGGGGACCTGGGTCCGCTTCCCGGGTCCTCCCTGCATGGAGTTTGCATGTTCTACCCGTGTCTGCGTGGGTTTCCTCCGGGCGCTCCAGTTTCCTCCCACAGTCCAAAGACATGCAGGTTAGGTGGATTGGTGATTCTAAATTGGCCCTAGTGTGTGCTTGGTGTGTGGGTGTGTTTGTGTGTGTCCTGCGGTGGGTTGGCACCCTGCCCGGGATTGGTTCCTGCCTTGTGCCCTGTGTTGGCTGGGATTGGCTCCAGCAGACCTCCGTGACCCTGTGTTCGGATTCAGCGGGTTGGAAAATGGATGGATGGAACTAGACAAGAATATAGTATAGACGCAATGATAAGCCGTGTTCTGATTATTAGTTTAATATAATTATGCAGCGAAAAACCAGAACCGGTGTGGTGTACAAGTGATAGGTGGGGATGAGCAAGAAAGCATTCGGATTGATAACGAAACGAAATTGTACATTGTAAATTAGTTGTTTATCTTCCTAGAAATTATTATTGGTGTAATGTTTCTGTTTATTTTTGTTATTGCCTCATAAATTTCAACTGCCGTGTCTGATGCCGTCACAGAAAGACCGTCTGAAAATGATTTTTGAAGCATTTGTGGGTGACTTTTTTTCATTCATGAGTGATATTTTTCCGAACCCTGCTGCTTACACGTGAAGTGTTCTGAGCCTTTTGGCCAATAATGCCACCCTCAAAAATGTCCAGACCGCCCCCTCTGCCTGCCCCTAGCTACGCCACTGATTACAGGTAGCATTAAGAAGGGCATGTTGCATCCAAATCTTTCAATAATGACATCAACAGACATGGTTAGCAGGTCCTAACACCGGTGGCTTATGTTCAGTTCAGTGCTGGGTCACATACTGTTTTAATATTACATGTTCTTCTTTTCCTAAAAAGATATTTTTTGATACTCCTTTACTCATCTCTAATAATAATTGTCCTGATAGGAACATGAGTGCGCCCTGTGGTGGACTGGTGTACCAAACATGGCTGGTTTGTTTCTTATGTTTGATGTTTCCATGATAAGCAGTGATGCTTTCTGCTGCTAAAATGGCTGTGGAGACCCAGTGCTGCTGCTATTAGGATCATAAATTCACCACATGGAGTCCCAGTAGTCTGACATAAATAAAGTATTTAAGACAGTAAACTAAAAGCGAAAGGTACAGAAGACCAACTACAGCAAATAGTCGCTTATTAGAGTAATTCCATGTTACAATTACCACATTTACTTTAGTAAAGGTATTTATGTGAAAAATACTAAAATTCCAATCCATTGTTAACGGATTTGTTTTTCAAACCCTGTAATTATAGCAAGTGACCAATAGTAACTCCTCGGCCATGAAGTTATACGGAGCCCGATGACACTGATACAACAGAAGTGGAGCATATCAGAGGCCACTTACACATGTAAAATTATATGGGTTCTGTAATGGCATTTTATAGTTCTTTACTGGATTGTGTGGTTTCTTGTTGAACCATTTCATTCTGGGAAGGGTTCTTTGGATATCAAGTTGGTTCTTTGTGCTTTGAAAATCGGACTTTGCCTGTGTTTATTGTATGCAGCAAGGGTCCTTTAAAAAGATTGACTTTTTGGTATTTCACAAATGTGTTACCATCTGTTCATGATTATCTACTGGAGCCTGTTACAGATCTAAATAAATGAAGGGTTCTTTCTGGAACCTTCATATGGATGGATCTTTTGCAAACTTAAAAAGTTTCCTCTATGGCATCTCTCTGAAGAACCACTCTGTTTTAGGAGTATGAAATTAAAGGAGTGCAATGACCTGAAGTGAGCTCTGTAGGTTGACATCAATGTGAATTTCATAGGGTGTGTCTGACATCAATCAGGCTATACAGAGACTGAAAGTAAAGAGGTGTCAACTGGAAAAACAAGCATGTGGTGCGATCACAACAAAGAAACAGCACTGGAGCAGGGAGGAATGGCACTGAAGTAAGAGCTTTTATCGTCAGCAAGTTCTCATGGATCCAAGCTCATTTTCAGTGTCTATGAAAAGTAGACGCTAGATGCTTTCACATTTGATTGTTATACAATAGAGGATAAAGTCATAATATTGTTTTTGATGAGGTAGTAATATAATTTAATTTTTCATTTACTTTTTATTACGTTTCACTTTTTTACTTCTACTTATATTTTTTACTATATTGTATTATTCATTGGTATTTAAAATAGACAGTTGTAGCGAAATTCTCAAGTAACTGATTTTCTCTCTATAACAGGTAAGGACTGTGTCTTCCTCCGACACCATGCATTCTCTTCTATATTCCATCTCTTTAAATACAATCACTTTCTTGGACTTAGGAACACCCTGACGTCCTTTGAGCGGCTCAGCTACAAGATAGAGCTTGCCCAGCGACAGCCCCAAAGGTTAACGAGTGAAGCAAGAACGGGGCATGGCCTCTAGTATAATATAATATAATATAATATAATATAATATAATATAATATAATATAATATAATATAATATAATATAATATCTCTATATAAAATCCTAAGCCTAAAGGTGCAATGATTTTGTGCAACGATTTTATGTGACGTTTTTATGTCACATTTTTTGTCACGCTTTAAATCGGCCTTATTTTAAAACCTACATATATATGTTCGGTATCATTCTTTTCAGAATTTATCAAACATTAATGTGATGTTGTTAGATTATCAGATTCTTATTCCATTTTTAAATTATAAACTAAAATATTAATAACTCTTTATGCCAAGACATTTAACCATGCCCAGGGCCAGAAATAAAAGACAAAGAGTAGATGACAAAGACAGCTGCTGTACAGGCTTTTAAATGTTCAAATTGCCGTGCGAGATACAAATCACGCAGCATGGCAGCAGCAGCAGCAAGCCAGCAGCTGATCGAGCAAAGAGGAGGTAAAAAAACCTGTTTTTGTTTCCTATTGTATCAGCGTTTAAGAGGGATTTTCAGAGGAGCGACCGCATCTCCTTGGGGTGTGTTCAGCCCCCGTCTTCACAACACGAGCAGCAGAGACATGAAGTGGCTGGTGCGTAGCGTAGGCCGGGGGGGTTGGCGAGCGAAGCAAGCAGGGGGTAAGCCCCTAATATAATATAATATAATATAATATAATATAATATAATATAATATAATATAATATAATATAATATCTATACTAATAAAAGGCAAAGCCCTCACTGACTCACTCACTCACTCACTCATCACTAATTCTCGAACTTCCCGTGTAGGTGGAAGGCTGAAATTTGGCAGGCTCATTCCTTACAGCTTACTTACAAAAGTTAGGCAGGTTTCATTTCGAAATTCTATGCGTAATGGTCATAACTGGAACCTCTTTTTTGTCCATATACTGTAATGGAGAAGGCGGAGTCACGTATCGCGTCATCACGCCTCCTACGTAATCACATGAACTGAAAACAAGGAGGAGCCCCAAAGAGTGCTGAAGAAAACATTCTCCGTCAACCCCCACACTCCCCCCGCCCTTCCGCACATCATGGCATTTTCGTTACTGAAGTGACGTAATACTCCAGCTCCACCTTCTTCACAAGTTCATTCACCAAATTATTTATCAATTATATTTCACAGTAAGAATTTACAGCACGACTCAAACGTGGGAACGAAGGTAAATGACGTTAATTGTTGAGTGTCTTTTAATACTGTGTAAGCATACATATTAACACATGTGCAATTAAAATGTGTGCATTTACGGGGTGATTTCTCAGGCTTAAAAGCTCACCTTTTATTAAAAAGGTAAATGCAAACTGTTTTCATTCTGAAGGGCACAAACCACGTTGGATTTCAGCCGTTAAACGCGCAAAAATGTCGGTACACCAGATAAATAAGCGCAACATATTATCAGTTGTATTGTATGCTTACAATACATATAGAAATATGTTAATTGTTAACTAATAGTATGGGATGATGTTTTTCGACTCAGCTACAGATGCCGATGTAGACCAGAACTGCTTTGGAAAAATATGAATGCCTTGGGGCCGATCTGGAAGAAGGTAGCGCAGCTCCTTGATTTAAACGATTCCATGTCTTAGTGGGTTTGCGTAGCTTATTGTCAATATCTTTACACCTTTTTTTAAGACTTATTGACTGAAACGGGCTTTCACGAAAAAAGTTAGGGCTTTGCTACAGGATACACCCTCCACAAGTTAAGGAAGTAAAAATAAAGGTATAGATTTCTGTTTTATTTAAACCTTTTAATTTCGTATGCATAGCCCTATTTAGCTGTTTTAGTTTTTTTTTTTTTCTTTCTTCAGTAATATTTAATCTCCTTAAAGAAAAACAACATATGCATTTTACTTTTTTTGTATCTCTTTAGTAATATTTTAGTGTAAAAGGATAACCAGTATTTAAACCTTTTATGTTACTTTATAAAGTTATTTTACACAATGTTGAAAAATTAATAAGAAAGCTACATATTTTGGCAGCTGCTGCTTTAATTTTCAATGAAATGAAAAAAGCTCTCCAAGAGAAAACCTCAATGAAGAAGAAACAGTTTGCACTGTCTAAAAAGGAGAAACCCTCATTTATAAAGGTTTGCTGCAGATGACTTAACTGAAAATAAATGAATAGTTCCTATGTGTATAATACATATTTATCTATTTGACTTATGCCTTTATTCCACCAACTTACAACATCTGAGGTACAATTTGTTACATTACTTTTGTTTTTTGCAGCACAGGCAGGTGAAGTGACTTCCTCAGGATCACACAGTGGTGTCAGTACCAGGATTTGAACTGACAAGCTCAGGGTTTGCTGAAATATTACTGAAGAAAGAAAAAAAAATGAAAACGGGCAAATGGGGCTATGCATACAAATGTCCATCCATCCATTATCCAACCCACTATATCCTAAATACAGGAGCCAATCCCTGCCAACACAGGGCAAAAGGCAGGAAACAAACCCCGGGCAAGGTGCCAGCCCACCGTAGGGCGCACACACCCACACACCAGGGACAATTTAGAATCGCCAATGCACCTAATCTGCATGTCTTTGGACTGTGGAAGGAAACCGGAGTACCCGGAGGAAACCCAGACAGACACGGGGAGAACATTCAAACTCCACGCAGGGAAGCGAACCCGGGTCTCCTAACTGGCACCTTTCACTGCGCCACCATGCCGCCCACATACAAACTTAAAAGGTTTAAATAAAACAGAAATATATACCTTTATTTTTACTTCCTTAACTTGTGGAGGGTGTATCCTGTAGCAAAGCCCTAACTTTTTTCATATATATATTTATATATGTATATGTATATATATGTTTACATAACCTCTTTAACACACTACTTCTCTGCTGCGAAGCGCGGGTATTTTGCTAGTATATATATACTAGCAAAATACCCGTGCTTCGCAGTGGAGAAGTAGTATGTTAAAGAGGTTATGTAAACATATATATACATAAACATATATACTTATATATACATATCTACATATATACATATCTACATATACACATCCACATACATACCCACACATATTCGGATAAGCGGGAGACAATGGATGGATGGATGGATATATATATATATATATATATACACATACAGACACATATATACACACATATAGATATTTACATATCTACATATATATACACATATATACATATCTACATACATACACATAAATCTATCTATATCTATCTATATTATATATATATATATATATATATATATATATATATATATATATATATATATATATATATATATATATATATCCATATATCTATCTATATATATATATATATATATATATATATATATATATATATATATATATATATATATATATATATATATATATATTGTGATGGACGACCGGCTATGGACTCCGGTCGCCACCCCCAGGCCGCTAGGAGGAGCCCTCCGGACAGCATGATGGTGCCCCGACTTCCAGCAGGGCCTCATGGACTCTGTAGTTTATACACACAACCCTGCTGGATACCTTGGGGGCCACCGGGAGTCGCTGTAGGGGGGCTAGTGGGCTCTTGCGTGCCCTATAACCCGGGAGTGCGTCACAGTCACGTGACTGGAGGAAGCGATGTGCTCCCGGGGTGAAGAAAAGGACTGTTTGCCCTGACCCGGAAGGAAAACGGACTTGTGGGTTTGGCCAGGAACCATTTCCGGGTTAGGGTGTATAAAAGGACTGTGGGAAGCCCAGAACACTGAGCTGAGCTGGGAGGTAGGGTGGCAAAGTGTCTGGGTGAGGAGGATTGGTTATTGAAGAGAGTGAATTGTTATATGAGTAGTGTGGTGTGTGGAGTGCTTTGTGCACAGTATAACTGACTCACTGACTGACTGACTGACTCACTCACTCATCACTAATTCTCCAACTTCCCGTGTAGGTAGAAGGCTGAAATTTGGCAGGCTCATTCCTTACAGCTTATATAGATAGATAGATAGATAGATAGATAGATAGATAGATAGATAGATGTGTATGTATGTATATATGTGTATATATGTAGATATATAAATATGTATATGTATATATATGTGTCTATATGTGTATATATATATATATATATATATATATATATATATATATATATAATATGTGTGTGTGTCTATGTATGTATGTGTGTATATGTATGTGTATATATATATGTTGATATATGTATATATATGTGGATGTGTATATGTATATATATATATATATATATATATATATATATATATATATATATATATATATGTAGATATGTATATATAAGTATATATGTTTATGTATATATATGTTTACATAACCTCTTTAACACACTACTTCTCCACTGCGAAGCGCGGGTATTTTGCTAGTAATATAATATAATATAATATAATATAATATAATATAATATAATATAATATAATATAATATAATATAATATAGCTAGCTGTGCAAGCCCATGCTGTAAAAAGCATGCGGTCCTAGAAACTATTGAAATTGTCAGAAAAAACTGAAATGTAGAGATGTCAGGTAATTGAAAGGAACTACTCTGGGCATAATTCTCTTATAAGGAGGATTTGTTTTGATGACATGCTCGCATCGTTTGCACATTAGCAGCGGGAGGAAGAGTAAAAGGGATACTGTTTTGTCGATCTTAGCAGCTAAGCGACTTTGTGTTTCTTCTGAGGTTTCATTTGGCTGACATGCTGGCTTCACTTGTGTTATTAGCAGCTAAGCGAGTTTTCTGTTTCCTCTGAGGTGGAGCCCTTACCCGAACTCCACCTCTCACCTCTCTGTCTCAGACAGACACACACACTTCCACGTATAGACGTTTATATATAATATAATATAATATAATATAATATAATATAATATAATATAATATAATATAATATAATATAATATAATATAATATAATATATCCCTCCCCAGTGGATTGGTAATTCTAAGATGCAGAACAAAAAAACGGCACTAAATAAAGGATACATTTTTCTTCTTTTAATATCGGCTGACTCTCACAATAGTGAAATTTTGAAGGAAAGCTCCTGGCCAAAGTGTGCAGTTGTGAGGTACCAGCATTTGGCTCTGGCTTGTTTCAAGAGGGTACAGAACACAATCTGACATTAAAGAGTCCTTTTGTGTTTATCAGTGTCAAAAATCAAATTAACTAAACTGGAGTTCAATGTTTCTTCTTATAAAATGCGCTATCGTGGCTCTTCGTTTGTCTTTCCAGGATTTTAAATCACCTGTAGCTCGCATACCGTTTGACAGATTGACTTGAAATTTGGTACACATATACTACGTGATGTCTGCTATTTGCTTTCGGGGTGATGATTGCCCTCCAAGGTTATTCCTCTTTTTATTTTTATTTTATTGTAGAATGAACTCTCGGCAGCGGCCAGCAGGGCGGTTGTGTGGTGCATGCATATGGGCGCCGTTCTCATCCCTACTACCTTCACCGTCACTTCCTCTATCTCTTCATGTCTTAAATTATTCTTGGGGCAGATTGAAGACTTAAGTGCCAGCTTAAGTGAAAAATTAAGGAAAATGTACTAAGCAATTGCAACACAAACACTGACTTATCAG
Source organism: Erpetoichthys calabaricus (assembly GCF_900747795.2). Taxonomy (NCBI): domain Eukaryota; kingdom Metazoa; phylum Chordata; class Cladistia; order Polypteriformes; family Polypteridae; genus Erpetoichthys; species Erpetoichthys calabaricus. Next base: position 283,322,404 of record NC_041396.2, on the reverse strand, counting down.
TTTTAACGCAAAAAGATGCCAACAAAAGAAGAGAAGAATTGGGACGCTAGGGTGGAGAAAAGAAGAACTGTTCAGGAAGCAGCGCATCAACCTCTAAGCAAATGAATGCTAAATATACAAATCTAGCGTATTCACTGCACGTTATCATGCAGTGTGCCATTACTGGTATGATAATAAATTGTGAAAACATCCAAGGGGTGAAGACTATTTGTAGCAGTGCACATAATGGGCAGCAGAGCTTTTGTCATAGATTAATATCTATACCAGTGTATCTCAACCTTCAAGTATTTGCAATCCAAGTTTTCATAGCAGTTTTAATCGCGCTCCCCCCTAACGTTTTTTTGAAAGGAGCCCACTAATACCAATTTATTCTTTTTTAATTTATGATACATCATTGATGCATATTTTATTATACCTACTTAACTTTTATCAACATTTATCTAACTCTATATTTATTTGTCTAGTATCAGAATGTAGTTTAAGTTAATTTGTTTTGGTTTCAATAGATGTATTTTTCATATTTTTGATTCTTGTTTTCTTTTTTTCACATCTTCGTGCCCCCTTTTTGTTACTTCGTGCCCACCTAGGGGGGCCCACCCCACAGATTGAGAACCACTGATCTATACAACTGACCGATATAGCTAAGCAATTTAAAAGTCACTTTGCTCTATGACTGTCATTTTGCAGACCACATGACTGGACCACAATCAACATTTTGATAACAACTGGTCTGAAACAATATGTTTCATTGTTGTAATTTAAGAAAATCAGGTCTTTCTCACTGTGTTTTTTAAATTTTAATTTTTTTTTCTTCCAATGTGTTGTTTTTATCAACAGCTTTCCATAAATTTATTTCCAAATGACTGTCTAAATACCGACATGGGATGCATGTTGGAAGGTAGAGCCAAGCAGATGATTCAGGGCTGTGTGAACTTCTATACTGTTCCTTAAATACCTTGTTTCAAACCACAAAATCAAGCATAAAATGACCCAACTAACCTGAAAAAAATACATATTTTCTATTTGAATCCAAGCATCTTTTGTTTAAGTGAAGAGTAAAATAAAAATGCATGGATTTTTAAGACTAAAAAAAATTGTAAAGGGCAAGAGAAGAAATTTGGACAGGTTGTCTAATTCAAAGATGAAAATGATTTTAAATCAAAAATGTGTAGGAAAAAATGAGTACACCACCATACAATGTAATATCACTTTAGAACTTGAGTTATTGCTGTATAACAAGAACAAACTTTTTATTTGGCTTTATAAACACATTCAAAACACCAATGACTGCAGTAGACTAGAGGATGCCTCTGTACATATAATCTTCAATTACTACTACATAACATAACCTTAACAAAGGCTTAATCTGATCTTGTTAGAAGTTACAAACCAACATTGACAACTTGTTTTCCACTTGTTTGTTGTAAAAAAAAAAAAAAATTTCCTTAAAGAATGCAAAATATGCTGTTGTGCAGAATACTTTTGAAGATGTTTATGACATTAATCCGTGCCATTGTCAAGTTCTTCCTTTGTCTTCTTTGAATTCACAATACTTGTTTTGCTAAAGTGAAACTGTTTATTGCAGCCTTGTGCTGTTCTACAAAATCCTTTCTGATCCTTAGGTAGAATTCATTTGAATGTACAGAAATTTGAACATGAGAAGCGTGAAATCTTTTGTGCTTAATCCAAAAATTCTTTTTTTTTAAATAATTTTATTGATTTTATTGAAATCACACAACATTCCATACAAATAGATAAATTTTACAAAAAAATAGGGTTAAAAAAAATCAACCCCCATCCCTGAGAAACAGAGCATGGCCAGCAGAATAAAACTTAAAGCTAGTAAAATTAAGTAAAGAGATGAATTAATAAGTGAATAAAGATAAATGGAGAAGAAAAAGAAATGGGGAGAGAATCTGCTTCCTCAGTGCTTAAAATGTTTATTCTAAAATGTTATTGATTAGATCCTGCCACGTTTTGAAAAATTTCTGCACAGATCCTCTAAGTGAGAATTTGATTTTTTTCCAATTTCAAATAATATATAACATCAGTTACTCACTGATTTAAAAGAGGAGAGTTAGGATTCTTCCAGTTTAGCAAAATACGTCTACATGCCAATAGTGTAGTAAAGGCAATCACAGTTTGTTTGTCCTTCTCCACTTTAAGTCCATCTGGGAGTCTCACCAAACATTTGTTAGTGGATTAGGAGGGATTGTGACACCAAGGCTGTCTGAAAGGCATTTAAAAATGTTGGTCCAGAATGATGTTAATTTGGTGCAGGTCCAAAACATGTGACCCGTGAGGCTGGAACTTGATTGCCTTGGAAACATTTTGGACAATTTTAAATGAGACAGATGTGCTCTCTATATAATTTTGAGTTGAATAATTGTATGCTTTGTGCATATGGAGCTCAAGTGAATTCTCTGCATTGCTACCTTCCACTCCTTTTCTGATATGTTGAGTGAGAGATCCTTTTCCCATTGTCTTCTTGGATCTTTGAAAGGGAGGGACTGTAAAATGGTTTTATATATTGCAGAAATGCTGTCTGAGTCCTCGAAACTGAGCAATATTTTTTCCAGCATAGACAGGGTGGGATGTGAGGAAAACTGGGCAGGTTCTGTTTAACAAAGTTTTTAATTTGAAGGTAGTGAAAGAAATGTGTTGCTAGAAAGTTAAATTTGGAATGTAATTGTTCATAGGATGCAAAGATGTTGTCTATGTACAGATCTTTGAGTGATTTAATCCCAAATGTTTTCCAGGCATTAAAAACTGCATATGTTTGTGAGGGTTGAAAAAGTTGGTTTTTGTGCAGAGGTGCCACCGATAAAAGATTCTCCATCTTAAAATGCTTTCTACATTGGTTCCATATTCTGACTGAGTGAAGCACAATTGGGTTGTTAGTATATTGGTGATATTTTGCATTTATTGGGGCACAAAGCAAGGAATGTAAAGAAGTACTGCAGGATTTTATTTCTATTGCGAACTAAACCTGTATATGTTTGACCCAGAAATTCTGAATTAATATAGACCAAAGTACATTCAGCTAGGACGGGTGTACACTTCACAATTTTAACCCAACTTGTGACCAAGAAAATCTCAAGAAACACAAGATGGATATATGCATGCACATATACATATATATTGTGGCAGATGGCCAGGACTCTTACCTGGCCGGGATGTCTTTAAAAAGGAAGGACCAGGAGAGAAAACAGGCACAGGGCATTATCTCCCCTGGAGCATTAGATGGCAGCCTCCCTGGGTTGCAGCGATGCCTTGAATTCCAAAAGGGTTTCATGGAAGTTGGAGTTCAGTACAGCCCTGTTGAGTTTCGGATGTGCATCCAGGGGGTGCTGCAGGGATTGGGGAGCTCTACTTTGTCGAGCTTCCACCTCACCTGGAAATATTTCTGGATCCTGCACTCAGGTGCAGCATAAAAGCCCTACAAAATAAACCCTACTGTTTTTGTGAGTGTGTATGCCTGTGTGTGTCCAGTCCCTCTGAGCAATCTCATTGGTCAGTTTATCTTTGGATTGATTGGTCAGTTTCGTGTTGGTTGCTCAGTCAAATGTGATCAAAACAGGAAGTGCTGGGCGACAGAGGATGACACATAGGACCATACTGAGGAAAGGCATAGGAGAAAATGGGCAGGAGGAGAGCAAGTCACATCAAAATTAAAGAGTCTGAGAAGCAGGCTTTATAGGAATGCAATCGAGAGAGGAAGTGCTAGCTAAGAGTATGGTGTCCATTGGAGGAATACTGATGTTTGGTGATTGGAGAAGTGAAAAATGACAATGTTCTAAAATGGACGCCATACAAGAGAGGTTGAGGATAATGAAAACATGCATAGGAGGAATACTGAGGGTAGAAGATCTTAAATATCAAATATTTTTTAATTTATTCTATTACCTCTCTTCAAAAGATAACTTAGCTAGCTAATAAAAAAACAGCTGTTTTTATATATTTTGATTTCTTGCAATTATGAGAGCTGGAATGATGCGCAGCCTGTGAAAATATTAATTAATTTACTGAAGCCCATTTTACTTTTATATTTTACATTTATTTCAGGAAGTGATATTACTATTTAATAATAATAATAATAATAATAAAAATAATAGTAATAATAATTACAGCAAAAATGCTCCACTTTCTTGTCGAAAATGGACATAGTGATCATTGTTCCCATTGTTATATCCACCACTGGTTTCATTCCACATATGCTACACAAAAGCCCACAGACCATACAAAGTATACAAACCACAGAGACCGAAAACTACAGAAAGCATCCATGTTAGATACAAGTTACATAGTGAGGAAACTTCTTAACACAAACATGATCCCCTAAAACATAACCATATATAATACCACATGAAACTGCCCTATGTCTTGTCCTAGGCTTAGTACAAGTGGTAGAAATAGAACTATCCCAGAAACACTTTAAATAATAATAATAATAATAATAATGTTAAAGAAGAAGTTGCTTTAACTCTCCCATGTTTACTTGAAGGGTGATACCATGGTGCGGTTGTATGTACAGATATCTAATGCCTCCAGAGATCTCTGTTCAAATCCAGGGCCAGAGATTGCATGGTCTCACTGTGTTTGGGTGGGATTTCCTCTGATAACCCAAAAGACATGAAAATTAGGTTTACTGGCCACTCCAAACTGGCCCTGAATGAATGAGTGTGATCGCATACATAACATCGGCTTCCGACGGACTGGCTCCATCTCCAGCGTTGCTTCCTGCCTTGTGTGGCCAATGCTGCAGTAATAAGCACCAACTCCCAGTAACACCAAACTGGATAAGCAGATCAGAAAATGGATAAATGGTTAAAGACAGTAGTGTAGGCATTCTTCGTTAAGACTTGTATTTCACAAGCTCACATAATGCAAATAAGGGTCATCAGGGACTTTAACAAATGCAAGTGGTGTCAAGTGTATGGTAGATGAGGCAGCAATATTTCGCCCTGTATATTCTTTGAAATATTCACATTCTCTCATACTGCTCTAATTAGGAGTCAACAGATAACCTAACTTGTAAATGGAGTTGATGGGAATGTTCTGATCACACACATATAAGTTCAAACTGAAGTTTGTTTTCATGTTTACTTAGTGCAATTAAATTCTTACTTGAATGTTCCCTCAAAACAGTGAAAATCACACAATACCAACAAAAGACACACACATAGAAAGTACACATAGAATCAAGCATAGTTTTGCACTATTTTCATTTGGATTAGCTATACTCTAAATATATTTATACCAATCAGTCACAACATTAAAACCACTGATGGGTGAAGTGAATAATATTGATTATCTCATTCGAATGACAGTCAGAACATGGCATGTCTTATGGACAACACCTGGGGCCTCATGTATAAACGGTGCATACGCACAAAAATGTTGCATACTCACGTTTCCACGCTCAAATCGCGATGTATAAAACCTAAACTTGGCGTAAAGCCACGCACATTTTCAAGGTAGCTCAAACCCTGGCATATGCAAGTTCTCCACTCGGTTTTGCAAATTGGCAGCACCCAGCGTCAAAGCAGTGCTTTTGCCCCAGTGTGGTTTCCCTTTCTTTTTAGATCCACATCCCTGACGCGGCTTTATCATATACATTAATACATTAATACGTTCATTAGTTTAATGCATCTGATTGTAATTAACCTGTAACAATATAATGGTCCATGGAATGGCCAAACTATTCCAAATACCATAGCTGCTTTAGCGTTGTTACTCTCACTACACCTTCCTCTTCTTCTTTCAGCTGCTCCCGTTAGGGGTTGCCACAGCGGAAAATATTTTTCCATATTACTCTCATTGCACCACTCGAAGCAGCTGATCTGAATACAGAATCAAGCACACACTACCTCAGTCATTTGCTATTTGAACTGATCTCATCCGACAAACACTTCAGAGCCTTTCCTGTACAGACCTCGCGGTTCAGAAACAGTTTCAAGAACTATAAACTCACTCAATCAATCCATCAAGTGTTCCTTATAGAACCGTTTGTACTTATAAGTACAATTACCTAACTGTAAACTTGCAATACAGTTATAATATTGCACAACCTGTGCCACTTTATAAAGCACGTATTTACATATTATGACGATATCATTTTTAAGATGAAATGCTGCAAAATATGTTTATTACATTATACAGATAAAATGTTGACGTCATTTAAATAATCTATATTGTTAATAATTAAACATGTGAGGACACGGTGTCGCAGTACTAGCGACAAGCTGGTGCCCTGATTGTTCCTGTCTCGCGCTGTATTCTTGCTGGGGCTGGCACGACACTGGAAAGATAGATGGATAGAATAATTAAACATATACCACAAAGATTTTTCAATGTTCCTTAAAAGTTCTGATGAATCGGCGTTCTAAGCTTACAGATGGCTTAACATCTATTACATAGCTGATTGTGTGGCGACTGGTTACTTGGAGAAAGAAAAGTGGAAATTTCCAGATTAAAGTTGGCATTTCGAGCTTTTTTCTCACTGTGTCCCTATTTTTTTTCTTTCTGTACCCTAATAAGCTTTCATATGACACTCAGATGGTGGGCTATGACTCGCCTTTTCATGGCAACTTTGATATCTGACCACTTCTTTTTTATTTCAGGCACTGTGCGACTTTGTGAACTTTAACTTTCAAGTTTCACCAACACACTGTAACTCAATCAACTTCCTTTTCTTCATTATATCACTGTTTAAACCAACAGATAGTAAGTTTTTCCTTGCCTCCACTTGGTATTTGCTGAAATTCTTCTTTTTTCCCCCATGCTTTTGCCATTGTCTTTTCACAGAAGGCTGAGCTTAAGGGCTATTAATATTGATTTGCATATTCAAAGAGGCATAATTAAGGGAGGAGTTGGGGAGTGGCGGCAGGTCTGTGCACGTGCGTTACTTTTCATGTTGACCGGGATTTATGTAGTGGAAGAATGTGGAAGTTGGCGTTTGCACAGATGTATGCAAATGGATTTTTTTGTGCGTATGAACATTTCCGCTTTTGTCCGTACGCCATGTTATAGTGTGAATTCTACACACGGCGTTATGCATGAGGCCCCTGGTATGCAGTGTTTAGTACCCACCAAAAGTGGTCAAAGAAAGGACAAATAGTGAACAAGCGATAGGGACATGGGCGCCCAATACTCATTGACGAATGTGAGGAGCGAAGGCTAGCCAAGCTTGTCTGATCCCATGGAACAGCTATTGTAGCACAAATTGCTGAAAGACTTAATGCTGGCCATGATAGAAAGGTGTCAGAACACACCGTACATTGCAGATTGCTGCATACGAAGCTGCATAGCCACAGATCAGTCAGAGTACCCAGGCTGACCCCCTGTCCACCATCTAAAACAATACAATGGACACATGAGTGTCAGAACTGGATCATAGATCAAATGGAAAAAGTCGGCCTAGTCAGCTGGGTGAGTATGCATTTTTTACTATAGGAAGAAAGGAAGCTGGAAGGTGCAGTGTAATGCGCTGGAAAATGTTCTGCAGGGAAACATCGGCTTCTGGCATTCATGTGGATTTAGTGATATTAAAAGTGATGTCCATCAGGGGTCAGTGCTGGTGCTGCTATTGTTTTTAATATACATACTGTAAATTATCTGGAGTGAAAAATTATCAGTAAGCCGGTTAACTTTGTAGATGATATCAAACTAGGTGAAATTACAGATGATGTAGAATCAGAAAAGTTGTTACAGAGGGACCTGGACAGCATTTGTGACAGATGAAATTTAGTGTAAAGTTTGAATTTAAGAAAAAAAATGTTACAATTAAAAACCAAATGGTAGGTCTGAAATTTGAAGGTACACCTTTATGAGAAGGGCCTAGAAGTCATAGTAGACTATCACTATGTGCAGAAGCAATCAAGAAGGCTAAAAATATGTTGGATTTTATAGTGTCAGTGGTGTGGAGTACAAGGAGTTAAAGGAGGTTCTGCTTAATTTATGTAACACACTGGTGAGGCCTCAGAGAACAGTGTATAGTTTTGGTCTCTGGAAAACAAAAAAGACATAGCAGCACTAGAGAAAGTCCATAGAGAAGAGTGACTAGGCTGATTCAGGACTAAGTGGTTTGAGCTATGAGGAATGATTGAAGGAGCTCCACCTTTTCAGATGAAGCAAACAGAGATTAAGAGGGAACATGATTGAAGTGTTTAAAGTTATGAAAGGAATTAGTACACTAGAAGCCACCTGTTACTTTAAAATAAATTCTGCAACAAGAACACAGGGACACAATTTGAAACCTGTGCAGATTTCATACAAATTACAGAATACGCATCATTCTACTACTTTAGCTACAATGGGATTTGAGAAACTCTAGTAAATTAAGCATTGATTTTAAGATGAAGTTGATAGCATTGTACTTTAATGATAAAATAAACTATGAGATTAAAGTGGAAATTTTTAGATTAAAGTGAACATTTCCATTTTTTTTTCTTTACAGTGTTCCTAGTACGCTTCCGTATGACACTCAGACACTTGCTTTTTCACGTCGACTTTGACATCTGACCACTTCTTTTTTATTTTGTGCAGTGTGTGACTTTCTGAACTTGAACTTTTGAGTGCCACTCCATCATTTTCCTTCTGTTGCTCATACCACTGCCTAAGCCACCAAATAGAATGTTTTTCCTTGCCTCTACTTCTCTCAGTAAGACCTCCTCTTCACATTTGGTAAAAATTTGTATTTTTTCCACATGCTTTTACCATTGTCATTTAACAATGCACCGAACAGTCTGAGCTTTTTATACTGAGTTGCATATTAAAATATGCTAATTTCTGGGAGGAGTTGGGGTGGGGCTGTAGACACGTGTATGTGCGTTAAAATTCATATGACTGAGATTTATAAAGGTTAAGTGTTTGGAACTTTGCTTATGCACAGTTTTATGCATCTGAATTTTTTTTGCATATGTACATTTCTGTTATTGTCTGTATGCCATGTTTTAGTGTGAAGTCTATGCATGGACTTATACACAAAGCCCCAGGAATTTAGGGAGTTTCAGATTTCAAATTAGTGCTATTTTAGGTCAAAATGATGGTTGAGCTGTTTGGGCTGAATGTCCTGTTCTCGTCACAATTGTTTTAATGTTCTAATTTTTCTTTTGTTGAGCTGAATTTCATAACAAAAGAACGGACAATTGAGCTGTTAACTGGCACTTCAGCAGAGTGCAATGAGCTGTTGCACATAATTGAGTATCTGTTAGTAATCTTAGTAATTCTTTTCTGCAATGGGAACAAAAAAGCTGCATCTCCTCTGACATCTTCTGTTGTTTATCTTTGTTTTTGAACATAGATTACATAATTGTATCATTCTCTTTTACATTTTAAGATATCTTGGACATAACATAGGTGTGTCTAAATTTTGTTCTGGCTCACCTTGGTGCTTTTCTCACCCTGGCACCCACAGGCAATTTAATTAGTGTCTTAAAAAATATAATTAGTGGTTTGTGCGAAACTGACACTTCACTGACTGATAAAGAAATTCCTAGATATGATGGGTGTGATAAGTTCTGATGTCACAGGCACATGAATTTAAAAAGAAATTCTTAGATTTGATGGGTGTGATATGTTCTGCTGTTAGTGACTCTCCGTTTCCACAGAGTGAAGGGTGAAGCCCAAGAAAAAAAATAAGCAATGAAGAAATTCCTCACAAACAGAGATTAAGAATTACATGACTGAAGTGTTTAAAATTATGAAAGGAATTAGTACAGTAGAAGCCAACTGTGACTTTAAAATAAATTCTGCAACAAGAACGTGGGGACACACTTTGAAACCTGTGCAGATTTCATACAAATGTTAGTAAGGCACATGGAATAAGTGACCAAGACATGTGGTAGAGAGCAAAGGCCTCATTTATAAATGGTGCCACCCACATTTTCATGGCAGCCTCACTGCGTGCCTACGCACTTTTCTGTTATTAATATTCAGCTTTTTCTGTTGTAAAGTGAACACCATTCAGTGCTGCTGCTTTGCAGTAAGGAGACTGTGGAAGATTGTGGGTTCGCTTCCCGGTTCCTCCCTGTGTGGATAGCGCTTTGAGTACTGAGAAAAGCGCTATATAAATATAATGAATCATCATCATCATCATCATCATCATCATTCAAATGTGCATCACATTTTACTACAGTACTGGACTCATAAATTGCTTTTGTATATTTCTGTGGAATATTCATTTCTGTTTTCCAGTCTATTTACCTTGATTTACAGACACTACTCTGTTCTCATTTAAGAACACAATACCAGAATAAACTGCATTAAATTGAACTGAATACTAACCTAACCAAAGACCAGACTGATCTTTTAGGTTTTACTTAAATAACCCATGAATGAGGATGTCTGTTAGCACTCAGTAATTATTTTCTGGATATCACGTACAACAACAAGAAACATGGCTTTCAGGTGAATTTCTACTCATCTTTACTTTTTTACATACTGTTTACAGACAATAGTTTAGCATTTTGCATTGTTGTAGAATTAAACCTCATCACCAGCTCCTTAGCTGCTCTCAGCAACTGGATTTTAGACTTTCTAACTAGTAGATGCCAGCATGTGCAGAGTGGCAGTATCGCTTCATCCACATTGATCCTCAACTCCCACATTCTACTGCCTAGTGTGCTGTACTCTTGCACCACGACCCAGAGACCACACTCAGATCCAGTTCTGTAAATACATTTGCTAATGACACAAACATTGTAGACCTGATTTCTAACAATGATAAGAGCGCTTTCAGAGAACAGGTATACGTTTTACGTTTACTTGCAGACACAGAGGTGACAGGGCAGAAATCTCTCCCTCTTAAAGTCAGCAGATGCAAGGAGCTGATTAAAGACTTGAGGAGGCAAGACTCAGTGTCATACTGACATCTACATTAGAGAAGATTCTGTAGAGAGGGTAAGCAGCTTTAATTCCTTAGAGTCACCATCACTGATGACCTGAAGTGGACTTTTTTAGATATTTCAAGAATGTCTCTGTCTATGCTCACTAACTTCTAGAGTTACACAGTGGATTCACCCTACTGCATTTTATCCCTTTAGGGCATCTGCTCAAGTTGAGATTGTGAAGCACTGATAAGTGAGGTGAGAGGTAGCATTGAAAATCACTTGCATACAGCTGCCTTCACTTCAAGACATGTACAGCAATTGCTGCCTCTCCTTTCTTCATTCAGGATCGTTAGCATTCACACTACTTCATTCAGGGGCAGTTTTTATCCATAAATTATAAACTTCCTCAACAGCCAAATACATGATAAATATGTAATAATTTGATATATACTGTATATATATATATATATATATATATATATATTGTCACAAGAACGACCATGAGACATCAGGAAGGTTTGGGGCAGCCACCCATTTAATCGATTACGGCTGCAAAATTGATCTAATACGATAGACATGTTCATTCAACAGAGTCCAAAACAGACATGACTTCTTCAGGCAGTATGGCGGCTTTAAAAGGCCAGCTAAGGAAGTGACGTCATCAGCCCCGGAACCGGAAGGGACGTCATTGGCTGCCCCAGAGCCGGATGGGATTTCCCTAGAATGGTCTGCAAAAGATCGAGAGGGAAAATTAGTACACTCCGCCACCCCCTGGCCTGGCATGGAATTACCTGTATTTAAGCCCTTTAGCTGTCTCCTAAACACACGTGTGTGACAATATATATATATATATATATATATATATATATATATATATATATATATATATATATATATATATATATATATGTAGTCCCTCAGACTCCTGCATTGCTTCATGGGGATTAGAGTTCTGTCCAGCCCTGTTTGGCTCCGCAGGCGCAGCCAGGGGGTGCTGCAGCAGGAGCTACTGAACCCTTCTGGGCAATGGTTTCATCACACCTGGAAGTACAGCCGGATGTCGGCAATCAAGCACTTGGAGCACTTCCGGGTGCCCAATAAAAGGAGCCAGCAACCACCACTCAACGGTCTGAGTCGGTTGGGAGTAGATGGAGCTGGCGAGTGAGGAGTGGAGGTGGCTGAAGAAAGGGTGTATTGGGTGTATTGGAGCACTGTGTTGTGTGCAGGACATTTATATAAATAAACGTGTGTGTGTTCTGGACATTGTGGGTCTGTGTGTCTGTCTGTAGCCGGGCTGATGTTCTACAATATATATATATATATATATATATATATATATATATATATACAGTGGAACCTCTAGATACAAGTTTATTTTGTTCCAGCACTGAGCTTGTATAGCGAATTTCTCATATCTAGAACAAACTTCCCCATTGAAAATAATGGAAATCCAGTTAATCCGTTCCGCACCCCAAATATATTAACATAAAAATCAATTTTCCTAACAAATAACACTGATAAATTATATATACTGTAGTCTACCTTTAATAAATAACACTGGTAAATAATATAACTGATTATTAAAAGAATCAAAACAGGTGTCCAAAGTGCAGTAGAGCATTCAATAAATCTTTAAATAAATAATCCTTAAAACAGTTGTGAAGTGGAGGTTTAAAATACACAAGAATAACAATCCTTTAACACGAGGTTAAAACGTCAAAAGGATGCAGTCTTTAAAAAACAGATGACAATCGCCGGTGCTTCTTCTCTGTTAGCGTCTCACCTGCGGGCTCTGCAACAAGCGAGACACTCTTAATGCAGCTGACCTTCTCTACACCATCCTGCTTCAGCTGTTTGGCTCGCCTGTTCAGCTCACTGTTCAGCTACACGCGAGCCTGCACTCGCTCGCTCTCCCGCACCGCCTGCCTGCTTGCCTGCCTGCAACCTCCGTTCTCTCTCCTCTCTTTTCTTTTACTTCTTCTCCCCCTTAACCAGCTCGCGCTTCTCTATATATGCGGGGAGGACATGGCAGCTGCAGCCCATCAACCACAGGAACAATCATGGATGTGGGCAGTTTCCCACCTGTGCACTTAAGTGAGAAACGCAGACACCGCAGATCGCGGCTCGCAACTGCTACCACGCCCCCTCGCTAAGCCGCGAGCTATACCCACAGCCTGGCTCGTGGCTCGTTACGCGAGCCAATGCTCGTATTTAGATCTAAATTTTTCGCTCATACTTTCCTCGTATTTTGAATTTCTCGTATACAGAGGTGATCGTATCTCGAGGTTCCACTGTATATATATTGTGAACAAACAAATACAAGAAGAATTGTGAATATTTGGGATTACACCCCCTTATAATGCAACAGCAAATTTTCAGCAAAAATTGACTGACTAACAGAAGGAATGCTTGGGATTTTATAGGTGGAGGACAAGAAGGGATGGGATCAAAGGGAGAATGAGGTCTGTTGGATTGGAGACAACAGAAGTGGGTGGAGTCTTAACTGGTGTTTCCTCCTGGTGGTCTGTGGAAGAGGGAAAAAAGGTATTAGCACCATTCATCAACCTCTGCCTCTGTATTTTAGTCCCAGTTAAGCCCTTAGACTGCCTCTCATGCACATATAAATACAGAGTTACAAATGGGTGGATTTACCCACCCACCTGCCGAAGGTCATATATCTAGTCTGGCTAGAAGGGCATCAAGCTGAGAGTTCTAGTTTTTTTACTTTATTTAGGTATTTGCAAGGGAACCACAGAGCGGGGAAGCTCAACCCTGTGGGGACCTATGGCCACCACCAGGGGGAGCCTGAATGGTTCCAGAGCCATGGACTGCACCAGGAAGTGCTGCAGGAAGGTCATCAAGGAGCACCTGGAGCACATTTGGGTCCATTATTAAAGGGGCTGCCTCACTCCATTCAGGGAGCCGCAGTCGGGAGGCAGACGACAGAGCTTGTGGGAGAGAAGTGGAGGCGGCAAAGGAAAAGAGAAGAAAAAGGAAAAGAAAGGACTGTGAGTTTGGGCTGTTTGGTGCACTGTGCTGTGTGCAGGAAGAACTGGAAAAATAAACTTGTGTGTTTTGGGACATTCTGAGTCCGTCTCTGTCTGTGTTCCGGGTGTCTTTCACAACTTCTGGGTATGAACTTAATGCCACTCTTTAGGTGTCAATGGTGCCAATTTTTCAGGAAGCAAAATACAATTTATTTTATGAAACGAAAAACACTGTGTTTCGAGACAAATTCAATTTTGCACAAACTGTTTCCCAAGTTCTCATTGACTATTTAAAGAATTACACTACACAGAAATGGCATTTTTAATATGTTACTTACCTCATAAGTTTCGAAGTGATGACGGAGAAAAAATTCCAAGTCTATCATATATTGTAATACAAGCCAATGGTGAGGGGAAAAAAGTACATTCCTCATGTAGCATAATCCTCTTGTCAATTATCTAGTCAACATGGAAAACACACATTTAATGCAAAAGTATCCACCTTAATCAAAAGTGAGGGGACCGTGTATGCAAAGTTTCTACATGGTGTAATTGAGATGTATGCAAATCCCCTTTGATGAAAGTCTGCAATGTGCACTTTAATCACATCTGAATTGTTTGATTTGTATATTTAAAACTGGGGGGGAAATCAAGGAAAAATGTGTCTTTGTCCCAAACATTTTGGAGGGCACTGTATTATGCATCCCATAATTGAATACAATATGTTTCACTATTCACTACATTGGGTTACTTGATATTTACACAAACATTTTTCCTCTTTATAAATCAAAATGTTTGGCTGCTTTTCAACACAAATCAAATCTGTCCCACTATTCATACAAATAGACCATTTGATATTCCACAACTAGGCCACTGGATGTTATCTTCAGTAGTTTGATTTCTTTGTTTGTCAATTTGAATGGTGACTCCTGTGCCGTCTTCATTTTAACAGAACTGTTTAGTTTGTGTTTACTTGAATTACATCTGAGAGTATGCGCTAAGTTACGGCTTTATTTTTTATGAAAAACTGGTTGATACCTAATAGGACTTCTTAATCAAGATAAGGCTTTTCTACTCACCAATCACAGCATCAGAGGGTGTCTATACAGTGGTGTGAAAAACTATTTGCCCCCTTCCTGATTTCTTATTCTTTTGCATGTTTGTCACACAAAATGTTTCTGATCATCAAACACATTTAACCATTAGTCAAATATAACACAAGTAAACACAAAATGCAGTTTTTAAATGATGGTGTTTATTATTTAGGGAGAAAAAAAATCCAAACCTACATGGCCCTGTGTGAAAAAGTAATTGCCCCCTTGTTAAAAAATAACCTAACTGTGGTGTATCACACCTGAGTTCAATTTCCGTAGCCACCCCCAGGCCTGATTACTGCCACACCTGTTTCAATCAAGAAATCACTTAAATAGGAGCTGCCTGACACAGAGAAGTAGACCAAAAGCACCTCAAAAGCTAGACATCATGCCAAGATCCAAAGAATTCAGGAACAAATGAGAACAGAAGTAATTGAGATCTATCAGTCTGGTAAAGGTTATAAAGCCATTTCTCAAGCTTTGGGACTCCAGCGAACCACAGTGAGAGCCATTATCCACAAATGGCAAAAACATGGAACAGTGATGAACCTTCCCAGGAGTGGCCGGCCGACCAAAATTACCCCAAGAGCGCAGAGACGACTCATCCGAGAGGTCACAAAAGACCCCAGGACAACGTCTAAAGAACTGCAGGCCTCACTTGCCTCAATTAAGGTCAGTGTTCACGACTCCACCATAAGAAAGAGACTGGGCAAAAACGGCCTGCATGGCAGATTTCCAAGACGCAAACCACTGTTAAGCAAAAAGAACATTAGGGCTCGTCTCAATTTTGCTAAGAAACATCTCAATGATTGCCAAGACTTTTGGGAAAATACCTTGTGGACTGATGAGTCAAAAGTTGAACTTTTTGGAAGGCAAATGTCCCGTTACATCTGGCGTAAAAGGAACACAGCATTTCAGAAAAAGAACATCATACCAACAGTAAAATATGGTGGTGGTAGTGTGATGGTCTGGGGGTGTTTTGCTGCTTCAGGACCTGGAAGGCTTGCTGTGATAGATGGAACCATGAATTCTACTGTCTACCAAAAAATCCTGAAGGAGAATGTCCGGCCATCTGTTCGTCAACTCAAGCTGAAGCGATCTTGCGTGCTGCAACAGGACAATGACCCAAAACACACCAGCAAATCCACCTCTGAATGGCTGAAGAAAAACAAAATGAAGACTTTGGAGTGGCCTAGTCAAAGTCCTGACCTGAATCCAATTGAGATGCTATGGCATGACCTTAAAAAGGCGGTTCATGCTAGAAAACCCTCAAATAAAGCTGAATTACAACAATTTTGCAAAGATGAGTGGGCCAAAATTCCTCCAGAGCGCTGTAAAAGACTCATTGCAAGTTATCGCAAACGCTTGATTGCAGTTATTGCTGCTAAGAGTGGCCCAACCAGTTATTAGGTTCAGGGGGCAATTACTTTTTCACACAGGGCCATGTAGGTTTGGATTTTTTTTTTTCCCTAAATAATAAAAACCACCATTTACAAACTGCATTTTGTGTTTACTTGTGTTATATTTGACTAATGGTTAAATGTGTTTGATGATCAGAAACATTTTGTGTGACAAACATGCAAAAGAATAAGAAATCAGGAAGGGGGCAAATAGTTTTTCACACCACTGTATGTTGGATGTTGATTAACACATGCAAGGTAGAATTTCATTATACTTTGTACACGTGACAATAATGATCTTATTACCTATTTATAAAGAAAGTGATACTATAACACTTTCAGCAAGGCAGCCAACAACAGAGCATACAAAGGGGGCTTAACTTTATTGGACAAGTCACAAAACACAACATTTATCTATCTATTTGTATAGCACATTTTCATACACAGGATGTTGCTCAGATTGCTTTACAAAATATCAAAGAGAAGTTAGATAAGAATAAGAATGAATAGCTGACATATGAAAAAGAGTAAGTAAGAAAAAATTAAATCCACATTTACATATGTCACAAACTCAAGTCATAGAAAGGTTTGGGGCAGCCACCTGTATAGATAGATAGATAGATAGATAGATAGATAGATAGATAGATAGATAGATAGATAGATAGATAGATAGATAGATAGATAGATAGATAGATAGATAGATACTTTATTAATCGTATAATTGGTTTCCTGGCTGCAAAGTCGTAATTAGATACAGCACTGCTGTGCACAAAACCGAGTCCAAAACAGAACTGAGGGAATAGGGAAAAGGTGGAGGCTTTTAAAGGAGAAGACAGGAAGTGAGATCAAAGGGGTCAGGCTCATGAAGGTCTTCAGCCATTGGTTCGAGCCCGGACGTGACATCACAGGGGCCGGAGCCGGCAAGGTCTCCTTCCATAGGCTCGGTCCCGGAAGTGTTGTCAAGAGGGCCAGGTGGAATCTCCCGTGCATGGTCTACAGGAAAGGGAGAAAATGAGTCAGTGCACTCTGCCACATCCCGGTATAACTTGGAACTGCCCTTACTCAAGCCCTTTAGCTGCCTCCCATGCGCACATGTGTGACACATAACATAAATATACAGGTAATGTCGTAGATAAAGTAAAGTTCTTATTTATAGATTTATTTTTAAGTCTTTAAAGATAAATCTGATGTGGTGGCTGAGGAGAACAAGAAAAAAAACTCCAGGGGGCGAGATGCTGGAGCAAAAAACAAAATCTTCAGGGGGTCCTAGGGGAAAATTCCAGTCAGCATCCAATAGGAATTGTACCTAACATAAATGTGCTTAAGTTATTTCTTATTGTTTTTTTTTATTTGATGCAGTGGACCTCATCGACAGTGGGAGTATTCACTTTTATATTAACATCACAGGCGGCTGCACAGCAGTTTGAGCAGGACTACTACGTCAACGAACAGACACACAGCCATGCTCAGACAGCCTTACACCAGACATAGCTCTACAAGTTTGGATTCCCTCCCACACACAGTGACTCATTTGTAGTGATAATCAAACAAAGGCAGGCATACAGCGAATTAATTTATAGGCTCATAGAAGCTAAAGGCCTTTTAAGTGATTAGAAGAGGGTGACATTGCATGGTGAGACCATCACACAAGACTCACAGCAGCCACTGTGAAGAATGATGTGATATTTCTTTGTTTCTCTGTTGTGAGAGAATAATTTCAGGGTAACATAGTATTCATCTAAAGGAAATAGCATAAAGGGTTAATAAATGTCAGAAACCTGTTCAGGCACACCAGGAAACTAGATAAAGGTCAAGGGAACAACAAAGACAAAGATGTAATACACAAAATGTATTAAAGATGATTAAGAGAGCGGCACGGTGGTGCAGTGGTAGCGCTGCTGCCTCGCAGTAAAGAGACCTGGGTTCGCTTCTCGGGTCCTCCCTGCGTGGAGTTTGCATGTTCTCCCCGTGTCTGCATGGGTTTTCTCTGGGTGCTCCGGTTTCCTCCCACATTCCAAAGACATGCAGGTTAGGTCAATTGGCGATTCTAAATTGGCCCTAGTGTGTGCTTGGTGTGTGTGTATGTCCTGCGGTGGGTTGGCGCCCTTCCCGGGATTGGTTCCCTGCCTTGCACCCTGTGTTGGCTGGGATTGGCTCCAGCAGACCCCCGTGACCCTGTGTTCGGATTCGGCGGGTTGGAAAATGGATGGATGGATGGATGATTAAGAGATCATCAGATGTCCTGTAAGCAAAATTGAACAGTTGTCACATGCACAGAAATGTCATGGATAATAGCTAAAAATAAACATATAGGAAGAATAAGAGCTGGGCGCATGTGCTGATAGCGCGTTGCAGCACCCACCACACAACAAACCACCTGGATTAGGACCCAAGAGCAGCAGGTGACTCCTCAGCACCACACTGGATAACAGTGTGAGGCTTTTTATACAATGGCTGCACTGACAATCCTTCCACCAACCCCCAAGTCTTCGCTGTAAGTTGAAGGAGAAGAATAAGGATGTAATAAAATAATACTTTTATTTGGCCGACACTTTTACCCAAAGCTATAGAATTTCTTTTGTTTTTTCCTGCTGGAGCACAGGTGGGTGAAGTGACTTGCTCAGGGTCACACAGTGTCAATGGTGGGATTCAAACTCTCAACCGCATGGCCTTAACCGCTGTACCACACTGTCTGCCTAATCTTGCATTAAGCCATTTTGGTGTAAACCAACGAACCAACCAGAGTAAATGTATACATCAATTGACACTGTATGTAAATTGAATAGTTTATAAAATGAACATCTATCCTCTGTTTCTTTGATCATTCTGACCGTGCTGTAACAGACTACTGTAATGGATGCTCCCCTCGTAGGCATTTGGTGAGAAGTAATTAAATGACAGAACATACAGTTTTTCTCCAGCCTGATTACTGACTCAGAAAGGTTTCATCAAACTTGTCCAAACTTTGAGGATAAGTTTCTTTCTTTAATTAAGATATTGATTTCTACCACATTGTTTTTACAGTAGACTAAAATGTAACTAAACTCACTATCATGTTCACTTAATCAGCTTGAATCTACAGCTAGCAGACTATGTTACTTATGCTACTCTGTTAAAAGTACAAGCACACAATGTTATCAGGAATTTGTAACTGCTGAGAAATTGTTCTCAATAGTTCTTTGAAAACCCGTTCACGCTGTTTCTAGAAAGATATATTGTACAGTAAATGGTTCTCTTGTCACGATTAAACCTACATACAATATAATACAATACAATTTATTTTTGTGTAGCCCAAAATCACACAAGAAGTTCAGCAATGGGCTTCAACAGGCCCTGCCTCTTGACAGCCTCCCAGCTTTGACTCTCTAAGAAGACAAGGAAAAACTCCCAAAAAAACCCTTGTAGGGAAAAAATGGAAGAAACCTTGGGAAAGGCATTTCAAATAGAGAAACCCCTTTCCAGGTAGGTTTGGCGTGCAGCCGGTGTCAAAAAAGGGTGTCAATACGATACAGTACATAGAACAGAACACAAGTAATCCTCAATACAGCATAAAAATATTACAAATACATAAAAATATTACAAGTACATGTTTTCACAGATTTTCGGAGTCATGCTTACAAAGGAATAAACGCAGAGTATCTTCCTGATTGGTCAATCTGAAGTGAAATGTAGACTCCGCTTGTACAGTATGACCTCTCACACCTTATGAACTCATGCTGACCGTATGATTATGTTTCTCATTTTTCCAGAGGGAAAAAGTCATAATTTTAGAACCAAGCCAAGCAAATGTGCACACAGTGGCCCCCAGTGGGTAGACCATGAGTAGTGTGGGCTTGGAAAAAAACAATTAAATACTGTCATGTCCCATGGGGGCTGCTACAAGGGGCTTCTTAGCAAAGTTTCCCTAGTGGACCAAAATGACAGGCAATACAAGTTCAATAAGTCCCTCATTGATCTAGTAACGGTTTGTATCCCATAGTAACACATTTTTATATGCTGTCGCAGAGTAAGTAATGCAGTGAATTCGCATTTTCAGTGGGTTTTAGATTTTTGATTGTATAAATAACAATTTGACAATTTCAAAAAGTATTGTTTTTATATTGGCTAAAATTACGTAATTTGTATTCAGTGTTGTAACACCATAAAACAAACAAACAAGCAAACAAACCATCCATCCATCCATTTTCCAACCCGCTGAATCCAAACACAGGGTCACGGGGGTCTGCTGGAGCCAATCCCAGCCAACACAGGGCACAAGGCAGGAAACAATCCTGGGCAGGGTGCCAACCCACCGCAGGACACACACAAACACACCCACACACCAAGCACACACTAGGGCCAATTTAGAATCGCCAATCCACCTAACCTGCATGTCTTTGGACTGTGGGAGGAAACCGGAGCGCCCGGAGGAAACCCACGCAGACACAGGGAGAACATGCAAACTCCACGCAGGGAGGACCAGCAAACAAACCAACAAACAAATAAATAAATAAATAGAGAGCTGGACAAGTAAAAATAAATGCAAAGGCATTCAGTGTTTTGTAAGAATAAACAGTTTAAAGTCACATTAGTATTGAATTTTTGTATTCTTTTACTTAATAAATAATTAATTGTAAATTTTAAAAATTACACATAATTTAATTAATCAAAAAAACAACTAAACACTAAAACAAAATTTTAAGGAAAGCACCATTAAAGGGTGGCGCACTGGTAGTGCTGCTGCCTCACATTAAGGAGAATGGGGTCCTCCTTGCAGATTCTCCTTGCGTGGAGTTTGTATGTTTTATCCGCGTCCGTGTTGGTTTCCTCAGGGTGCTCTGGTTTTCTCCCACAGTCCAAATTCATGCAGTTTAGTTGGACTGGTGCTGTTAATTTGTCCCTATGCTCTGTGTGTGAGTGTGTTTACCTTGTGATGGGCTGGTGCCATGTCCAGGGGTTGTTCCTGCCTACAACCATTGCTTACTTGGACAGGCTCTAGGTGCCCAGTAATCTTACCCTGGATAAACAGGTATAGAAAATGGATCGATGGACTAGTAACATATAGACGTTTTTCAGGTTCATGACCAAATATTGGTCCCCTGCCTGTCTGCCTACACTAAGCCAGTGTTTTGAGCCCAATGTTTCCCCGATACTCAAATCCCAATTGGGCCAATGCTGGCTGCCCAACTAGTGCCAAAATGTTTGCCCACACTGGACCTACATTGGCCCAATGTCAGTTTGTTTGGGGATCCCAAATTAGGACCTGAGCATAGCCGTGCAACGGGTGACACCTCAGCACTACACTAGTTCCAGTGGAACAGTGATTGGAGTGCCAATCCTTCCACCAACCCCAAAGTTTTCCATGCAAGTTGGAAGGGCTTGATGAAGGTTAACGTCATACCCAGGATAGAGCAATTGAAGGTTAAGGGCCTTGCTCAAGGACCGAATGAAATGGTATCACTTTTGGCATTTACGGGATTTGAACTGGCTCCCCTTCAATTACTGGCACAGATCCCTAGACTTAGAGCCTCCACTCCTTTGAAACTGTAGAAGATCCTGACAGGAGCAAATGCAGGCAAGTTCTGGGTAAGGGCTGGACTGGAGGACCAAGTTATGGCTAAACAAGATTGGTCAGTGAATCAAGAAAACTCCTTGTATCCTGGCATCCCATGGGTCTATGAGGTGTGACAAGAAACTAAAGGACTGTCTTTCTGTCTATGTCCATCATCCCATCCCATCTAGAGACCATGCAGAAAAAGAATGACTGCTGAATCTAAAAGTTGTCCTGGACAACATCCTCTTTTGACACAGCTTTCAATTTTTCAAAAACTGTTTAAAACAATTTTCAACAAGATTGTGTTATCTATTTATATTTTCTTCTACTGGTATTAATTTTTGCGGCACAGTGGCGCAGTGGTATCGCTAAGTAAGGAGACCCGATTTCACTTCCCGGGTCCTCCCCTGTGTGGAGTTTGTATGTTCTCCCCGTGTCTGCGTGGGTTTCCTCCGGGTGCTCTGGTTTCCTCCCATAGTCCAAAGACATGCAGGTTAGGTGGATTGGCGATCCTAAATTGTCCCTAGTGTGTGCTTGGTGTGTGTGTGTGTGTGTGTCCTGCAGTGGGTTGGTGCCCCGCCCGGGATTGGTTCTTGCCTTGCGCCCTGTGTTGGCTGGGATTAGCTCCAGCAGACCCCCATGACCCTGTGTTCAAATTCAGCAGGTTGGAAAATGGATGGATGGATGGATGGTATTACTTAATTTCAATAAATACCACATTGATTTTAAATTTGAATACTTTGCCTTTACACCTTGAGTGACTGAAGTGATAAAGTAAATATGGGACACCTGGTGCAGGGGAGGCCACTGCCACCTTTTCCTACAGGGTTATTGAGCTGAGGGGGTTACTCAAACAGAAGAACAGTATGGTAGAAGGAAAACATTTTTGATTGGAAAGTGGCATATAACCAAAGGGTGTATCAGCCTTCATATGTCTAGGATATTCTTGGAGACCAAAGTAGCATTTTAGTCTGGGTTATTTCTGGGAGCACCCATATGTTGTTGAAATCAAAGATAGTGAGTCTTGTTGGGGAGTGGCAAGAAGTGACAAGCATTGTAGACATCTGTTATGGTGTATAAAATCTACAAATTATTCTCTACTAGACAGCCCGTTTCGACAACGTAAGAAGAAACGGGCACGAGTGGAATAGTAAGTAATAAGTATAAGCACCACAAACCTGATATAGGTGTATTGAATGAATGCATAATTAGGCCTGGAGCTGTAGTGGAAATCGCCTTTCAGGCCTCTAGAGCTTTAATCAAAGTCGCCTTTCTCTTTGAATTTTTGCGGCCGTAAATCCGCCGCCTGCCGCGATGTTGGTCGAAATCGCCTTTCTCTTTGCATTTTCGCTGCTGTAAATCCGCCACCTGCCGCGATGATGATCGAAGTTGCCTTTCTCTTTGAATTTTTGACGCCGTAAATCAGCCGCCTGTTGCGATGTTGGTCAAAGTCGTCTTTCGGCTTTGGACATTCGCAGAAAGAGACGTACGCAGAAGGCGACTACGCATTTGGCTTCGGACGGATGTGAGTGAATGAGTGAGTGAGTGAGTGAGTGAGTGAGTGAGTGAGTGAGTGAGTGAGTGAGTGAGTGAGTGAGTGAGTGAGTGAGTGAGTGAGTGAGTGAGTGAGTGAGTGAGTGAGTGAGTGAGGAGACTGGCAAATTATACATAAGATTGAATATACAGAGTATCAGGATTAAATTAAAGTGGAGTTATGAGAAGGCCATGTTAAAGTAATGTGTTTTCAGCAGTTTTTTAAAGTGCTCCACTGTATTAGCCTGGCGAATTCCTACTGGCAGGCTATTCCAGATTTTAGGTGCATAACAGCAGAAGGCCGCCTCGCCACTTCTTTTAAGTTTTGCTCTTGGAATTCTAAGGAGACACTCATTTGAGGATCTGAGGTTACGATTTGGAATATAAGATGTCAGACATTCCGATATATAAGATGGAGCGAGATTATTTAAGGCTTTATAAACCATGAGCAGAATTTAAACGTCAATCCTAAATGACACAGGTAACCAGTGTAGTGACATCAAAACTGGAGAAATGTGCTCGCATTTTCTTTTGCTAGTTAGGATTCTAGCAGCTGCATTCTGCACTAGTTGCAATCGATTTTTGTCTTTTTTGGGTAGTCCTGAGAGGAGTGCGTTACAGTAATCTAGTCGACTGAAAACAAACACGTGAACTAATTTCTCAGCATCTTTCAGTGATATAAGAGGTCTAACTTTTGCTATGTTTCTTAAGTGAAAAAATGCTGTGCTAGTGGTCTGATGAGTATACGATTTAAAATTCAGATTACCCCAAACAGTTACCCCTAAGCTTTTTACCTTTGCCTTGACTTTTAATCCTAATGCATCCAGTTTTTTTCTAATAACCTCATTGTATCCATTATTGCCAATCACTAAAATTTCAGTTTTCTCTTTATTTAGCTTTAGAAAAGCTACATCTCACTTTTATAGCAGTTTGCTCACAACATAGTGCTAAATTGGTTTTACAGCCTGGGAAAGGAAGACTTGCCAATACCTTAGACTATTGATTACTTTTATGGATGGATATCTGGGACAGCAATTTGATTTACAGCCTGGGAAAGGAAGACATGCCAATACTTAAAGCAAAATAAAAAAAAATCATCCATCATATTAACAGGTAGCCAACCACGGCATTAAATTTTATAATAAATATGCCTTGTCTGAAAGCAACGTCAGAAGAGAAACAGCGTCGATGGAAGAATGACGTCAGAAAAGAAAACAAAGACACGTATGAGCAGTTTTCATCCGATTGTCAGTTAACGGCATTTTCATGAACATCGACTGCTAAATCAAACGCCTCCCTAGGACATTCATACTTGACATCACTGATTCCTTTCAGTAAGCTTTTTTTAAGACTATTTATCCAGACTTTACTATTGATCTTATTTTGTATTACTTATTATTGTTCTTTAATAAATTTTAACTTGTTTTCATTTTTCTATGTTTTATCTTAATGTCTTAAGGTAGATTTCTTTGAGCACCTGGTGCAGCCAGAGATTTGCCATTACCTCTGTTTTGCAAGGTTTATTAAGGCTGAGGGTGACAGCTCCACCCAAAAGTAGGGAACAGTATGTAAAGTAAGGCATTCTTTGCTCATAAATGGCCTATATCAAGGATGGTGATCCTTTGTATCTCTGAATATTTTCTTGAAGACCAAAAGTAATATTTAGGTCCGAGATATATTTAAAACATTGTATGTTGTTCGTGCCAATTAAGTAAGTCTCAAGAAGTGCTAGGACAGTGACAAACTGTGTTATTCATAAAGCACCTGTGTGGTTTAAAGTGCCAGAAGTTAACCAGCTGTGTGTGTGTCACTCATAGGGCACTGTTGTGGTTAAGGTCTGTGTGTATGCGTATATCTATGTATGTGTGTGTTATTATTTAGGGTGCGGGAATAGACCAATCCAATAACGAACTTGACAAGTGTAAGGGTTAAGCAGACGATAACACAACATCCCTCATGAAGAGTGGATTGGGTCTGTGTGGGTTGAGCTTAGCACATAATAGTAAACTAATCCAATTAAAAATTTGGTTAGTTCCTCATACCTTTCGAGGAGTGACATCATGAGCTTTGATGACTTTCTGGAAATTTTGTACTGACTTGAAAAACCAGTCAGGAACTTGCAACACAAACTAAAATCCTATAATATATGTCCTAAGGGAACACGTGAATCACGCACACAGGATTTTAAAAAATAATAGCCGTATGTGCTGGATAATCCGAAATGAAAGATGTCTGAAATAATACACCAGAAATGTGACTTTATCTTGGCAGTTAACTGTAAAATGAAGTTAGGGGCGGTCATAGCCAGGAATGTATTTTAGGCCTTTGGAAATTTCAAGTGTTTGCTTAAAAACTTTAAACTCCAATCTGCATTAACAAGGAAGTAAGTTAGTTCTGTATACAACCTCCAAACACGCTGCTACATTTCAAAACACAGCATGCATTTTTTTGTGGGTTATTTTCAATCGTCTTTAAATTCTAAATGACTTCTTAAACACAGTCCACATCAACAGTTTGCAGAATGGCTTTGATCAAATGAATATTCTCATCCTAACAAAACAGTCATTTTTTTTACTTTGTTTTTTAGGCACAGGCATGCCATCCATTTGACATAGTAGGAAGAATTACTAAGACTTTAATGATATGTTAATGCTTTGTGTTAGTAAACATAAACAAAGAATCAACTATTTGATGGCTTTTTAGAATTTCTACATACAGCAATTTCTTTATTGAAGCAGTCTCCATACTGTTGTACTTTTCTTATCAGGCTGTAAAGTACATTAAAGTTCATTAATTAATTTTTGGGCTCATCAGGCATACACACTCCACGCACCCCTCACAGGGATCGAACCTCAGACATCAGCAGTGAAGCCCCTTTACGTTGCTGCACGGCGTGTAGTTCATTTATGCTCTGCAGCCCCTGCAGCACCCTCCGGTGGCACCCACGGAACAGGGATGTTACGAACTCCAACTCCCATGAAGTCCTGTGGGAATCCAAGGCACCGCTGCAACCCAGGGTGGCTGCCATCTAGCGATCTTGGGGAGATAATGCTCTATGCCTGCTTTACCCCCGGTCCTTGCAGTCCATAGGTGTCCCGACTGGGTAAGGGTCCTGCTGTTCACCACAATATCCACCTTAGTAAAAGGAAAAATATTTGTGTGTCTCTGTTTTCATGTGGTTGCTATGCATCTACCATTCTAACAGATGGTGCATCGTAAAAATTTGTAGCAATAAAATGCATTGCATTTTTCATTCCAACAGATAGTGCGTCACAAAACATAAAAGTGCTCTTATGAATCCCATACCAAATGTCACATAAGAGAGACATATGCATTGCATTTGTTATTCACATCACAAACATTTATTTTAATGCTTTTTATTACTACAAATGTTTGCTATGTGCCATCTGTTGGAATTACAAATGCACTCTTGGGGAGTCTCAAAAAGAATCCTGGCTTGGACTGTGAAGTTGGGATGTGAGAGGAACGAGTAGAGGGAGACTATGAATCTGCATAGGTGGTGGAAGCAGCAGAGAAGAGCAAGGCTGGATTGGACAAAGAAGCACAGGCTCATAGGAGATTGAGCAGTGTGTAATGGAGCCGTTGCCATAAAGTATTAGACATTTTATACCCATTTTTGCTCTGAAAATGTAATGAATTAATTTATGGTGTTATTTTCATGGATTGCTATGAATTTTTCATGTTGATTTTCATTGATGATCACTATGCAGATGATATCTTTCAGTATTTACATCAAGGTGGAGGTGAAGTCCATCAGGAATAGTAAAGAGGAATTTAAAGACACAGACAGTGAAGTTGTGGTCTTCACAAGTCAGGAGGTGGATAACCAAGCTACAAAAAGGACACAGTAGCGCTAGAAAAGGTCTAGAGAAGAGTGACTAGGCTAATTCCAGGGCTACAGGGGATGAATTATGAAGAACGATTAAAAGAGCTGAGCCTATAAAGTTTAAGCAAAAGAAGATTAAAAGGAGACAATACTGAAGTGTTTCAAATTATGAAGGGAATTAGTCCAGTGGATCGAGACTGTTATTTTAAAATGAGTTCATCAAGAACAAAGGGACACAGTTGGAACTTTGTTAAGGGTAAATTTTGCACAAACATTAGGAAGTTTTTCTTTACACAGACAACCATAGACACTTGGAATAAGCTACCAAGTAATGGGGTAGACAGTAGGACTTTCGGGACTTTCAAATCTCAGCTTTTTTTTAAAAGAATTAAGTAGATAGGACTAGCAAACTTTGTTGGGCTGAATGGCCTGTTCTCGTTTAGATTGTTCTAAAGTTCTAATATAAGGGGTGTTACTCTATATATATGGCGTTGTTCACAGTGATGTTATCCCTTGATAGATAAAACAACATAAAAAGAATCTTTAGCCTCAATTTCTTTGCCAAGCAAGTCCCAGTGACAGAATTTTGTTTTCTGGTTTCAAATTTCACTTTATCTCCAAATGTCAAGTATCATCTTGCCCTTTTGCTCTCGGTAGCCGAGGTTTTGTTTCAATCTCACAGTTCTAACCCTTGCTTTGCCTGACAACATTTTTTTTTGAATGTTGGCAGTATGACTGGTAAGGGGAGAGAGTTAGCAGATATGATGGTGAGAAGGAAGGCCTAAGCGAAGGTTTATGGATGTGGTGAGAGTGGACATGCAGGTGATGGGTGTAACAGAACAAGATGCAGAGGACAGGAAGATATGGAAAAAGATGATCCACTGTGGCGACCCCTAATGGGAGCAGCCGAAAGAAGAAGAAGACCTGGTACTTTTGCATGCTCACGATAATCTCGGGACACTTCAAGGTGCCCATAGCATACTAAAGAATCAGGATTTAAAAAGAGCAGAGCCCCATTTTCAGCAGACAACCCGTCTGTTTCCTAATAGCAAATTTTCTTAGCTCATCATTTATTACTCACTTAAAATGTTAATAGGTTATTAGAGAAACCTTTGCATTTGTGTTAGCACACCTGTTATTGTCCTCAATGAAGTAAGTCGACTGTCTTTTATTGCATTGCAAAGTACTATCATTCCTAAAGTTCAATTCCAAAAGAAACAATTCTTTTCCAGAAACACATCAGTCTATTGCTGTTTTTGTGAAGTGAAGGTTATTCCATGTAACAGTGAAAAGATGACTGCAAGATGCTGGCCTTAGAGAAACAATTTAAAGATAACGCAATATGTGAAACTGATAGATAAATTAGAGGACCTATGGGGCTTCCTGAAGGTTCAGATTATTGTTTGTTATTTTAAAATAGCAGATTCTGAGATAAAATAAAAGGATCAAGAGATGAAAGAGAATTGTAACGGTTCAGGCAGAACTCCCTGCCTCCCCCAGTTTGGGTACAAATGCTGTGTTTAATATTTATTTTGTCCATTTAGTTTCTTTATGTCAGTGGATAATTTATTATGTTCCTTGTGTTTTGTGGGTGGTTCCCTAAAAGGCGAAACCTCCTGCCTGTCACTACAAGGTGCTGCCCTGAGCCCTATAAAGGCAGAGGGTATCTCACAGTACATTGATGTTCATTTTGAGCGCGCTTAGGAGTTTGGTGAGTGCTGTGATAAGAGGTCCATAGTGAAGAGCCATTTTAAATACATTTTCAAGTCTTGGAGCATGCAAGTGCAGAATGGCTATGGGTGTGCACATGCTGACACTTGCTCCGGGGTTGAATGAAATGCTTGGCTGACCACGCATTCACATGCAAATGCAAGGGAATTAGTCAGGTGGCGCATTCACACCTCAGAGTGGGCAAAGGACCACACCTGCACCCAATCAGGCCGTATAAAGGGAGAAAAAAAAATGATTGAGAAGATTAGAAACAGAAAAGAGAAGAGAAAGGACGGAGGTTATAGGAGAAGAGGGAGATGGGATGGTGAAAAGTGGCAGTGTGCCCCGAGGGAGCGAGCAGCAGACTTGTGCTCAAGTGTGGAGCTGGAGTACAGAGACGCTCCTCAGAGCAACTGCAGAGAGGAGTAGGACTGTCTCCTGGGTAGATGTCGATGGACTGGTTACAGGTGATGTGCATGGGGTTCAGAGGAAGACTGAAAGACAGACTGGCGACAGGACCCTGAGCACGTGTTTAATGGCAGACTGCAGTTGTCTCTGGGTGTCTCCTCATGCTGCAAAGTCTTAATGAGATAAGCTGAGGAGACGCAAGATTTATAGAGCGAGATAGAGGGGCTCGTGTTTGTTTTCAAAGGAAAAACCTGCCTGTGATTTTAACCTTGTTTTCAGTTGATCTGGAATAATTTTAACCTCCAATTTGTTTGGCACCTGATTTTATGGATTATTTAGTTAATGAAGATGTGGTTTTTGCTTTTTTACACTGCACTTGCTTTTGAACTCTTTTCACTGGTTTTAATCAAAGCACTGAACATTTTTGCATCAACCCCTGGCTGACTGTGGATCCTCATTTGCTTATCGCAGGTCATGACTGTCAACAGTTCCGGGTTCAAGAAGCTCATGGAAGCAACCTGAGAGTGTGGAGCACTCATCACAAGATTTTCTTTGTGATTTGTCCTGTGGTTTTGTGATTTATTATATATTTTTTGACCTTTTTGCTTTGTTCGCTGGTTTTTTAATGGGACTTTGTTTGCCTTGGATTGCCTTTGCCTTACCTTTTCAGCAATTTCCTTTTGCTTTTAATGCACCACTGAGCTTCTTGTTAGTACAAAGCATTTTTTTGTGAAGATTAAATCTTTTTATTTGTGAAGGCTTTGTGTTTGCCTTTGTTACTAGCCAAGTTTAAATGTTCCTCTCCTGTGGGCATTTATGGAGTTTGTCACACACGTGTGTTTAGGAGACAGCCAAAGGGCTTATATACAGGTAATTCCAGGCCAGGCCAGGGGGTGGCGGAGTGTACTAACTTTCCCTCTCAATCTGTTGCAGACCATTCTAGGGAAATCCCGCCCGGCTCTGGGGCAGCCAATGACGGTCCTTCCGGTTCCGGGGCTGATGACGTCACTTCCTTAGCTGGCCTTTAAAAGCCGCCATACTGTCTGAAGAAGTCAGTTCTGTTTTGGACTCGGTGGTGTGAACATGTATGCCAATTTTGATCGCTTTTGCAGCCGTAATGGATTAAATGGGTGGCTGCCCCAAACCTTCTTGATGTCTCATGGTCATTCTTGTGACAAGTTATTTCGATGGCTTTGTGTTCTTTTTTTCAAGGCCCGCACCATTTGGGTGCATTCTGAAGCATAACAGGGAATAACGCAGTCAGGAACAGGCAGAAGCCAAATATTAGTATATCAGAAGAATCAAATGTCCTGTATCAACATGAAGTTTTGTGTGTTTTATGTTTTTGTTTATTCTGAGCAATTGTTTTTTTATGACTTTATGTTATTTTTATTCATTTCATATGTGGTTATGTATGGTGAACTGTCTCTTTAAATGGGAGTATGTTCCCTGTTCTTTGTGGGAGGGACCCCAAGAGGCGGAGTCTCCTGTCAATCTCCATTAAGGAACTGTCCTCAGACCTATAAAGGCTGTGGAGACAGGCAGGTCCACGGGAATCATTGTGAAGTCTCCCGGAGTGTGAGAATTACTGTTCATGGTTGGATTGTCTGGGTTTTTGATTATTTTGCTCTCTCTTTGTATTTTGATTATTTGATTGTGTTTTTTAGGACTTATTCACTGTGGAGTGCCTTTTAGGCAACTCCTTCAGTGTCTCTGTTTGCTCTGTGGTGCTTCTGTCATATTTTTTGGTATTGTCCAAATAAATCTTCTTTTTATAAAGATTATTTTCTTAGCTCATCTTTGTACCAGCCAAGGGTTACGGGTACTCTCCTCTGCTGGAGCTTTTGACATATTTAAGGATATTTTGGGGCTAACGTTCCTTTCAGGCCTGCAAAGCCTGATGCAGGCTATTTGAGTGGGAATTAAGGTCATCGAGGCGAGGCATTTTTTGTGCAGGCAAAAGAGATCTTGCCTTGCCTTTTCCAGACATCATTGAGGCCTCACACCTTTTTTGGTTTTGTGGAGGCTCACGTTCATGATGCCAAATCGATTTACCCACATACAAACACCAAAAATCGAAGTCAAACAATATGCAAAAAAGTTGAAAGATAACTATTTTTTTGTGGTCAGGTTCCAGAATCACGCTTTTCTCCATTTCATGGTCTTTACTAAGCAAGCCTGAACAGACTGCCCCAAATCCCATGTTATAGCCCTCATTTGTTTACATTCCCTTTTATATCTTGTGGTAAGTTCAGCCCGAGACACAGAATGATCCAAAATTATGTTTAATTCTAAAGTCCAGCACACAACACAACACAATGCCCATGCACCAAACACCCTTTTCCAGTTCGGTTCTCTCCCTTCTGAACTTCTCCTGCCGCCTCTCCACCTCTCCTCTCAAGCGTTGCCTTCTTCCTTCTGACTCCAGCTCTCTTACTCGAGGGATGTAAGGGATTATAACCACCAGGATGGGCTCCAGGTGCTCTATGACAGTCTTCCGGCGGCACTTCCTGGTGTGGTGGAAGTGCCACATGAGCACCCGGAAGCACTCTGGGTGTCCCTGGAATTCCTTCTGGCAGCACTTCCGGGTGTGGCGGAAGGTCAAGTAGGAGGTTTCTCTTTACTCAGAGAACCATAGACATTTAGAATAAGTAGTGTGGTAGACAGTAAGACTTTAGGGATTTTCAAAACTCAGTGGATAGGCTTGGTGAGCTTTTATGGGCTGAATGATCTGTTCTCATCTAGATTGTTCTAACGTTCTAAAAATGTTCCAATGAATCTGGTTAATAATAATAATAATAATACATTTTATTTATATAGCACCTTTCCCATGCTCAAGGTGATTAAATATTATTGAAATGTTATCAAAATGTTGTAAGTATAGTCATAATAACAAACCAAAGAGAGTAAGAAATTTTGGGGCATCCATAGGCAAACATTGTCCCAAAAAGAGAGAAATAAAATGTAGGTTAAACCATTACATTGACTCTTTTCAGGCGGGAGTCTGGATACAACTGCCAAAAATGACGGTTCTTCCGGTTAAGATTATTTCTGACTGGAATAGGTGGGTCCAGTTGGATGGACACCAGGGTGACGTCAGCCGTGGAAAAAAACATCTTCTGGTCTGCAGAGGGAGAGATAAGAGAAGGCGTTATCATAGAGTGCCGACCCTTGGATTACTGTCACCAGAGCCCTTAAACTGTCCCCTATGTGCCAGCGTGTGACAAGTGTTAGTGTATTTAAATAGCTAAATTTCTTGTAATGATGATGACTTCAGTGGGATTCCTTCTTTCATCTACTTCAATTATTATGTGCCTTGCTTATGATTGTGGCCATAATACTGTTCGTTACTACGCATGTTTGCTACCTTGTGATCAGTCTTCATTCTGACATTTCAAGTCTATATATTATCTTATTTAAGATTGGTGCTGCGCTGTTTCAAGAATTGATGTTTTCAATTGAAGACAAAACCCTGTTGAATACTTTTTTATGCTTAAGGAGTCAGGGAAAGGTATATTATACTAAGGACTTAAAATTATGACCTTCGATTTTTGGATAGCATATTAACTATCATTTTTTTGTCCATTGTTTTGGAACGTTTTTTATTTCCTAATCTTTCTTTTACTGTTTGCAGTTGCCTCTGCCCACAGACCTCAACAGTAAAAATAGCTGCAATGTGGCCATCCTTGCATTACCCTCCATCACTAAAGCTTATCCTAGGAGACTCCCATTTATTTGATTCTGCAGTAGACATGCTTGAGTTTTTAAGAAAATAAATGTTACAAGATCCTTTCTCAAGAGTCTGAAAGTGTTTTTTTCTGGGCATCACAAGGCTCTGAATCAGCAAACACTATACTGACTGCTTACTAATTAAGGTTTGTTGTTCTCATCTGCCATAATAGTGTTTTGAAAATTGTTTGCTGGTTGTTTAGCATTAGACTCCTTTGTTTTGAATGCAGTTGCAATTCATTATTTTTTTTTTTATTGTAATGTGTGAGTCCCTGTTCTGACAGATGGCCGGTGGCTTTGCCCGGTCAGAATGCCCTTCTAGTGGAAGGACCGGGGGAGAGAACATATCCACAACAATACCTCCCCCAGGACGCAAGAGGGCAGACTCCCTGGATTGCATCAGGGCCACAGGCTTGGAGCTTGGAAGCTCAATCCTACTGGCACTTGTGGTCCCTGCCTGGGGGTGCCTGGACATTTCCAGAGCCATGCACATTGCAGCACTGGAAGTGTTGCCGGAAGAGGATCTGGAACATCTGGTGGATTACTTGGGACCTTACAACACTTCTGCCACACTCAAGAGTGCTGCCAGAAGAAGATCAGAGTGCGACTGGAGCACTTCTTGGTGCACTATAAAAGAGGCCACCTCACTCCATTCCGAAAGCCGGAGTCTGGAGGTGGAGGACAGAGCTTGTGTGGTGGAGTGTAGGCAGTAAAGAAAAGAGAGAATAAAGAAAGAGAGGGAAAAGGATAGAAACTGAGCTAACTGTTGGTGATTTGTGCACTGTGTGCTGAAAAGAAGACAATAAAAGGGTTGTGATAAGAATGAATCATAGACATCATAAAGAGTTGGGGCAGCCACCCGTATAATATTTCCTCGGCTGCAAAAGTTGTTTTGTTTGGTAGCACGGTGTGCTTAGGTCTGAGTCCAGAACAGAACTGCCTGTATGGAGACAAGATGGCAGTTTTAACAGCCTGTAAAGGAAATGACGTCGTCGGTGCAGGAACTGGGAGTGGCGTCCTCGTGCCGGGAAGGGATGTCATCCTTGGGGTCGGCAACAGGCGGGATTTCCCGGAAAGGTCCACAAGGGACTGAGAGAGATAGTCAGTACACTCCGCCGCCCCCTGACCTGGCATAGAATTACTAGTATTTAGGCCCTTCAGCTGTTTCCCATGCGCACGTGTGTGACAGGGTGTATTTTGCACTTGTGTCTCTGTCCATGTATGTGTCTGGGTCTGATTTTTCCACACTGTCTTACACTCCAAAACAAAAGGTTGAGTCTCAGTACTTTAGCAAAACCAGCTTTATTCAGCTTGAAACAGGAACAGCACGGTTATTTATTGTAGCATGATCTACCCCTCTCCTATACTCAGACACAGCAATCGTAGCCAGGTTAATGCCCAAGTAATCCTGTTCCCTGCATTTATAATGTTCCGCGCATGACCCATCGATGACAGGCACTTATAGTGTGACCACAGTCAGCTCAGATTTGCTTTTGCTGCAAGCCACTGCGGCAATGGGAGTCTGCGGTCGCACTTCCAACAGATAAGCTGTCTCCCAGAGACGCTGTGATCGTGCCTCAGGACGCTGTTCAGCATGTCGTCCCATTGGGGGGGAGTCTCAAAAGAGTTCAGAAACCTTACAATATACAGTATTATACAATTTGCTCTTTCTGCCCCCCCCACTGCCAATTTAGTGAAGACTTTATTATTTAAAATGTATTATTGTGTGGGTTGGTAGGGTAGAATGGGCTTATTTGTGTGTTCTGCCTGCAATTATATTCACAGTGCAAGGTGTCTATGTCCATCTTCTCCTCCATGAGTCTTTTATGTTGTTACACTTTCAAGATGCACCTGTTCTTGTGTTTAGTTCTGCATTCATTTCAGTTGGGCCATGGACTGTGACGGGGGGAAGGCGTTGCTGGAAGTAATTTTTGTTGATTTCTATTCCTGTGACCCTTTTCTTCCTGCATACTTATGGGGTGTGTTAGAGATGTCTGGCTGCAGTTTCAGCTTGTTTCTTTTGATTCTGTTTGTCTGTTTGTTATTACCATGGCTAGGGGTGAAACGATTCATGCAAAACTCAGGAAAGCTTGGAGTTTTGCAAAACAAATAACATTTTACAACTAGTAAATTATTCATAGCATTGACACAAGTAGGAAGATGTTTAGTTCCTGTCTGGGTCCGATCTTCTGAGGCTCACATGTTAGGTGCATTCTCTTATTTAAGCATTGCTAGAGCCTGCCTGGAGCACCCTGTCCATCTTAGAACCAAACTATAGCTTCAAGGTCCTGCGCCGTTTTGTGGCATTCTTTCTTGTCTTACATATCAATTACTGATAAATAAGATGATTTGTGTAAAAGTGAATTTGCAGGGAAATGTCGTGTTTTGCCTTGCACAATAATTTGAGAAACAAATAGCATTTCACAACCAGTGAAATGTGTGCCATTGACACAGAAATAAAGATGTTTAGTTCCTGTCTGGAGGCATGTTTACTGCATTAGTTCTGCATGCGCATACCTGCTGTTTATTGTTTAAATAAAAAGCAGAGCATGAACCCATCAAACACAATAGTTTCCTCTCAGTTTTTAACCCTCAGAGTAAATACAGTGATTATCACTCTCTTATTATAACTAAACAAAGTGTTTCAGAATATTGTCCTTAATTTATTCAGTGCTAGCTTGCTAACTGCAATCTGTTAGTCATAAACTGGTTAAAGAAGAACAAACCAGTTTTTTTCACTCCTATTTAGTCTCAGATGATCATTGAGATGTCAGCTGTATTGTTAGTAGACACAATGGCCTCATTGTTGACAGGGTACTGAGGGGCAGGCACCATGCTAGTGTTAGAGTAAAGTGACTAGTTAAAGCCCTTTTCTCACACCCCGGTTATGTCTCACCCTTACGGCACATCAATGTCAGACCACGCACACACACACCTGCTGTGGTCGCAAATGTCCTGAGAACTGAATGCTGTCATCCACATACTGTCTTCTCCAGCCTTCACTCCTAACCTTAACCCTATAGCACACATTTGGGAAAGTCTGGCTCTCAAAATCTGGAGACGTGAACCTCTCCCTACCTGCAAAGGGTCAACAAGTTCATCAGACCCTTCTTCCAAAAAAGGGATCCAGTGTACATTCGCAGGGTCATTGGCTCTTGTGGCAGTGGTGTCAAGCAGTCTGGCTGTAAGAGGCAGTCACACAAAACACTGACGGACTGCAGAATGACTGGCATTCATTTTCACAGCTGGCATCGCTTAACTGTTGTTTTTATTATGGAATTGTTTAGAGTTCTGCTAATCTCATTTCCTTAACTCTTTTAGGGAGGATATCAACTTTTGTCCACACCAGGAGTTGAGGGCGGATGTCGAGTAAAGTCAACATTCAGGTACAGAGGGCACTGAAACCTGTAAACATTGATAAATTGGACCATTATGTTATAGGTAGACCCTCTTTGCTTGGAGGACTGTTAGACTCTTTGACTTGACTTCAAATCCCTGCGTCCATGTGAGTAGTGTAGAGTAAACAACGTCAGGAATGGCAGCAACGTCAGGCAAGAGAGCAAAGCGAATGCGCAAAGCAAAATACTCTGCATATATATATATATATATATATATATATATATATATATATATATATATATATATATATATATATATACCCTAAGTTCTTGTCTATAAGCCGGACTCATGTATTAGCCGGAGACCAAAAATCATACGAATTTTTAAAATAAAATCGTATCATAGATAAGCCGGACTCATGGATAAGCCGAACATACTATAACCTATAACTAATAGAAGGGAGGGAGGTCAGTGGTCTCACTCGCGCCCATTTAATTTCTTTAAGGGGGGAGAGAGTGTGAGATATTGCCGTCTCTCTCACTCCCCGCATGGCGCGGTTGGAGCGGCCGGAGCGCGTTCTTTCTGCTCTGGGCGTCGCCGAGTCAACACGAGCGCGTAGCGGTCATTTAAATTGTGATTTTATATGTAAGCATATTTAAATATATATCGCGGATTTCTGCGGACAATGGGTCTTTTAATTTCTGGTACATGCTTCCTCAGTTGGTTTGCCCAGTTGATTTCATACAAGGGACGCTATTGGCAGATGGCTGAGAAGCTAGATTGCTTACTTTTCTGTCAATCTTGCGCTGACTATCTGTGATCCTGACGTATGGGGATTGAGCAGGGGGGCTGTTTGCACACCTAGACGATACGGACGCTCGTCTAAAAATGCTGAAAGATTATCTTCACGTTGCTATCTTTTGTAAAGCTGATTCCTGAAAAGACATGCTGCACAGTGCTTCGCATACTTAAAAGCTCGAAGGGCACGTATTGATTTTTGACTGAAAAACAAACTCTCCCTCTCCCTCTCTTTGTCTGCT
Source organism: Erpetoichthys calabaricus (assembly GCF_900747795.2). Taxonomy (NCBI): domain Eukaryota; kingdom Metazoa; phylum Chordata; class Cladistia; order Polypteriformes; family Polypteridae; genus Erpetoichthys; species Erpetoichthys calabaricus. Next base: position 283,284,952 of record NC_041396.2, on the reverse strand, counting down.
CCTGACGGAGGGGGTGTGAGCTGCCGCCTTCAACAGCTTTGTGCTGCGGTGCTTCGCATACTTAAAAGCCAAACAGACATATTGATTTGTTTCTTCCTTTGAAGAGGAAGATATGTTTGCATTCTTTTAATTGTGAGACTGAACTGTCATCTGTCTTGTCATGGAGCACAGTTTAAACTTTTGAAAGAGACAAATGTTTGTTTGCAGTGTTTGAATAACGTTCCTGTCTCTCTACAACCTCCTGTGTTTCTGCGCAAATCTGTGACCCAAGCATGACAATATAAAAATAACCATATAAACATATGGTTTCTACTTCGCGGATATTCTTATTTCGCGGGTGGCTCTGGAACGCAACCCCCGCGATGGATGTATAAGCCGGACTTATGTATAAGCCGATATTCTATTTTTTCATTTTCACAACTTTTTTCCTTAGATAAGCCGCGGCTTATTGACAAGAACTTAGGGTATATATATATATATATATATATATATATATATATATATATATATATATATATATATATATATATATATATCACGGCATTCGTAGTCTGAATCACAATCTGATTGTATGGGTGGTTACCTACCAGGTAATGCTTGTGGTTGGTCAGCAAGTCGGCTAACATCCACCACGGTGCCCTCTTTCAGTTGCGAGAAGCAGATCATAGAATAGATAGGTGGCTACTGGACTTCATCAAACGACACGGTGTGATGGCAGACACTGCGGATTACCAGCCACTCGACTACTTCAAGATGTTTTTTTGTTTTTTTTTCCAGAAAGTGCCATTCAGCTTAATAGTTATGAGACACACAGGGATGTAGTAAGAATGTGAATTGACACACTGTAGGGGCTCATGGAACAGAAAATAGAGTGACATTTGTCATCAATAAATAGTTTAGGTTGATTTATGTGTGAAACCATTGCTTTTTAGAAAACTGAGTGTTTGGGAAAAATATTCAGGCCTGGGACAAAAAGAAAAAAAAAAATTATTAGCCCTAAAAGAGTTAATGTTATTTTAGTAATGAATATTGACATTTCAGCCCAACAATGAGTGTTGTGTTTCTTATTTCCATCTCTCTCTCTTTCTCTCTCTCTTTTGTCACGCTTGGGTCACAGATTTGCATAGAAACACAGAAGATTTTAGAGACAGAAACTTTATTCAAACACTGCAAACAAACATGTCTCTTTTTCAAAAGTTTAAACGTGCTCTTTGACAAGACAGAGATGACAGTTCTGTCTCACAATTAAAAGAATTCAAACATATGTTCCTCTTCAAAGAAGTGCGCGTCAGGATCATGGAAGGTCTGAGAGGGAGAGAAAAGCGAACAATTAATCAGAAACTGACAGGTGCTGTTTGGACTTTTAAGTCTGCGAAGTACCGTGTGGATCACGCGATAGATCAGCCGCAAGTAAGCCCAGCAGAAAGGGAGCAATGTGAAGGTAGTCTTTCAGCGTCATTTTTTAACATGTAGGGGTGCGATCAGCCCCCCAGCTCACAATATATATATATATATATATATATATATATATATATATATATATATATATATATATATATATATATATATATATATATATATATAATATTGTGGCAGGCGGCTGGGTGCCATACCCAGCCGGGATGCTTGGAAGGAGCAGGAGAGGGATTATACCTTCCCCGGGCTACAAGAAGACAGCCGCCCTGGTTGCTGTGGGGGTCATGGGAACTAAGCTGGGAAGCTCAACCCTATAGGGGCCCGTGGCCACCACCAGGGGGCACCCAGTAGATCCCAGAGCCCTGGAAGTCAGCACTTCCTGGTGTGGCGGAAGGAATTCCAGGGTCACCCGGAGTACTTCCGGCTGCTCATGCGGCACTTCCGTCACACCAGGAAGTGCCGGCGGAGGTTCATCAAGGGGCACCTGGAGCATATCCGGGTAAGCATAAAAGGGGCGCCTTCCAACAGTTGGGGTGCGAGAGTCGGGAGGAAGAGTACAAGGCTTCGGAGTGGGAAGAGGACCATTAAGAGGCCCAAGAGAAGGGTGTTTGGTGATGGAGCACTGTGTGCTGTGTGGGACTTTGACAACTTGTAAATAGAACTGTAAATAAACCGTGAGTGGTGGACTTAAGAAGGGTGTCTGTCTGTCTGTGGTCGGGCTGGCTCTCACAATATATTTGCAGTATATATTGTTAAACACATGTGCTTGTCAACTTGTAATTCCACCTTAAGCCAAGGGTTGGCACTGTCTCATAATGCTTCTCCAGTAACTAGTATATCACTGGCTCATGACATCACTTCTGGTTCTGGAGCTCCTGAACCCACCCCTTCCAACTCACTAACTTCATAAATGGCATTCCTGCCATCTTTGTCCAGGTTGATCAGATACTTGCATCTGGAAAGACATTTCTTACATGACACGTTAATTTGCGTTTATTATTTTGACACAATTCTCAGAGGGTGCCCCCAACCCTTATTTATGTCTCTGTGTTTTGTTTACAATATATCCTTACATTATTGCACTTGTGTCCATCCGTGCTCGATGTAAGCTACAGTTGCCACAACTACTATATCCCTCCACAACAATAGCAAGGAATCCGTGTTCCTGGCAGAGGTTTGGTATTAAGCATATCTTCAAGTCTTCAATTCTTCAATGTGACCAATTATCGACTGTGGTATTTGACTGTTTATTTGGTGCATACTTTGTTACTCACTGAAACTGCATTATGACACTACCAATATACACCTCCTCTTTCCTTCACTTCAAGGTAAGCCTCCCTATAAAATGAAAAGGCACATACGGTCAAGCTGCGACCAACAGAAACAATCTCACCGGCTGACATATTCACGCAAATGCACAGAAGCAGAAACATCTACATCACGTCACACCAACCAGAACAGGCAAGATACTTTAGAATAGGGGTACTCAAACGGCGGACCGTGGTCCACAATCCGGACCGTCAAGACATTTTTGGCGGACCGCGACTGTCTTCTGCGTAAGTCAAAAGTCCGAATATAAAAGCACCAAAATTATTGTTGTTTTATTATTTACTCTGTAGCAGGGTTGCCAACTGGCATTTTTTATGCCAAATAACTGAAATCTTGCATCTTTGAAAACTGTTTGGCATATAAAATTTGCGTTTGGTCTACTGGCATTTTTTGGTCTTTTTTACAATGCGAATTATCCACCAAAGTCAGAGCTCCGTTCGCATAAGATCGACGCCCTTAAGTCATCATTGGTGGCGAGTTCATCGCTGATGACGAAAGCGACCACCACACAATCAAATGTTACAGAAGATTCGCTACGCATTGTTTGGGTTCTTGGCAGACATAAGAAAGCATTTACTGATGCAGAGGTTGTTAAAGAATGCATGATGTCTGCTTCTTCGGTTCTGTTTAGCGACAAAAAGTGTGTTGAACTGATTCAGCAGATACCATTATCAGACAGTACTGCTAGTCGTTGTGCAGATGACCTTTCTGACAATAGATAGATAGATAGATAGATAGATAGATAGATAGATAGATAGATAGATAGATAGATAGATAGATAGATAGATAGATAGATAGATAGATAGATAGATAGATAGATAGATAGATAGATAGATAGATAGATACTTTATTAATCCCAATGGGAAATTCACATGTGGTTGGTGGTCAGTTAATATCAGATCTTAAACAGGCTGAATTGTTTGCTCTCGCGTGCGATGAATCCACTGATAAAACTGACATGTCTCAACTCTGTATGTTCACAAGATTTTTTGATGGCCATAATTTTGTTGAAGAGTTTCTGACATTACTACCGCTAGCAAAACAGACCCGCGGTGAGGACGTGTTTCAGCATTATCACAGTTTATGCACGCAGCTGGATTGGATGTAACAAAAATGGTTTCCCTTACAACAGACGGGGCACCAGCAATGACTGGTAAAGATAGAGGACTTGTCACTCGTATGAAGGCACTTCAGCCCAACCTTGTTGCTTGTCACTGCATCATTCATCAGTCTGCCCTCTGTTCAAAACTTTGTGACGAACTGGCGGAAGTGATGTCTACTCTTGTGAAATTAGTGAATTTTTTACGATGTAATTCGTCTCTGCAGCATCGTCTGTTTCATTCTTTTCTTGAAGACATGTCTGCAGAATTTGGAGATTTGCTGCTTCACAATGACGTCAGATGGTTAAGCAAGGGCCGTGTGTTGGAAAGGTTCTGGAATCTCCGTGAAGATGTAGCTGACTTCCTGCAGTCCTTGAATACAAAGAAGCTGCAGAATTTTTAACATTTATTCAAGACAGTGACAAGGTCGCACTGCTGGCATTTCTTGTTGATATTATGGGACATATAAATACACTGAATTTGTCACTTCAGGGTGCAGACAAAACCGTTGTCGAATTGCAAGAAAACTATTGTGCCTTTGAAACAAAACTGAGCATTTTCATCAGTGACTTGGAAGGTGGCAAGATGCTACATTTCCCAAACCTGAAGAGCTGCATGACAGCTGATCAACAGGTATGCTTTCAATTGATTTCCACATTTCTACATCATTTGAAGGTCGAGTTTGATGAACGTTTTAAGGATTTCAGAAAACTGAAGCCTGTGTTTTTGTTTGTTGCTGATCCTTTCATTGTCCAGCCTGACGGTGAATGGACTCAAACCCGTCACTGTTGCAAATGGAAGCAGCTGATTTGCAAGCTTCTCATGTTTTGAAAGCAAAATTGAACGAAGTCGGCATAACAATTTTTTGGTCAAAGTTTGTTCCAGATTCTCAGTATCCTGCTGCAAAGAAACTGGTGATTTCCGTGCTCACTATGTTTGGTTCAACATATCCTTGTGAGTGTGCGTTCTCCACTATGAACACTATCAAGACGAAACATCGAAGTGTATTTACCGACCAGAACCTCAGGAATGCAATAAGAATTGCACTGACTGGTTACTCACCAAACTATGCTGCCATTATGAAATCGAAACAACAGTTTCACACTTCACACTGAGTGATAATCATTTACGTACTAACTGTTGTAATTGGTGTGTTAATTGCAAGTAGTCATGTGACTTTTTTGAATTGTTTTCCATGTTTTGTGCATGTCTTGGTCTTCTGTAAAAATTTTATCATTTGCGTTGAATCTATTACTACCCTCCTACAGACCTACACCTACAGTCCTATAGACCTACACGGTAAACCTGGCTATAGCGGACCCCAATGGTTGGTGGCGAACTGAATGTGAACTGACATTCAAAAACTTTGAGTACCCCTGCCTTAGAACAACGAAGACAATGTATGACAAACTACAGAGCGACATTATCTGAAGATCAGCGGCAGCAAGTCTTACACCTAGACAGTGAACGAAAAACGAATTACACACACAACCTTTCTGAAGCAAACTGCTAGATAACAAGAAACATTATGACGGAAAAACTACATGGCTTCCATAACACTGACAAGTCAAAACAAGATATTCCCTTTATATTATAGCGTAGACAATTCCCCGTTCGTTTAGCATATTGTATGACTATCACCAAGTCACAGCGACAAATGTTTGGTAACGACAGATTTTATTTGCCAGGCCCTTTTTTTACCCATGGCCAGTTGAACACTGCATTTACATCGAAACCCAGGTTAAACTTACAGATACTTACGGATTACACACAGGGGATATTTTCGCTGACAATAACGCTTATGCAACAAATTATTATAGACGTCGATATACTACATTACCTGACAGACAGACTTCACACATACTGACTTACATGTGTCTTGCATTTCCCTTCATATCCAATATGTTCTGTTAGCCTGTTCATGTTACACTTTGTATTGTAAATATTCGTGCTTTTGTAAGTGACTATAATAACATCCCATACTAAACATGTGACAATTCTAATATTGAGTCCTTTCACAAGTCACTACTTATTAAAATGATCTTCTTTCTTACTGTAATGTGTGATGTTCTTCTCATCATTTCATTAACACTTTTATTCCTGAGACATTTTCGCAGGCACGATTTGCTAGTATATTTATAAAACGCATCACTGGAGCTGAGCTGCCAGCAATCCAGGACCTCTACAGAAAGTGCTGTAGGAGGAAAACAAAGCAGATCCTCTCTAATATCAGCCATCCCACCCAATGGATTCTTCACTCTCCTGCCATCTAGCAGGGAGTATACGGTGCATCCAGTGCCATACCAGCAGGTTCAAGGAAAGTTTCTACCCCCATGCTATCAGGATACGGAACTGCTGAATTATTGATCACTTTGACAGTAACAGTTATTTTTAAAAATACAAATCACTTTTAGACCTCCCTTCTGTATATAGGCTGGAATGTACAGTACATATATATGCATTAGACACCCTTGCTCTATAATCATTTAATATTTTATTATGCACTTTACTATTTCACTCTTACTTTTTTAATGTTAAGTGTTATTTTACTGTGCAGTTTAAGGGGGCTCTGAGTCCAAGAATTTCATTACTGGTAACGATGTTCCATTGTTATCTGTATATGACAATAAACTTGAACCACAAAATTGCTTGCTTGTTAGGCATGCTACCATCTCCACTATTCTTCAGCCACCCACTGTGACACGTTAACACAAACATAACGAAAAGATTTGAGGCCTCCTAACAGCCCCACAAACCAGGCCGGGACTTTAACCAACCTACCGAGATATTGTCTCACCCCAGGCAGCGAGCCTTAGCCATCATAGGCAGCCTTCAACCTGTACAGGCTCAAAATGGGACCTGGCTTTAAAATTAAAAAGTCTATCCTAAATATCTAATGATATATCTAAAACACCTTTCAAGAGCGAGGATGACTATAACCCTCTGGTTTGATAAATACAGGCAAAGAAAGACTCCATTTATTAATAAGGAATGTATTTATATAAACCAACAACAACATTTATGTGTATAGCTCATTTTCATACAAATGATGTAGCTCAACGTTCTTTACAAGATGAAGAAAGAAAACCTAAAAAATATATAAATTAGGCAATACTAATTAACAAAGAATAAAGTAAGGTCTGATGGCCAGGAAGGACAGAAAAAATAAAAAAAAAAACTCCAGAGGGCTGGAAAAAAAAATCTGCAGGGGTTCCGAGGCCACGAGACCACCCAGCTCCCTCTAGACATTCTACCTAACATCAATGATCTGAGTCAATCCTCATGGTTTTCAGGCTTCAAGTGGAAGAATTAGATGATGATGGACATGTGGACCGCTGGCCTTCAATCCATCAATGTAAGGACTGCACGGTGCTTTGAATGGGTGGTGGTGGCGCTGATCTCCACCACAGAAAACCGGAAAAAGAACAGCAGAGAAAGTAGAGGTTAGATAGATAGATAGATAGATAGATAGATAGATAGATAGATAGATAGATAGATAGATAGATAGATAGATAGATAGATAGATAGATAGATAGATAGATAGATAGATAGATAGATAGATAGATAGATAGATAGATAGATAGATAGATAGATAGATAGATAGATAGATAGATAGATAGATAGATACTTTATTAATCCCAAGGGGAAATTCACGTACTCCAGCAGCACCTTACTGATACAAAAAACAATATTAAATTAAAGATTGAAAATAATGAAGGTAAAAACAGACAATAACTTTATATAATGTTTACGTTTACCCAACCGGGTGGAATTGAAGAGTCGCATAGTTTGGGGGAGGAACGATCTCCTCAGTCTGTCAGTGGAGCAGGACAGTGACAGCAGTCTGTCACTGAAGCTGCTCAATGAAGCTCTGAGAAAGCCATGTTAAAATAATGAGTTTTTAGCAGTTTTTTTAAAGTGCTCCACCGTATCAGCCTGACGAATTCCTATTGGCAGGCTATTCCAGATTTTAGGGGCATAACAGCAGAAGGCCGCCTTACCACTTCTTTTAAGTTTAGCTCTTGGAATTCTAAGCAGACAATCATTTGAGGATCTAAGGATATGATTTGGAGTGTAAGGTGAGAGGCGTTCTGAAATATAAGATGAAGAAGATTATTTAAGGCTTTGTAAATCATAAGCAGTATTTTAAAGTCAATACTAAATGACACGGGTAACAAATGTATTGGCATCAAAAATGAAGAGATGTGCTCAGATTTTCTTTTCCTAGTTAGGATTCTGGCAACTGCATTCTGCACTCGTTGCAATCGATTTAAACCAAAATAAAGCAAACAAGGAAAAAGGCAAAAGGATATACAGTGGAACCTCGGGTCACGACCGTAATTCGTTCCAAAACTCTGGTCATAATCCAATTTGGTCGTGACCCGAAGTAATTTCCCCCATAGGATTGTATGTAAATACAATTAATCCATTCCAGACCGTACGAACTGTATGTAAATATATTTTTTTTAAAGATTTTTAAGCACAAATATAGTTAATAATACCATAGAATGCACAGCATAATAGTAAACTAAATGTAAAAACATTGAATAACACTGAGAAAACCTTGAACAACAGAGAAAACTAATACAGCAAGAGTTCTCGCTATAGCGCTATGAACTGCTGGCTAAAAACACTGTTTGTTAATGAGTTTTAAGCACAGGGAAAAAAATGAACATTTGAAAAATCTGTAATTTAATAAACAACCAAAAAAAGTAACATTGCAACAATGCAGGCTATGAACAGATCGCTGTAAACAGAAGTGAAGTGAAGGTTAAAATCCAATAGAAAAAAGTCTTCAATACAACGAGGTTAAAACAATGCTCGAATCCGTCTCTTTAAAAACAAGCCCGGTGCATTCTTTAACTGCCTTCTCTCTCTCGCGCTCTCACTCTCACTCTCTCGCTCGCTGCACAGGGAATGAACAGGGAGAGACTGAACACGTGCTGAAATCATCGGCGCGTACAAACCAAAAGGGAAACTGGCTTGTTCGTATACCGAGTGTGTAGTCGTGAACAGATGCAATAGTTTGGCGAACTTTTTGGTCCTAACCCGATTTGTACGTGTACCGAGACGTTCGTGAACCGAGGTTCCACTGTACTAAAAAAAGCAATCCACGGCAACCAAGTCATAAATAAAATACAATAGTCAAAATCCAGAAACTAAAAGCAAAATAAGCAAAGTATCAGAAGTACTAGGGTGTTGTACCATGTTAGACATTATGAATGTACTGAGAAGTCAAGCATAATGACACCTTTTATTGGATAACTAAAAAGATTATAATGTGCAAGCTTTTGAGGCAACTCAGGCCCCTTGTTCAGTCAAGATTGATTGATTACATTGATTGATTCATTGATTACATCTTGCCCGAAGAAGGGTCATGAGTTGCCTCAAAAGCTTGCATATTGTAATATTTTTAGTTATCCAATAAAAGGTGTAATTTTGCTTGACTTCTCACTACAAAGTATCAGAAAAAGCCAACAAGCAATACTCACAGAGAAAATGCTTGGCAATCAATCAATATAAAGTCTGAGGGTGGTCCGAACAGCAGTGACCTCAGGGTGGCGCTGTTCAAAGCACAACGACTATAAATATACTGGGAAGCATAATACATAAATGCTAAACAATAAAGAAACACAGTAATATTAACATAAAATCCTGAAAAAAATCTTCACAAACAACAATGAAAAGGAAAATAAACACAAGTGAAGGAATTAAAGAGAACGCCACCATAGGCCGGCACTAAAATCGCCCTTTCCAGCCATTAAATGTGAGACACACATACAGATATATTTTTTAACTATTTAAGCATTTCATTTCATTACGTTCACTATGCACAAAATAAATGTTTTAACATATATTTACTTTACGAAGCACAAGCTCTAACAAGCAGGACTGAGCAAGTACAAACAAATCCAGGCGATAATTAAAGGTGTGAGACTTGCCCGGACACCACCAGTCGGAAACCACATCTTTATAAAAAATACACATTTATTATTCATAAATAAACCAAGGTTCACAGTCCCAGAACACCACACAATGCACAAAAGCAATAATCACCTCAATAAATCTGTTTCTCAGTCCATTCCTTGGCCGCCTATCTCCTCCTGGGAGCTTTGTCCAACTCCCATTCCCGACTCTGGCTCCCCGACTGTTAGGAGGCGGCTCCTTTTATTCCTGTCCGAATGTGCTACAGGTGGCTGATTACGATCTTCTGGCACTTCCTGGTGTGGTGGAAGTGTTGCCCTTTTCCTTGGAAGCACTCCGGGCATCCCTGTCAGGTTCATCCGCCATCTTGCCTGGTGTGGCGGAAGTGACAGTTCCCCAGGTCCCATGAGGCTTAAGGTGCCCCCTGGCGGTGGCTATGGTTCCCAACAGGTCAGAACCTCTTTGTCCCTTTCCCATGGTTCTCTTTTTAATCCAGGGCAACTGCCCCCTCGTGACCCGGAAGCTATTACTGTCCTTTTCCGGTCCCTCCAGGCATCCTGGCCAGGTAATGACCCCAGTCATCTGTGACAAAGGTCAAGTGTTGGAGGCAAGTTTGCACCTCCATTCACCTGTGTATTTGCTGTTGTATACCCAAAGAATTAAACATTTCAAATGATTTTTTTTATTTCCTGGTGACTGATTAATGGCTCTGTTTTTGTTTTAATTTGTATTGTGAGAGAAATGAATAACACAGTGTAGTATTTGTTGCTGATCCTTCACAGCTTTGGAGATGTGAGTTAAGTTCCTGCTTCGGCCTTTTTCTCCGTGGAGTTTACATGTTCACTAGATGTTATTCCAGCATCAAAAAAAAATTTGACTGGTGAATCTAAAAAATAGTAGTAATTAGTCACTCCCCTAATAGGCGTTTTAGATTTATCTTTATATATTTAGGTTATATTTTTAATTTTCAAGCCTGACCCTATCTTGATCCTGTACAGGTTGAAGGCTGCCAATGATGGCTAAGGCTGGCTGCCTGGGGTGAGACAATATCTCAGTAGGTTAGGGAAAGTCCAGGCCTAGTTAATTAGCCATCTTCATTGAAGTTTATTTTGTTAGAGGAAGACTCATAAAAAAAATGGTTTTTGGCCCTCACTAGTTTGATTGTTCTTTGGATGATCCCTTTAACCTGTCTGTATATCTGATGCCCCAGATAAAACTTCTAACATATGAGCTCAGATTGTGGAAACATGTGAACATGCCACAGATGTGAATCCAGACTGTTCTTTTCTTGATTATGATATTTTGTTATTCACAATTGTTTAAGTGCCATATGATGTCCAGGGTTTGTTCCCTGCCTTGTGCCCCATGCTAACTGGAATAGGCTCCAGCAGACCCCTGTGACCCTGTTCAGGACAAAGCAGGTTAGACTATGACTAGAAAATGACAATTGTTTAAGTCCAATAAAAATCACATTTCATGGAAGCCTAGGATATACTCACCATAAAACAATTCAAACACTCCTATTTTGCTCATATTATTTCTTAAAGAATATTTGCCTTAATACAGCATTTCTCAACCTTTAAGTATTTGCGACCCGAGTTTTCATAACAGTTTTAATCGCACCCCCCTAACGTTTTTTTGAAAGGAGCCCACTAATACCAATTTGTTCTTTTTTAATTAATGATATATCCATCCATCCATTATCCAACCCGCTGAATCCGAACACAGGGTCATGGGGGTCTGCTGGAGCCAATCCCAGCCAACACAGGGCACAAGGCAGGAACCAATCCCGGGCAGGGTGCCAACCCACCGCAGTAATGATATATCATAGATGCATATTTTATTATACCTACTTAACTTTTATCGACATTTATCTAACTTTATATTTATTATTCTAGTATCAGAATGTAGTTTAAGTTAATTTGTTTTGGTTTCAATAGATGTATTTTTCATATTTTTGATTTGTGTTTTCTTTTTTTCACACCTTTTTGTTACTTCGCACCCCCATAGGGGGGCCCGCCCCACAGATTGAGAACCATTGCCTTAATAAAAGGTCAAGTGTTTGTGTGTCTGTCTGCATGTATGTGTGTCTGACTCCAGTTGCTATGTCTCTGTCATTCCAATAGATGGCACATCACAAACATTAAAAATTATTTTATGAATTCCATGCCAAATGGCATATAAAAGAGACATATGCATTGCATTTGTCATTTCAACAGATGGTACATCACAAACATTTGTATGCATTTTATATTTGGAATGATTCTGTTATATGTATATTGTACTGTATATATATTGGAATGACAAATCCAATGCATTTTATTACTACACATGTTTGTAATGAGGCATCTGTTGGAATAACAAATACTATGCATTTTATTACTACATTGCAATGCAATATACATTCCAGTAGATGGTGAACTGTAAACGTTAATGCTGTGGATTATGTTGATTACTTAGACTTCAACCCGTCTTACACAGGTAGCACAGCTTGTTTACAATTATGACACAGTAACAGAAAAGTGTAAAACCTGTGCAGCCTTTATGTACTTTGAACTGATCCATAACAGTTCTACTCACTAGTCCTGGCACTGGAAAATAACAATGTGTTCCATTTTGATTAGCACAAGCAGGTAAACATTGCACTGTATCCTGTGCACATAACAATAATGACCATCCACCTTAATAAAAGAATAAGTGACTGTGTGTCTGTGTTTCTGTGTGTCCATCTCTGTCATTCCCATAGATGGCGTATTACAATTGTAGTAATTTTAGCAATACAATGCATTTTATTTATCATTGTAATTGATGGCACATCACAAACATCACCTCTGCTTTTACAAATCCCATACCAAATGGCATATAGCAGAGACATATGCATTGCATGATGCATTACAAATGTTAATGCTGAGGTCTACATTGTTTACTTAGATTTCAACCAGTCTTAGACAGGCAGCACAGTGAGCCCACCTTATTAAAAGGACAAGTGCTTTTGTGCATCTGTGTATACAGTATGTCTGTACATACTTGGTCTCTTTTATCCTACAGATGGCGCGCATCACAAATATCAGCACAGCTTTTATGAATCCCATACCAAATGGCATATAACAGAGACATAGTAACCAGCCCAACACACTGCACTGCAAATGTTAATGCTGAGATATATCCAGCAGAGAATAACTGCCAAACAGAAGGAAATCAGCTTATCCATCTTAATCAAAGGACAGTGTTTGTGTGTGCATCTCTGTCTGTCTGTCTGTCGATCCCATTGCTATATCTCTGTTATATGCCATTTGGTATGGGATATATAAAAACAGTGCAAATGTAGGTGATGTGCTATCTGTTGGAATGAACAATGCAATTACATTTTTTCCTACACACATTTGCGATACACAATCTGTTGCAAATGCAATGCATTTTATTACTACATGCAATACAAAATACATTCCAACACAGGTAGATGGTGCAATGCAAACATTAACACTAAGGTCTACGTTGATGACTTAATTTTCAGCCTATTTGAAATACAGTAAAAAAAGTGTTGTCATTTCTACATGGTGTGGTCAAAATGTATGCAAATTCCCTTAAATCAATGTCTGCAGTGTAATCACATCTGAATTGTTTAATTTGTTATTTTAAACTGTGGAGCAGAGGGCTAAATTTGTCTCTGTCCCAAACATTATTATATTTATTGTTATTTATTTGGATATCACCTGATTTTAAGAATTATTGATTTATTTATTAAAACCTCCGAGAGTATGGGGTACCGGACCCCCTGATAAGAGCTGTTCGGTCCCTGTACGATCGGTGTCAGAGCTTGGTCCGCATTGCCGGCAGTAAGTCGAACCCGTTTCCAGTGAGAGTTGGACTCCGCCAGGGCTGCCCTTTGTCACCGATTCTGTTCATAACTTTTATGGACAGAATTTCTAGGCGCAGCCAGGGTGTTGAGGGGGTCCGGCTTGGTAAACTCAGGATTGGGTCACTGCTTTTTGCAGATGATGTTGTCTTGTTTGCTTCATCAAGCCATGATCTTCAGCTCTCTCTGGATCGGTTCGCAGCCGAGTGTGAAGCGGCTGGGATGAGAATCAGCACCTCCAAATCCGAGACCATGGTCCTCAGCCGGAAAAGGGTGGAGTGCCCTCTCAGGGTTGGTAGCGAGATCCTGCCCCAAGTGGAGGAGTTCAAGTATCTCGGGGTCTTGTTCACGAGTGAGGGAAGAATGGAGCGTGAGATCGACAGGCGGATCGGTGCGGCATCCGCAGTAATGCGGGCGTTGCATCGGTCTGTCATGGTGAAAAAGGAGCTGAGCCGCAAGGCGAAGCTCTCAATTTACCAGTCGATCTATGTTCCTACCCTCACCTATGGTCATGAGCTATGGGTAGTGACCGAAAGAACGAGATCGCGAATACAAGCGGCTGAAATGAGTTTCCTCCGCAGGGTGTCTGGGCTTTCCCTTAAAGATAGGGTGAGAAGCTCAGTCATCCGGGAGGGGCTCAGAGTAGAGCCGCTGCTCCTCCGCATCGAGAGGAGTCAGATGAGGTGGCTCGGGCATCTGATCAGGATGCCTCCTGGACGCCTCCCTGGTGAGGTGTTCCAGGCACGTCCAACCGGGAGGAGGCCCCAGGGAAGACCCAGGACACGCTGGAGGGACTATATCTCTCGACTGGCCTGGGAACGCCTTGGGATTCTCCCGGAAGAGCTAGAAGAAGTGGCCGGGGAGAGGGAAGTCTGGGCATCTCTGCTCAAGCTGCTGCCCCCGCGACCCGACCTCGGATAAGCGGGAGACAATGGATGGATGGATGGATGGATAATTCCTCCTCCTAATCACCCTGGAAATGCAGTGCCCAGAGGAAAAGGTTTAATAACCATAACCAGACCGACTGACTCCCAGTGTCCATCACCTATACACTGCAAAAAATGAAATCTTAACAAGCCAGACAATCTTGAAAAGAAATAATAGATCTTGTTTTTTTTATTTTAAGAATAACTGACTTGAGTAGACTTGTATGTGTAAGATATATAATCTCATTTTTAGAAAATTTAACAAATTAACAAGTTAAACTATCTCACTGTATTGGCAGATATTTTTGCTTGATTCTAATACCTTTTTCTTCTTTTTTATTTATTTTTTCTCATTTTTTCACACTGATTTTTTGCAGGTATTAGAATCAAGAAAAATTATCTGCCAATATAGTGAGAAAGTTTAACTTGTTAACTTGTTAAATTTTCTAAAAATGAGATTATATATCTTACACATACAAGTCTACTCAAGTCAGTTATTCTTAAAATAAAAAAAAAACAAGATCTATTATTTCTTTTCAAGATTGTCTGGCTTGTTAAGATTTCATTTTTTGCAGTGTAATGTTCTCTCATATTTCCGTCATGATATCACGACTGTAATCTGTGAGGCCCGCTATTATTCTGGCTGATTATGAGTTGACCCTGAGGCGTACAGAAGTTTGCCTTGCCTTCCAACACTCAAGTTTACAATTCTCTGTAGTTTCCAATTAGACCTGCTGTGCCCTACTCAAACGCACCATGTTGTGTAATCAAGGATATTCATTTGCCTTTATTTGAATAATGAGTTTCTCTGTCACAGAGTACAAAAAAAGTCCATTGACATTGTGAGTGCAAATAGCAATGCAAATAGCAATCCATAGGAGCAGATCTAAATTTAGCTGTAGATAGTCATGTCTTGGAAAAAAGAAAAAAATAAAGTCGGGGAGGGTCTGCACCTGCTTATGTAAACTTGCGCTGTAGTGCACTTAAAAGTGAGAACAAAACACGTTTCCAGGGTAAATATTTAGAAACGACAATGCTTATCATTCTGGAGAACTTTAAACAAAAAGCCTCTACCTTATTTGCTTTAAACGTGAAATTCAAATCTTTGACTCACATCAGTGACCACGCAGCAGATGGACTTTAATTTGTAAATTCAACTTTAAGAGAGCTGGGCCTCTGTCAGTGACTGTGGGCATAAAGGCAACCGATTTAGTTAAAACATTGAAAACAGAGGGTGATGGTGTGAGGAGTCTTATCAGAATTGGCTGACATTAATAGTGGTGACTCTCAGGGGTCAATGCTCAGGTTGCTACTATTTTTAATATATAAAAATGATTTAGATAGGAATATAAAAAACAAGCTGGTTAAGTTTGCAGATGATATCAAGATAGGTGGATTAGCAGATAATTTGGAATCCGTTATATCATTACAGAAGGACTTGGATAGCATACAGGCTTGGGCAAATTTGTGGCAGATGAAATTTAATGTCAGTAAATAAAGTACTACATGTAGGAAGTAAAAATGTTAGATTTGAAAACACAATGGAAGATCTGAAAAATGAAAGTACACCTTATGAGAAGGATTTAGGCATCGACTCTATCAATTTGCCAGGCAGTGTTCAGAAGCCATTAAGAAAGCTAACAGAATATTAGGTTATATAGCACCTTGATGTGTGGAGTACAAGTCCAAGGAGGTTCTGCTCAGAGTTTATAACTCACTGGTGAGGCCTCATCTGGAGTACTGGGTGCAGTTTTGGTCTCCAAGGACATAGCAGAGCTGGAAAACGTCCAGAGAGGAGTGACTAGGCTGATTCTAGAGCTACAGGGGATTAGTTATGAGGAAAAATTAAAAGAGTTGAGCCTTTTCAGTTTAAGCAAAAGAAGGTTAAGAGGTGACATGACTGAAGTGTTTAAAATTAGGAAGGGAATTAGTCCAGTGGATCAAGACTGCTATTTTAAAATGAGTTCATCAAGAACATGGGGACACAGTTGGAAACTTCTTAAGGGTAAATATCGTTCAGATGTTAGGAAGCTTGTTCTTTACCCAGAGAACCACAGACAATTGGAATAAGTGACCAAGTAGCATGGAAGATAATAAGACTTTAGGGACTTTTAAAACTCGACTTGATGTTATTTTAGAAGAATTAAGTGGATAGGACTGGTGAGCTTTGTTGGGCTGAATGGCCTGTTCTCGTCTAAATATTTCTAAAATTTCCAACAATTTTGCAGTGCATATAAGACGTATTCACTCCCTTGGGCTCGTTCACATTTTATTGCTACACAACATTAAAACACAACATTGGACTTACCAGATAAGGTGCCTTTATGCTTCAGTCAACTGAAACCCATGATCTCCATTGAACTCATTCTCTGACTTCTAAAACTATTTCCTGTACCAGTAATGATTTAGGGGTGTCATGTTAAAGGAGATAAAAAAACTTAAGTGTTCAGTTATTTTGTGTTTTATATTTCTAACCAGTAGCGGTGCACTGCACGAATACTCTTGACTTGAGCATTCATCGCTTTCATCCTTTTTCTCTGTACGTTTAACATTCGTTTGCTCAGATGTTGATGTGCTTGCTGCTTCCTGAGCCACTCTTCTTTTCTCCATGTTAACGGCCCACTTCTTCTCTAATTTCATCAGCATCTTTTTGCATCAAAACTAATTAAGTCAGTGTTTGTGTTGAAATTAGTACATTTTCCTTAATTTTTCACTTATGCTTATGAGGATATGGAAGTGGTACAGAGCTAGAAGTACTTGGGTGGTCCACATTAACAACAAACTGGACTGGTCTGACAACACAGCAGTGCTGTACAAGAAAGGTCAGAGCAGACTGGAGTTACTAAGCAGACTCAGGTGTTTGTTGGAAGTGTGCAGCAAGCCAGTCCTTAGTAACCAGTGTGGTGTTCAACGCTGTAGCTCAAAAGAAGCACAAGTCTGAATAAAAGGCTACTCCATCACAGGGAGAACTCTGGAAGTTTCTAAGTATTTGCTGATGGCATTTTTACCCTTCAGAAGCAAATAAGACTCATTTTCCACTACAGTTATGTTTCAATTCTATAAATCCACTGAGAAGTTCTTAATCTGACTTTCCATACTGATACCTATGATTCAGCCAACATTAATTCTTCCTCCTAATCACCCTGGAAATGTAGTGCCCAGAGGAAAAGGTTTTATAATCATAACCAGACCAACTGACTCCCTGTGTCCATCACTTCTTCTCTAATTTCATCAGCATCTTTTTTGCGTCAAAACTGATTAAGTCAGTGTTTGTGTTGAAATTAGTACGTTTTCCTTAATTTTTCACTTACGCTGGCACTTAAGTCTTCAATCTGCCTCAAGAATGATTTAAGATATGAAGAGGTAGGGGAAGTGACGGCGAAGGTGATAGGGATGAGAACAGCGCCTGTATGCATGTGCCGCATGGCCGCCCTGCTGCCTGCTGCCGAGAGTTAATTCTACAATAAAACTAAATAAAAATATAAAGAGGAATAACCTTGGAGGTCAATCATCACCCCGAAAGCAGATAGTAGACGTCACGTAGTATATGTGTACCAAACATCAGGTCAATAGGTCAAATGGTTTGCAAGATACATCCATCCATCCATCCATTTTCCAACCCACTGAATCCGAACACAGGGTCAGGGGGGTCTGCTGGTGCCAATCCCAGCCAACACAGAGCACAAGGCAGGAACCAATCCCGGGCAGGGTGCCAACCCACCGCTTGCAAGATACAGATGATTTAAAATCCTGGATAGACCACGGTAGTGTACTATATATACAGATTAGAGATCTGTTTCCACTGTGAGATTTCAAGAAAAATAGTCTACTCCTGAATGTCAGCAAGACAAAGGAGCTGATTGTGGAGTTTGGAAAGAAAGAGCAGACACACTGCCACTCCCTCAGCATTAAGAGCACTTGGGTAGATTGGGAAGGACAATTGCAAATACCTCTTTGTTTACATCACAGAGAAACTTGGCCTGGTCCAAGGACGTCAAGACCTTGGTGAAAGGAGATGAAGGAGGCATAGCAACATCTTTACCCCTTCGGACACCTCAGGGATTTCAGGTTGCCCTCTCAGATACTAAAGAACCTCTACACATCCGCCATGGCAAAGTATTCTGACAGGAAGTATCACCGCCTGGTCTAGGAACAGAAAGCAGGAGGACTACAAGGTGCTGCAGAGAGTGGTGGGGTCAGCTGAAAGCATCACAGGGTGTGCACTCCCTAACTTCCAAGACATCTACACCAAGCAATGCTGAATCAGGGCAAAGACAATCATCAGTGACACCAGCCATGCCAACAGCAGCCTCTTTCTTTACTGTGGTCTCTCCTCAGTTTAGTGAGACTGAGGAGGAGCTTCTGTCCAGAGTCCATCTCCATCTCGAATAAGGAAAGTGTCCAGAAATACATGATGTCCTAATCTCTAACATTGTTATTTAAAGTTTTAAGCCATACATTTAGTTACCATTTATTATTTATCACTTATTTATAATTCTATGAATAATTTTTGACATTAATAAAGTCACTTATTATTGTTATTGTCCCTTTATATTATTTATTACGTTATTTATTGTTATTGTCCCTTTATATTCTTCTTAATGGTGTAGTCTTCTATATAGTCTACTAAATGGTATACAATTGAGCAAGTAACCATTTCTCTGCATATTATACCGGTGTATAATTTGTAGTGACAAATGAAATTTAGATTAATTTAATTTGAAAGAGTCTTTTTCTGTTGTTCAATGTCATAAAAGTCAAATTAAATCCACTGCAATTCAATGTTGTATAACAGTAAAATGTGACAACTTCTAAACTGTGAATACTTTTCACAGGCACTGTTGTTCAAGATTCTTTAATTATGATTTTAAGGAACAGATTTGTGATTGTATTAATGTCAATATAACATTCTCAGACCTGCATAGTGCAATTTAGGGGTGTCAATTTCAAATGCAAGGTGAGATACAGCCATGGACAAGGGTGCAAGTCCATCAGAGGGTCAGCTGACACTCACACTCACACAGATAAGGCACCAGTATTCAGCCTATCCTGTATTTCTTGAGAGGTGTGGGAGTAAAACCCACAAAGACCCAGGGAAAACATTCAAACAAACTCCACACGGATAATAACTGAGTGACGGATTTGAACCTAGAATGCTGGAGCCGTGAAATGGAAGAGTAAAAACATTTTGTGAATGCTATAAGATTTGTCCTTCTCTTCATCAAGTTGTGAGTGAGGGAGTTTATTTCTTTTCCTAAATTGTTAAAAACCCTGTAACCTCGGGTAAAAGGTTAGGACATCCTTGCTTACCAGGTTCTCTTGGTTTGAAGCTCTCTTCATATTATTTGTCTATTATTTGGCTAAAGGTTAGCCTGATAGTTCCTGGTGGCCCTTAACCCCTGAATCCTCAGTTGCCTTAAAAGGCCTAAGATTCTCAGTCAGCCTTCACTTCCAGACCATTTGCTCCCACCTTTAGACCAGGAGGAATGGTAAAATCATGTCACCCTGCTTACTCTCTCTGCCTTTTCTTTTTTTACCACCTGCTTGATCACATGCCCTCTAGTGTTCTACAGAAATATTTTTCCACTCAGGTTGCATGTTTTTAGTCGTTTATGGTGGCATAAGATCATAGAACATAAGAAATTTGACAAATGAGTTGAGATCATTTACTCTATAAAGCTCATTTGTTTAGAACATTACAAAAATTGAAACGAGAACAAGCCATTAAACCCAACAAAGCTCACCAGTCATATCCACTTAATTCCTCCAAAATAACATCAAGTCTTGTTTAACTAATAGCTAAGCTGTCCCAATATCTCATCCAGGTACTTCTTTAAAGTTGTCAAAGTTTCTGCTTCAGCTCCATGACTGGGTAGTTTGACCACACAACACTTAGAGAAAAGAAGGGGTTCCTGGCTTCAGTCCTTAATACTCTTTCCCAGAATTTTCACTGGTTTTTACAATGAAGTTGAAAAAATTCTGTTGGATCTACTTCATCAATGTCTTTGAAAACTATGAAGACCAGGATAAGGTCCCCATACAGTCTTCTCTGCTCGAGATTAAACAGGTTTAATTCTCGGAGTCTGTCACAGTAGGACATGTCCTTAAGTCCTAGGATGCTCCCCTGCACAGCTTCAAGTGCTACTATGTCTACACTTCTGGTTGTTGCTGTTAATGTTTCAAACAGCGTTTCCATCCATCCATCCATTTACCAACCCGCTGAATCCAAACACAGGGTCACGGGGGTCTGCTGGAGCCAATCCCAGCCAACACAGGGCACAAGGCAGGGAACCAATCCTGGACAGGGTGACAACCCACCGCAGGACACACACAAACACACCCACACACCAAGCACACACTAGGGCCAATGTAGAATCGCCAATCCACCTAACCTGCATGTCTTTGGACTGTGGGAGGAAACCGGCGCGCCCGGAGGAAACCCATGCAGACACGGGGAGAACATGCAAACTCCACGCAGGGAGGACCCGGGAAGCGAACCCAGGTCCCCAGATCTCCCAACTGCGAAGCAGCAGCGCTACCCACTGCGCCACCGTGCCGCCCAACAGCGTTTCCTAAGTGGTTAAATATACGTTCCTTTTTTCTGTTGTTTATATGTATAATTTGTCTAGCAGTTTTTACTATTATATAATTTTTGTTAATATTGTTATGTTTATTTATGACTAGCAGCAGCACCCGGGGTTGACCAGGTAAGTAATTATCCAACTTCTTTAAATGGTCTTTCTTAAAGTGTAACCTCCAACAGACAAATATCAATGTGTCACTTTTCAAAAGCAAAAGATTTATTGCACAAGATAGTCATGCATTACAGACATTTTTTGAATATATTCTTTATCTTATCACAGAAATTTATAAAGGAGCCTTAGGGTGGACAAAGTTATTTGTTCTTCCTCCTTTTGTACAAATGAAGACATTGTTTGGATTTCCCATTTTGCAACATGTGACATAAAATTTTGTCTATGTAAAGAAAATGGATTCTCCAGATTGATTCCTGCAACTTTTATGGATCAACCTTGGGCCTTTTTGATTATCATTTCAAAAACCAGATAAATAGGGAAAGTGAAGCTGTTTAAAATCAAAAAGTAAATTTGTGGGAATGAGTGGAATTCTAGGTATGAAGACATCATCATTTTTGCACAGACAGTCAGAACAGCATAATGAAACAACACCTTTGACGTTGACCACACCGCAGCATGCACACCCTGAAAAGCCCACTCCCTTGAAACACTGGTTATACTACTCCCAATAGGGATGTAATGCTACAAATAGTAGCAGATCCATATTACTAACCGAGAATGCTAAACCGGATGATGGACGCAGGCACATCCGGCAATGGGCCGTAGCTGCAAAAAGACGTACTGCGCAGGCGCAAAAAGAGTCCGCGAGAGTCGGCTGAGGAGCCGAGAAAGGCGGACAAAAGAGGGCGAGAGAGGCGGATGAGGGGCCGCGAGAGGCGGACAAGACCACAGAAAAAAGGAGTGAGCACAGGAAAAATGGAGAAATGAGGAAACGCAGGCAAAGCACGAAACACATTGCACACGAAACTAGACCCAAAAAAAAAAAAAAAAGAGGCTCGCGCACAACAGCAAGGCACCCCCCCCCCCCTACAGGCACCGGACGGGACACACACCAAGAGGGGGATTCAACAAGCCCATGGAACACAAAAAAAAGAACACAAAACCACCCCACAGACCCTACAAGCAAGGGACGGGACACACACAAACAGGGGGATTCAACAAGACACAGGAACACAAAAAGAAAGAAGACGCTCGCGCGACAACAATCCTCAACCCCCCCCCCCCCCCCGCACACACACACACACACACACACACACATCCATAAGAAGTGACACCCAAAGCCACATATTCTAAAGTGAACATCAACACCTTCACACTAGACAGCATAGGTGTCAGCATTGGTGGATCTCCTTACAATAAAGCACTATTAACCGTTCAACTGCAGAAAAGGAAACATATTAACAGTGACTGCGATCCTCCTTATTACTTATCCATATTTCGCATGCTGAGAAAGAAACAAGTCATGAATACACGGTCACGGGTACAAAACGAAAAGGAAAGGATAACAGGAACAAACACACGAACACGAAAGAAACAACAAAATAGACGGCTATGCAGCATAGGTGGATCTCATTACAATAAGGCACTATTAACCGTTCAACCGCAGAAAAGGCTCCATATTAACAGTGAGTGCAATACTCCTTATTACTTATCCATATTTCTAAAAGAAAAAATGACTCGACTCCAAAAACGCAAAGCTCAACTAAAGCTTCTAACTAACGATGTACCTAAAAGTAAAAACTTTATGAACTGCATTAGATCCTACAATAGTTCATTTAATATGCACAAATCTACATCCTAGATCCACATGACACAAACTATCAATCAAAGTGCTGCATCGCAACAGGCACGGATTCAAAACGAAACACCTCCCGTCTCAGACCTACGTTAATAGCAGCGAAGGCTACAACAGGCTTCTCACACAGCACAGGCAAATCGATTACAGCTCCAAAACAACACGTCCCAAATACTACACATGCAACAACGCGCCTCTCAAACGGCACAAGCAAAACATACACCAGGAAAATTCATTCGGATTAATGAATGTCATTTGCAATCATTGTCATTCAGTTCACTTCCCTGAAGAAACAACTGGCAATACAAGTTATACATTTACACGTTGTTGTCAAAAGGGTCAAATTAGACTGCCTTCTTTACATTCATATACTGAATATCTACACAAGCTTATAACTGACGATGTACCTGAAAGTGAAATCTTGATATCAACTACATTAGATCCTACAAATCGGAATCCACTATGAACATTAACGGTGGCACTGCACGTGTCATCCGTCTTGAAAAAATGTTGTTTATTGATGAATGTTCAATGGCATGAACAAACGTTTATGAATAATAATATTCGATTTGGAGGAAAGGTACTTTTATGAGGAGGAGATTTTAGACAGTGATTAGCTATTCTTCCAGATGCCATGCACTCAGCTATTGTTCAGTGCACCTTAAAATACGCAGACAATTGGCATTGCTTTCAAAAGATACAGTTAGTAAAAAAGATACGATGTCCAGAACCAGATCATAACAATTGCTTATTACAACTGAGAGATGGTACACTCACCAATACAGATGGACTTCAGCCACATATTATTACAATTCCTCAAGCCTTTATCTGCGACGACTTAGTTACAGAGAGATTTGGAACAGCAATCTCATTAGACCAAATGCCCCTTTTAACACAACGCACTATATTATGTCCAAAAAATATTAATGTGGAAAACATAAATACCCAAGTCATTCCATTACTTCCTGGAAAGACACAACTCTTTCTAAGCTCTGACAAACTTGACTCTGATCACAACAATAACCATCTTAAATGACCTTACAAGTTCTGAGCTGGAATTACCTTTTACACTTAAACGGCGTGTACAAAGAAATTTTCAAATAAACCTTTACACTGTGCCACACACTTTATTGTTTGCTTTCTATTTGCATCATCTACAACTACAACGTTACATTTTTTGTTGTTCGATAATTTATCGCCACATATTAAGCACACCGGTAAGCCAGCGTCGTTGGTGGTGAAGGCAAATGCTTCTGTCCACGCAGAATTAAACTCTCTAAATTAGATGTTAAAATGTATAACAGTAGTAGTAGTAGTAAATAAACATATATATATATATATATATAAATACAAGTTAAATTAAGAAATTGCCATTATTCATTTTCATGGTTTTTATTTTTTTGTCAAGGCCAAAGGGAGCCACTGCAAGGAGGCTGAAGAGCCGCATGTGGCTCCAGAGCCGCGGGTTGCCGACCCCTGCTCTAGAAGGTTCTATGGCAATGAGTTGAAGATTCCCTGTGTACAGGAGGTTTTTTGCTGTATATATATTGCTCCATGGAGACTTAAAAATTTCAGGCCCACATAGCTGAAGTGATCATGCCCTTCATGACCAACCTGGAAAGCTGATCTGAGATATGGAATAACTGAGACTGAAAAGTTCTGTGTACCTGCCCATATAAAATCATCAACACGGCATGCAAGTATTTCTGTCACAGGGCCATCTTCATCCAGCCAGTAAAAAGATGTGGGATCTATTTGTGAAACTTTTCCACCTTTCTTCACCATGATCTCCTTTACATTATTGTACCTGTAAAGTGATGTGCTTCCACAGCCGATTTAATAGCCAAGCATTCTTTGTCTAGAGTTGAATAATTGAGTTCCCTAGGAAGTAATCTTCTACTCAAAAATGTGATAGGGTGCTCTTCCCCATCAAAAACCTGGGACAGGTCGACACCTACAACAAATGCACATGCATCCGTCTGTAGAACAAAACAAAAGACAAAGCAGTTTTCAAATCACAAAAGGAATGTTCACAAACTTCTGTCCATAAAACAGGGTGTTTTTTCCTACCTCTAGTAATACCTGAAAGAGGAGCAACCCCATTTGCAAAGTCAGGGATGAATCTTCTGTAATAACCGGCAAGCCCCAGAAGCGCACGTACTTGTTTCTGTATTTATGGATGTGGGTAAGCAAGCACCTCTTCTACTTTTCTAAATTGTGGCCTTAGTAAACCCCTGCCCATGGAATAACCCAGATAATGAGTCTCAGACATACCCAATTTACACTTCTTAGTGTTAGCTGTCAAGCCAGCCTGTCTTAAGCTTTCAAGGACAGCCTGAAGATGTTCTAAATGCATTTGCCAATCATTGCTGAAAGTCATGACATCATCAAGATATGCCCCGGAATATTTGGAATGAGGACACAAGATCTGATCCATCATATGCTGGAAAGTTAGAGGTGCTCCATGAAGACCAAACGGGAGTCTAGTAAATTAATAAAATCCGTCAGTAGTCACAAATGCTGTTTTCTCACAACTGCCAGCCTCAAGAGGCACCTGCCAGTAACCTTTCGTAAGATCCAGCGTGGAGATATAGGTCACCTGACCCAGTTTTTCCAACAGCTCATCAACACGGGGCATTGGATAAGCATCAAATTTAGAGACTTTATTCAAGCGCCTGAAATCGATACAGAAGCAAACCATACTGTCTTGTTTTGGGACTAATACGACCGGACTGCACCAGTCACTTTTACTTTCACGAATTACACCCAATGCCAGCATACAATACAATACAATTTATTTTTGTATAGCCCAAAATCACACAAGAAGTGCTGCAATTGGCTTTAACAGGCCCTGCCTCTTGACAGCCCCTCAGCTTTGACTCTCTAAGAAGACAAGGAAAACTTCCAAAAAAACCTTGTAGGGAAAATGGAAGAAACCTTGGGAAAGGCAGTTCAAAGAGAGACCCCTTTCCAGGTATGTTGGGCGTGTAGTGGGTGTCAAAAGAAGGGGGTCGATACAATACAATACAATACACAGAACAGAACAAATCCTCAATACAGTATAAAAATAAAAATTTTAGAAGTACGGAGCAGAATTCAAACAGAAGATGATATCACATAATAAGATTTGGATATATTTAGAGTCCTGGAGACCTTATCCATCAAGCTGCCTCCCCCATTTGGCCATTCCATGGCTGAAACAGCGCTGGGCCAGCCAATCTGATGAAAGGACCCCTCCTTCCCACGATTCCTGCGATCCTCCATCAGGGATGACTTTACCTTAGGCAGGCAAAACAACTTGGCAGGTGGGCCATGGCACCAACTGCCACATTTGAGTACTGAGAAGAGAAACAGAATAGGTGAGGGTTAGTATCCAATTATAACTATCATGTTACTTATGTTTTAGTGCTAATGACTAACAACAGAGATGCAGTCTGTACAGTTAATCAGCAGCTCTAGTCAGGATATGCTAAACTGAAGTAATGAGTCTTCAGCCGGGATTTAAAAGCTGAGACCGAAGGGGCATCTCTTATAGTAAGTAGCAGGCAGACCATTCCACAGTTTAGGGGCCCTGCAACTGAAAACTCGACCTCCCACTGTTATTTTATTAATCCTTGGAATCATAAGCAGACCGGCATCTTGAGATTTTAATGTGCGCTCTGGTTTGTAAGTCATGATAAGTTCAGACAAGTAAGCCGGACTTTGGCCATTTAATGCTTTATATATTAAAAGGAGGATTTTGAAATCTGCCCTAAACTTAACTGGGAGCCAGTATAAGGATTTAAGAACTGGAGTTATGTGTTTGTATTTTCTTGTTCTTGTAATAATTCTTGCAGCAGCATTTTGGATTAACTGGAGGCTGTATAAAGAACAGTTTGAAGATCTAGTGAACACCGCATTGCAGTAGTCAATCCTACTAGAGATAAATGCATGAATTATTTTTTAGAATCCTGTTTATTTAGAAAGCGCCTTAATTTCCCAACATTTTTAAGATGGAAGAAACATGATTTGGACGACTTTGTAATATGCGCTTTAAATGACATGCTAGAGTTAAAGATAACTCCTAGATTGCGGGCTGATTCAGTAAAATTAATGGGGATTCCAACTGAGTTAAATGATGACAAAATATTGTTATGATCAGCGTCATTCCCCCCAACTATTAACATCTCTGTTTTATCTGTATTTAAATACAAGTAGTTCTCATTCATCCACTCCTTTAATTCACTAACACAACTAATTAAAGATAACATTGGAGAAACTTCATTTGATTTAAATGAAAGGTATAACTGGGTGTCATCTGCATATGAGTGAAAATTAACATTATGTTTCCTAATGAAAGATCACAGTGGAAGCATGTAAAGTGAAAACAGTAAAGGTCCCAGTACTGAGCCCTGCGGGACACCATATTGAACTTCTGTGTATAATGATGGAGTACTGTCAGCACATTTCTGTACATATTGGAATCGATTTGATAAATAAGAACTAAACCAAGCGAGCACGGTGCCTGTAAGCCCAACATCATTTTATAGCCTGTGCAGTAAAATAGAATGGTCGATGGTGTCAAATGCTGCACTTAAGTCCAACAACATAATTACAGTGGAATTTCCTTCATCAGAGGATATCAGAATGTTGTTTACAACCCGTGTTAGTGCCGTTTCTGTACTATGACCAGTGCGAAAACCAGACTGGAATTTCACAAATAAATTGTAATGCGTAAGGTGTGACTGAAGCTGACCGGTGACTACTTTTTCTAGTATTTTAGAGAGAAACGGTAAATTTGAAATAGGTCTATAATTTTTTTGTATATGTGGGTCTAGGTCTGACTTGTTAAGTAATGGTTTAATGACTGACACTTTTAGTGTATCAGGTACTGTGCCATGCAATAATGAAATATTCATAATGTTTAGAATAGGCGCTGCAAGAACATCCATTGCACTTTTTACTAGTTTTATTGGCACCGGAGTAGTGGGCTTCATTTTAGAAGTTAAAGTTAAGACTTCCTGCTCAGTTACAGGATTAAAATTATTAAAGTGCTGAGTGCAATGTGAGACAGGGTCTGCTAAGCTAGTATTTGGTTTGTACTGTGATGCAGAGATCTGGGATCTTATATTTTTAATTTTCTCATTAAAGAAGTTCATAAACTCTGTACTGCTAATATCTGTTGGTATTTTGCACTGTTGATCTGAATTTCCATTTGTTAATTTAGCCACTGTTCTAAACAGTACCCGACGATTTTTATTATTGCTATCTATTATTGTAGAATAGTATTCTGAGCGAGCTTTAACTCTTTTAGGGCTAATTTTTTTTTTGTTTCTTTTCTCCCAGGGCTGAATATTTTTCCAAAAACTAACATTTTTTAAAAAAGAACACAAAGCAATTGTTTAACATATCAAATCAACAAAAAATATTTACTTTTGACAAATGTTACTGTCTTGCATGTTGTATGAGACTGCATACTCTATGATTTCACATACATTTTACACAGCAAAGTCTGATCTCGCTCAAAGCAGCCAATTTTAGTCATTGCCACATTGCACTCCTTACAATATGTGTTGCTTTGGTGCCTATTTTTCAATTGTCTGTTGCTGCACTTTCTCACATATATTGTTAGTGTGTACTGTAGAGAGACAAGTCACCCATTTGCCATCGTGCCATGCCACTGCCACCAAGTTTTCTGCCTGCATGAAAACCGTATTGTCACCTCTTTTCATCTTCTGAAACTTTATGAACTTTATGTATGGCATTATAGCCTGGCTCACCCCATGGGATTTGCTTCTGCTTATTACAGAAGTGAATAAAACTTTGCAGCAGCACGTACCTAAGCCACCAGGGGACAAAACATGTTTGGACCAATGCTCCCTGAAGTTTTATCACCAGTTCTGTCCCATCTCTATTTGTAATGCCACAGCGCGCTTCATCTCGTCTTTCGTTGTGGGTTTCCACTTTGAAAAACGAGAATGCAAACGCAGCCCGCGATTCAAAAAAAATCTCTGCCTACCTGTTTGTCTCGTCTGACAGTAGCTGAAAAGCAGCATCAGGAGAGAGCAGCCTGAAGTACAGCAGCTGGTGATCTGTCGTGTCTAACAGCAAGCCATGCCGTCTTGTAAATTCCGGTAGCCAGATCGGCTCTCAGCGGATCAATGTCTGTGTATTTATCCCATGCGAACCTTGCCGTAGATGCATCGGCTGCGCGAAGGCACTCAACTGGCAGCAGATCCGCTGACGTGGCATCGGCTGGTGTCTGATCAGCTGATGTCTGCTTCTCACTCTCTTGCTCGATCTCCTGATCACTGCCAATAAAATCCGTTTCTGAAAAATGAAAAGTCCGACTCTGCGATAATGCGCAAAACATCGTCTGCCGAGTGTTTTCTTTTCTGCACTTGCTTCTCTCCCTTTTCACATGTCGGTGCCATCTTGCCATTGTTTACATTTCGCAACTTACGCACACGCAAGGTTTAGTTGCCGAGTCAACGAGTCTAGCATTCCTCCAAGCACAGAGGGAATGCCTGTGACGTGAAGTGAGATTTGTCGCCATTAACAGCTGATTTTCGCCCCCTATCCCTGGATGTCGACTTTTGTCGATATTCGCCTTCAACCCCTCCTATCGACAAAAGTCGACATCTGCCCTAAAAGAGTTAAAGAGGGCTTTTTTATATTTATTAACACTCTTTGTCCATGCAATTTGAAAGACATGTAGCTTTGTTGTTCTCCATCTGCGCTCCAGTTTTCAACACTCTAAATTAAGAGCTCGAGTGTTTTCATTAAATCAGGGAAAGTTTCTATGTGCTTTGATCACTTTTGTTTTAAGGGGAGCCACTGTGTCCAGAGCATATCTCAAGGTCACATTATAATGTGATGTTAGCTCATCTAATTTGTTTTCCACGTTTACATTTGATGTTAACTGATCTAAATGGTTTTCCACAATTACACTCGACTTACTCAAAGTATCTATAAATTTTGAAGCAGAATTACAATCTGAAGCAGAATTACAATCTTTTTGACTTCCTCGCGCACAATATTCCATCGCACTTCTGGAATCCGATACGGGCGCATCTGCACCCTAACACCGGGTTCAGTAGTGATTTTATATACTGCAAGGTTAGTCACGCCTGGCAAGTCTGAAAAAACATCAGTGTACCGTTCAATCAAAGATAACAACTCTGTCTTTTGCGAGTCAGTCAAATCATCACTAATGGCAACATCGGTCTGAGAGACAGCAGCCAAGGAAGTGTAAGCCCCCTGCGGGACATGCCACTCCTTCAAGAGATTAACTTGTACAATCTGGAATGGTTTGCGCCAGCCTGGTATTCTAATCTTGTAATTCACCAGACCCATACGCTCCTCAATAAGGCAGGGCCCTTCCATTTCGCTAGGTATTTGTGACGGTCACATGGAATCAGAACCAAAACACAATCACCAGGTTTGAATTCACGGAACTTACAGTGTCTATCGTAAAGACGTTTCTGGGTTTCCTGTTCATGCCGCTGATGCTCCACTGCAATAGAAGAAAGTTTACAAATTCTATCATGCAACAAAATTACCCGATCTGCAGAGCTCGGCCCATGAGCTGTTGTCCCGATTCCAGTCCATTCCTCTCATACAACATCCAAGATGCCTCGCGGGCGCCTGCCAAACAACATCTCGAACGGACTCAAGCCAGTGGATACCTGCAGCCATTCCCGCACCGCGAACATAATAAAAGGCAGGTCAGAGTCTCAAGACGTCGGATCATCATGAGCGACTCGCCTGATCATCTGTTTTAAAGTCTTATTAAATTGTTCAGTCAAACCATTCGTCTGTGGATGGTAAAAAGTGGTACTCAATTTCTTAATAGCAAGGCTGTCACACAATTGTTTCATCACACGAGAAGTAAAAGGTGTGCCCTGATCAAATAAAATTTCTCTAGGGATGCCAGTACGAGTAAAAATCTCGCACAGAGCTTTGGCAACAGTGGAGGAATTTGCTTTTTTCAAAGCAGTCACTTTCAGATATCGCGGTGCATAGTCAACCAACACAAGCATATATTTACACCCATTTTTACACTTAGGAAGAGGGCCTACAATATCTAATCCCACCCATTGAAAGGGGACTTCCAAAATAGGCATAGGACAAAGGGGTGCCCAAGGAGGTTTATAAGCAGAGACAATCTGGCAATCAGGACATGAAGTACAGAATCGCTCAACATCTTTCCCCATATTCAGCCAATAAAATCGATCTCTAGTCTTATCAGCCCCCAGGTGCCCACCCAAGATGCGAGAGTGGGCTAACTGCAAAAGAATGTCCCTATGTACTTCAGGTACAAATAACTGTTCAATAAATTCCCCCACTAAATGATCTGATATCACTCTTAAAAGGCAGCCATCTTTCTCAAGAAAGTGCGGGGTTTTTAAGCCCCTGGATGCGGGCTCTTGGTAATAACGAGCTATCAACATGCTGCAAGCACAGAAAATCCATCTTCTCGCCAGTGCTCAGAGGCATTTGCAACCTGAGAAGTTGTAGATGGGCCAGCCAGCCGCTCTGGGAAGTTGGGGGTGTCTCCCTCGGTCTTGCTGGAGAGATCGGGTTCAATATCTAATCGGGGCTCGAGATCTTCCCAACAGCCACCTTGGGTTCAGTATCTAATCGGGGCTTGAGATCTCCCCCAACAGCCACCAGTTCTTCTTCTTCCCGCCTGCTAAGCTTGACAGGGGGCTCGATGTCTGGCGCCCGACATTCGGTCATGAGTCTAGGAAAAAGGGCATTCCTCCTGCTGATCAGCAAGGACCAGGGGCAGGAGTCCAAAACAGCAAACCAAACTTTAAAGTGCCGACCCTTATATGTTAAAGGAAGAAGCAATGTCTGATAGTCTTTAACATCTCCATGTACACAACGTATATTTACAGTTTCAGTGCTACACGGGTACCCGTCATCAAGACAGTGCCGTCTGACAATACAAAGGTCACTTCCTGAGTCCAATAATGCCTAGATCTCGTGGCCCGCCAACTTCACTGAGATCATTAAGCCATCCTTTTTATCTGAAGAATAAGGAACACGGGAGCAACAAACCTCAGCCAGACCAATTGAGCAGGGGATAGGCGACATTCCCTTGCTAAGTGGCTGGGTTGATCACACCGGAAGCATCTTCGTTCAGCTCCACTGCTGAAATATCCATGGCGACATCCACGGCTTCCTGCCAACCCAGATGTGGGCACTACATGAACAACTGTATCCCCTGGAGGCCTTCCTGAGGAATCCCGATTTTCAGGTTTTACTGCTCGTTGATGCTCTAACCTCCGTTCAAAGCGGCGAGCATTCCCTGGGCGATCACTCGGAGGCAGAAAAACAGCATAAGGAGCAGCAAATGCACCGCTTTTTCTCCAAGCAATTTGAGAACCCTCCAAAGCGTTTGGCTAAGATTGTCAACAACCCAACATCATGATGAAGAAATTCATCTCGGAGAACTGCAGGTATCCCTGCCAGCAGTATATTCATGACAACCGTTTCCACAACGCGTTCCATCTCGTTTCCCTTAAACCAGCAATGAACTTTATGAATCAAATCTTGTATCTGCGCACGAATGGGACCGTCCATGTTCAGTCTCCAATCATGAAGTGCAAAACCTTTAGCCAAAAAGCTTGTAGTTTTACATAAAACAACCTGCTGCTTCAAGAAATCATAACCACCAAGTTTATTATGAGGCACATTCCATAACGCAAGTAAGGCATCCCCAGACAAAAAAGGGGTGATGATAAAAGCCCAGTTTCGTTTGTCCCATCCCATCAAAGTCACCACATGCTCAAAACCTAAAAGAAACATCTCTGGGTCATCGG
The DNA here is from genome assembly GCF_900747795.2 of Erpetoichthys calabaricus. Classification (NCBI taxonomy): domain Eukaryota; kingdom Metazoa; phylum Chordata; class Cladistia; order Polypteriformes; family Polypteridae; genus Erpetoichthys; species Erpetoichthys calabaricus. The sequence goes on along the minus strand of NC_041396.2, from coordinate 283,252,200 downwards.
AAGGACCCATCTTCGTCAGCACATCCTTGGAATTAGCAGGAGGAGCATGAACCAGAACCCCACTTCTGGTACCACTTGTCAAGCTAGGGTCACAGATTTGCACAGAAACACAGGAGGTTGTAGAGACAGGAACTTTATTCAAACACTGCAAATGCACATTTGTCTCTTTTAAAAGTTTAAATGTGCTCCTTGACAAGACAGAGATCACAGTTCCGTCAATTAAAAGAGTATGCAAACATATCTTCCTCTTCAAAGGAGTGCTCGTCAGGGGCACAGAATGTCTGGGAGAGGGAGAGAGAGATAGAGAGAAAAGCAAACAATCCAAAAACAGATAGGTGCTGTTCATGCTTTTAAGTATGTGAAGTACCGTGCGAGAAGCATATCGTGCGACAGAGCAGCCGCAATTAAGCCCAGCAAGTAAGGGAGCAATGTGAAGGTAGTCTTTCAGCGTTTTTTAGAGGAGGGTCCATATCCTCTAGGACTGCGATCAGCCCCCCATGCTCACAATATATAGTCAGTCAGTCATTCTCCAACCCAGTATATCCTAACACAGGGTCACAGGGGGATGCTGGAGCCAATCCCAGCCAGCATAGGGCGCAAGGCAGGAAACAAACTCTGGGCAGGGCGCCAACCCACCACAGGACACACACACACACACCCACCAAGCACATACTAGGGACAATTTAAGATCACCAATACACCTAACCTGCATGTCTTTGGACATGGAAACCGGAGCACCCTGGAGGAAACCCACGCAGACACGGGGAAAACATGCAAACTCCACTCAGGGAAGACCCGGAAAGCAAACCCGGGTCCCCTTACTGCGAGGCAGCAGTGCTACCACTGCGCCACTGTGCCGCCCTATATATATACTCCACCGCTTTGCCAACGTGCTGCCCTCACTTGTGTATCCTTGGAGGATGTAAACGTCTATGTGTGGAAGTGTGTGTGTCTGTCAGGCCTGGAAGTCAGAGGTGGAGTCGGGGTAAGGGCTCCACCTCCAAGGATACACAAGAGAGGGCAGCACGTCGGCAAAGCGAAAACTCTGAAGAGTCACTCACTCAGCGGCTAATACAGAAGCATGGCAAGCACATCGGCATTGGCAACATGAATCCTTCTAGGATAGAGATACCCAGAGTAGTTCCTTTCAATTACCTGACATCTCTGCATTTCAATTTTTTTTCTGACGATTTCAGTTGTTTCTAGGACCCTGTGCTTTTTACATCACGGGCTTACACAGCTAGTATATATAGCTATATATATATGTTGCAATCATAGTCTGAGTCTCGACGACCTGAATTGTGTGGGTGGTTACCTACCAGGTAACGCTTGTGGTTTGTCTGCCATTCGGCAAACATCCATCACGGTGCCCTCTTTCAGTTGCGAGAAGCAGATCATGGAATGTTGCATAGTTTACTGTCAAATAATGCAAAGAGTACACGACATGTGTTTCACCCTCGTTTGGGCTCATCAGGTGTACATACTCTACTGCTCCCCTCTCGAGGGATCGAACCTTGGACGTCAGCATCAGAGACAATTCAGTTCGTCGATACTCAGACTACAATTGGAATGAATGTAATTACTCCTGACCTACAGGCTGTCATATAAATGAACTACACGCCGTGGTGCAGCGTAAAGGGGCTTTGTCTCTGATGCTGATGTCCGAGGTTCGATCCCCGAGAGGGGAGCAGTAGAGTGTGTATGCCTGATGAGCCCAAACGAGGGTGAAACACATGTCGTGTACTCTTTGCATTATTTGACAGTAAACTATGCAATATATATATATATATATATATATATATATATATATATATATATATATATTATATTTTATATATATTTTAAATATATATATATATATATATATATATATATATATATATATATATATATAAATGGCTATACCCATACATTGTATTTTTTGCCATTCGTGCCCAACCGAATGCGGTTTTGCCAGTCTCATTCAGCATCTTTTCTCACTTTCAGTATCATTTCTGTGTCTCAAGTGGTCCATTACTCCAGGAACTGTTTGCAGCTGTGGTCTTTGTTTCATTATTAAAATTCTCTGCCATAATTCATAAATTTGCCATTATTAAATTCCCAACCATGATCACTAAATTGTTTCTGATGAGCTAAGTGTAAACTTATATAAGAATGAAGGAATTGTCTCACAATTTCTTATATCTTTATGATACAGTACATCCTGCACTGAAACATGTGAATGTATCAAGGATGTGAAGATATCATACTCCTGTTTCAGGTTCATGTAAGTCTACAGCCACAGTTTCACTGTATTCATAGGCTAGCAGCAAACCAGAAGCTGGTCTGGGTTTGAGTTTGGCATATTTCAGGCACATCTCACAATTCTCAACAATTTTCGTAAGTAAGGAAGCACACTCTGCATTCTTGTTTGCTGAGCAATGAAGCCATTTTGTAATCTGTCTACTGAAGCATGTCCAAATTGCAGATGACGTTTTAATAAAGGCGTTTGCTTCTCTCCTATACTTCTGTTTTCTCAGATTGTTAGAATCTCTTTCTACAATGATCATCAATTTTTTCTTTAGCTAAAACATTTTTACGGTAGTGGCCAGAGCTGGTTAATTCAAAAGTCACTGGCTGATTAAGCATCACTGCTTTGTCATTTCCCATGTCTAAAAGTTTTCCTGCTCTTTTTAAGGATGTTTTAATTAACAACAATGGGATGTCAGCTGGAACCACTTCTGTTTCAATACTATGTTATGTCTGTACAATCTTTGCAGGCAATTTCACTCGTTCTGTGGAATATATAATTTTGCCATCTCCAACTCTGAAAACTCTGTTTGAGTTCAGCTGCTTTTTTATTTCATTCTATTTAAGCTGACTAATGTAGCTGTCTATCCTGCGGTGGGTTGGCGCCCTGCGTGGGATTGGTTCCTACCTTGTGCCCTGTGCTGGGTGTGATTGGCTTCCCGTGACCCTGTGTTAGGATATGGCGGGTTGGAGAATGACTGACTGACTGACTGTAGCTGTCTACATTTTCTCTCCACAGACTGTGCGTGTGCAAGCAGTATCAATTACAGCCAATCCTAAAGATTCTACGAAAAAAGAATGTGTTTGTCTGAGTTTGATTCCTCAGTAAAAAACATAATGTTGCATTCTTCACATTCCTCTGTTTTTTCATTTTCCTCAATTGTTATAAACTGTTCATTTTTATTTGGGCAGTCTTTGGACTAAATAGTGGTAAGTGCTCTGACAAATAATGCATTTTGATCGCCTACCATATTTGTCTAACGGATGGTAATGGTGACCTCTTCTGGCTACTTTGCAAATGCAACCTGTTGCATTCTTTTCGACACATGAAATATGTTGTTTCTGGTGTGACAGTAATGACTGTTGTTACCAGATATGCCTTTTCTCCAAAAATGCTCTTTAGCACTGATTTCATCAAAGCAAAAATTAGTTCTGTACTTGCTATTAACACCAGGCACCTTTCATTTGTATCTAAACATACAGTATCCAACAGCTTAAAAGCTAGCGCAGAATCTGGGAGAGCCATGTTATATTTAAGAATGCAGGAGTATCTCTGCTCAAACTCAGTTATATAATCCACCATAGAAACTGCTCTCACCATATTAACTCTGTCAAAATCTGAATATGCCTCCTTTAAAAACACAGCATCAAGCCTTTCTATCAAAATGGTCCTACCTTTCTTCTGCCGAAACTGACATCGCAATTTGTCTCATATAGAAATTCTGAGCTGCACAATGAAAAAAAATATGGAATAACTTCTAACCCATACATATATGAAATATCTCATACTTATGAGATACTTTTATATATGCAGGAGATGCTTCATGTACATATGGGGTACTTTCTCATATATATGAGATGTTTTTGCGTACGCATGGGAAACCCAAGGTGCATTTTTGTAATTTTTATAATCTAACTTTATCTTGTACATATGTGAAATTATCTCATTATCTCACCAATCCTGAGAGTTTATTATTGGGCACTGTCTGGTACCCATCCATACGCAACACATGACAATTGTAAAAAAACAAAGAACCCACAATACAGAATGTGATGTGGGAAAAAAAACATTCAGATGGTAAGCTGGGCGGCACCGTGGCTGGGTTTGCTTCCCGGGTCCTCCCTGCGTGGAGTTTGCATGTTCTCCCCGTGTCTGCATGGGATTCCTCCGGGTGCTCCGGTTTCCTCCCACATTCCAAAGACATGCAGGTTAGGTGCATTGGCGATTCTAAATTATCCCTATTGTGTGCTCATTGTGTGTGTGTGTGTGTGTGTGTGTGTGTGTGTGTGTGTGTGTGTGTGTCCTGCGATGGGTTGGCTCCCTGCCCGGGATTGATTCCTGCCTTGCGCCCTGTGCTGGCTGGGATTGGCTCCAGCAGACCCTCGTGACCCTGTGTTAGGATATAGTGGGTTGGAAAATGGATGGATGGATAGCTGGTAAGTGGGCCAGAAATTGAACACACATCTGTGGAGAAGCAAAGCAGTAGCACTAAACACAGTTCCATAGATAAAGACAATTAAACTACATTTAGAGATCACTCCATCTGGCAACTTTTATGTCATCTAAACTGAACAGAAGACAACTGTTCAACAAACTTTTGTAGGTTTTTAACATTAGCACTGTCTTTGATGAAAATTCTTGCGCTGGTGTGTGACAAATCAAAAAACAAATTGTTCTGTTGTTTGCTCTGCATCAGTATGTCATTGTACAATTTGATGAGACTTATTCCTCTTTCATGGTGGCGCAGTGGTAGCGCTGCTGCCTTGCAGTTAGGAGACCTGGGTTCACTTCCCGGGTCCTCCCTGTGTGGAGTTTGCATGTTCTCCCCGTGTCTGCGTGGGTTTCCTCCGGGCGCTCCGGTTTCCTCCCACAGTCCAAAGACATGCAGGTTAGGTGGATTGGCGATTCTAAATTGTCCCTAGTGTGTGCTCGGTGTGTGGGTGTGTGTGTGTGTTGTGCGGTGGGTTGGCACCCTGCCCGGGGTTTGCTTCCTGCCTTGCGCCCTGTGTTGGCTTGGATTGGCTCCAGCAGACCCCCATGACCCTGTAGTTAGGATATAGCAGGTTGGATAATGGATGTATTCCTCTTTCAGCTGCGTTGTTCACTACAGTCATGTGTGCTGACTGTGTCAACTGTCCACTGTTATGGTGGTTTCTTAAGAAATGACTGAGATCTTTCTTTACCACAAAGGCATCAAAGAAGAATTTTGTTTTTTCTATTAGCATATCCTCCAACTTCAGCTGTTCAGATTCATTTGTTGAGGAATGTCTGGTAACAGTGGGCACCATCTTTTCCTTTGATTCTGCTGAAACTCGGTCAGCAAAAACAGCTAAAACAGAAACTTCTACTATCATTTGTAAAATTTCCACTTACTACTAGAGTGTTCTGGGAGCTCCACCTTAGTACTAGAATTTTCTCGTTTTCATTTTTTTTTCTCATTGTTTACTAATTATGTTGCCAGTTAAGAACCCTGAAGAAAAATACAAACAATACCATTACAAATAAAATGTTCAGAATGGAACAACCTCTAAATGTTTCATAATCTGGCCAAAATTTGACAGGTAAGGAAGCTCTCCTTAATGGACAATGTAAACCTTTTGAACTATGCACTGGGTTGTGGACCACCTTAATTGTGACAATACTACTACTGCCAATACTTGTATTTCCATTTCATCTGAGAAACTCTGCTTGAACTCAACAGCACCCTCTGGTGCTGCAAGGAAAGTACAAATGCAGCTTTTAGGAGAACTTTCTTTTTCATGGTAACCGATTTTTATGGCAGAGCAATTACCCACTTGAGTGTGGCATTTAAAATACTCTCCAGAGTGTTAAACAAAAATATTTATTATCCTCTTATTGGTTGCTAGAAGGTCTTAAATGCATACTTTATCGTTTATTGATGATATTCCTGTTGTGGATGATCAAGACCCTAATTTACAATACATAAAGTGCTTTAAGATATCTGCAAACTGCCAAACATTATAGGAATAGGGGAATGCAGCAGTGCCTTGGAGAATTTAGGTAAGACCGGTGACTTTATTGGACTGAATGGACTGTTCTCATCAAACTTGTTTTAACATTCTAAAATTACCTAGATGTATGCAATATTTGTAATTGTTTATATTTGACATCTCTAAACTGAGCTGTTGTGAGTGGATTTGGGCTCATGCATGAGTGTGCTTCACAATGGCACCTTATAATTCTAGCATAGATTGCTCATGACCAATAGACTGATGGAGTACAACTGCTAAAAAAATAAAAGGAACACTTTGAAAACTCATCAGATCTCAATGGGAAAAAAAATCCTGCTGGATATCTACAGTATACTGATATGGACTGGATAATGTGTTAGGAATGAAAGGATGCCACATCATTTGATGGAAATGAAAATTATCAACCTGCAGAGGGCTGAATTAAAAGACACCCCGAAAATCAAAGTGAAAAAATGATGTGGCAAGCTAGTCCATTTTGCCGAAATTTCATTTCAAAATCATACCCTCACATGCTTGTATGCATGCCTGACAACATCTGGGGGGTGGGGAGTTCATGCTCCTAATGAGACAACAGATGGTGTCCTGAGGGATCTCCACCCAGATCTGGACCAGGGCATCACTGAGCTCCTGGACAGTCTGAGGTGCAACCTGGCGGTGTCAGATGGACTGAAACATAATGTCCCAGAGGTGTTCTATTGGATTTAGGTCAGGTGAGTGAGTGTGGGTGGGGGCCAGTCAATGGTATCAATTCCTTCTTCCATATTAGGCCAAACATTTGTCTTGCACCAGGAGGAACCCAGGACCCACTGCAACAGAATAGGGTCTGACAATGGGTCCAAGGATTTCATCCCGATACCTAATGGCAGTCAAGGTGTCATTGTCTAGCCTGTAGATGTCTGTACGTCCCTCCATGGATATGCCTCCCCAGACCATCACTGATCCACCACCAAACCGCTCATGTTGGATGATGTTACAGGCAGCATAACGTTTCTCCACGGGTTCTCCAGACCCTTTCACGTCTGTCACAAGTGCTCTTGGTGAACCTGATCTCATCTGTGAAAAGCACAGGGCGCCAGTGGTGGACCTGCCAATTCTAGTATTCTATGACAAATGCCAATTGAACTCCATGGTGCTATAGGCCTGCTATAGGATGTTGGGCCCTCAGGCCACCCTCATGAAGTCTGTTTCTGATTGTTTTTTCACAGACATTGCTCATCCTCTTCCTCCTTGCCCAAAGGAGCAGATACCGGTCAGTCCTGCTGATGGGTTAAGGACTTTCTGTCCAGCTCTCCTAGAGTAACTGCCTGTTTTCTGGAATCTCCTCCATGCTCTTGAGACAGTACTAGGAGACACAGCAAACCATCTGGCAATGGCACGTATTGATGTGCCATCCTGGAGAAGTTGGACTACCTGTGCAACCAAACTCTGTAGGGTCCAGGTATCGCCTCATGCTACAGTAGTGACACTGACCACAGCCAAATGCAAAACTAGTGAAAAAACACTAGAAAAGATGAGGAGGGAAAAATGTCAGTGGCCACCACCTGTGAAACCATTCCTGTTTTGGGGGTCGTCTCATTGTTGCCCCTCTAGTGTACCAGTTGTTAATTTCATTAACACCAAAGAAGCTGAAACTGATTAACAACCCCCTCTGCTACTTAACTGACCAGATCAATATATTAGAAGTTTCATTGACTTGATGCTATACTCTGATTAAAAAGGGGTCCCTTAATTTTTTTGAGCAGTATATATTCAGACCCCTTCACTTTATTCACATTTTATGTTTCAGCATTGTGCTAAAACATTAAAATAAATTTTTTTTCCTTATCAGACAACTCACAATATGAAAGAATGACAAAATGAAAAGAGGATTTTAGAAATCTACAACTTTATAAAAAAAACTGAATTATATTAAGTAAAAACAAAAAATGTAAAAAAGATTAAAACTAAACAAAAACTAAAAAAGAATGAAATACTAAATATAAACTAAAATTAGAAAATGGTGAAACAATAATAAATGAAACTAAAACCATAAACTCAATAAAAACCAAAAGCAACCCAAAACAGTAAAATATCCCATGGTCACAAGTATTCAGACCCTTTGATATGACACTTGACATTAGGCTCACGTTTTAATGATCATCATTGAGCTTTTCCTACACCTCTTCTGGAGTCAACCTGTGTTTTAAATCAATTGATTAGACCTGATTAGGAAAGGTACACACTTTTCTATAGAGGTTCTCACAACTGAGCACAAACTAGCTGTGAGGTTGAAGGAATTACCTTCAGAGCTTACAGACACGATTGTGTCGAGGTACAAATCATGGGCAAAAAACAAAATTGTCTGCAACATTGCTGGGGAGATACCATTCTCTCTCATTTTGGTATGGGGAACGCCTCACGGGCTTCAAAAGACAGGCAGTAGGTTGGCAGGTCGACCACTGTTTGAAATTCCTTAGGATGGGGCGGTTTAAGTTTTTATAGATTTCATCTTGTAGGATTCAAGAGACTGTGTTGCAGTCCTGAAGAATGTGTAAGTAGACATCAGAAGTGGGACTGTTTGTTCCCTTTGTTTTCTTGCTGCAGGAGAGGAGGAATGCTGTCTGTTTCCAGCTGAGTCACGGGTAAAAGATAGATAGGAAGACCTTCATCTCTTCGGTTTTGTTTGGAAGCCTGGAATTCGAAGCACGGCAGGTAGGATTTATCTTTACCTTCCATAATCAGGAAACTTTTTTTACTAACAATTTACTTATGGAAAGGTGCATGAAGGTTTTTTATTTAGAAAGCTGAAACAGGCAGAACCTTGGAGAGGATAACAATGAAGCCCTTATCATAGAAAGAGGTAAAATCAATCAATGTAGTAATGTTTTCAGAAAGGATGCAATTTACAAATCCTCCATTGGATGGAGAGATTTTGTATGGTACAGCACAGAAATATAGGGAGAGATGAATTTGATATTAAAACAGGATGTTACAGCTTTGTCGTTAAACTTCCAAGAAATGATAAGGGAGAACTTAATCACCTCCCACCAGCTATACAGATTGGTGGGGCAAGAGGTCTGATTTTTTTACAATTGGCAACCAAAGGTATGCTGTAAATGCGAAAAAGAAGGTCATGTATCCTCACAATGTACTAATGAAAAATGTAGGAATTGTGGAGATATGGGGCACTAAGTGAGGAAATGTCTCCAGAATATAAAATGTCACCTGTGTGGTGAGGAAGATCACGGGTTCAAAACACGCCTTAAGTCCTATGCAAAGAAGAGCAAGGATAGCATAGTCAAGCCAGTGACTATTCAGTTGAACAATGATGAGGAGTATGAGAAAGAAGAGGAGGGAGATAGAAAGGAGGAGGAAGAAGTCAGCCCAAACTAATTCCAAACACCAGTGGGGGAGGCATCAAAGAAGAAAATGGAGATGTCAAAGCTAGCTAAAATGTGAGGATGGAGAGTTGTAGAGCGGTAGGAAGAACAACAGAAGGAGAAGAAGACAAACACCCCGCAGAGCACCTACTTATTGCATCCAAGGAATGATTAATCAACCAATACTTCATATTTGTAGACTTTCTATACTTTCTAACATTCACTACATACATTTCATTTCATTACAATTATGTACTTTTGCACAAATTGCACTTACACACATACAGTGTGTAAAGAAAACACTAATATGAGTTACATATTGCTTCTGTAGTTTTAGTTAATTCTTAGTTTTTTTAATACAAAACTTTTTTTTTATTTTATTGATTTTATTGTAATCACACAACATTCCATAAAAATAGATAAATTTTTACAAAAATAGGGTCGAAAACAAATCAACCCCCACCCCTGAGAAAGAAAGCATGGCGAGCAGAGTAAAACTTTAAACTAGTAAAAATGAGTAAATAGATGAATTAATAAGTGAATAAAGATAAATGGAGAAGAAAAAGAAATGAGGAGAGAATCTGCTTTCTCAGTGCTTTAAAAGCTTATTCTAAAATATAATTGATTAGATTCTGCCAGGTTTTGAAAAAGTTCTGCACAGATCCTCTTAGATTTTTCCCAATTTCAAATAATATAAAACATCAGTTACCCACTGACTTGAAAAAGGAGAGTTAGGATTCTTCCAATTTAGCAAAATAAGTCTGCGTGCCAATAGTGTAGTAAAGGCAATCACAGTTTGTTTGTCCTTCTCCACTTTAAGCCCATCTGGGAGTCCACCAAACACAGCTATTAGTGGATTAGGAGGGATTGTGACTCCAAGGCTCTTTGGTTGGATTTGGTCCAGAATGATGTTAATTTGGTGCAGGCCCAAAACATGTGACCAAGTGAGGCTAGAACTTGATTGCAGCGTTCACAGGTTGGATCTTGCCCTGGAAAAATACTTCATTTGATGGCTTGTCATTTGCCCATTTTTTCTGGTGCGTCCCTATGAATCATCCAGCAGTAGTTCACCATCATACTGACATCCCAATGTTCCTGGTGCCTTCTTTCCACATCCTTGATATTCTGATGGAACCTTTCACATTGCCCTTCACCCACTTCCAAGATTTTCTGGGAAGAATTCCAAATGCAAATCTCAAAGAATCTTACCCAATACATTTTTTTCACAATATGTTTATAATTTGGATTTTTATTATTGCCTAAAAGCTTAGAAATTACTTGTTTGAATGATAGCCAAGCCTCTCATTCCAGGTCATTCACTGCACCATCAAATTCTCCTTTAAAAATCAACATTTTTATATCAGCTCTGTCAAACATGCTCTTTTTCAATTCAGCCTCAGACGAACACAGAAATTCTCAATGAAATTCCATAAAACAGGCTTCATCATTTGATAGGGCTTTGACAAACTGCTTCATTAAATCAAGCTTAATATGAAGCGATAGTAGCATCAACCTTATCTGGATCCACCATGCCAAGCTGTAGTTTTTTTTTATTATTGTTTTTTTTATAATTGGTTATTCCTTCTGAGCCCAATATATATTTCTGGCTCTGCTGTCCCACATGGGAATTTTTTGTATACCATACCTGCTGACCCAGTAAGGTATGCAGATCTATCAGGTCTACACATTTAAACCAATGTTGTTTGTTATAATTAATTTTCTCAAGAAGAACTTCAAAGTCCTCATAAGATTCTTTCAAATGCACAAAAAGAGCAGCAGGTACTGATTTATGTTTATTTCCATTATTAATAAGTCCATTTAAGTTTATTTTAGATGAGACTATAAATAGTCTCCATTTTACTGCATTGTAATCCCTGCAAAGGCCACTGCACTTGGTCACTTACATGAGTGCAGTAAACCAAGGATCAATCTTTCTTCAAATATGCTGCAAACTCTTCTTCTCTGTTTCAGTACCAAGTAAAAAGCTGTGTCTCGATGTAATAGGTTTTATCTTTTTATCGGGACCCCACGGGCTCTGCAGCATGTTTGGGAAGACCTAGAGCTTTTACTAAATCATTACGTTCATCCTGAGTAAATGGTAGTGGATCATTGCTTGATCCCGTAGGGGCAACTTCATCATCATCATCACCTGAGGTACTTTCTCATTCTGAGTAAATTTCTACAGAATCAGGACTGTCAGGTGGAGTAGGGATTGGGATATCAGTTCCTTGTGGTGCTAATCTTATTGTTAATGGAAGATTAAGGTAAGCAATTTTTTTCATGCTCGTAATATCTTTGAATTTTGCAGGAATGGAAATAACAATTATCACTGTGATTTCTAAGCTCCCACCATATTATCAGAATACCAAAAGCAAGTACCTTCTTCTAGCTTTTTCTCCATTTTCTTATTTCCAAAGCAGAAATAGAGCAGACACTGTGAAGTGCCCAACATTTATCCTGGTCACCAAGTTTTATTCAAAAGCAAAGGTAATAACCTTTTTTCTGTTATGTTTTGTCTCTGTTTATTTACTGCAAAATTTGCACAAATTTAGCAAAAAGCATTCAGAACTATTCACACAACCTCTAGTGGCCATAATAGGAATTAACAGTACAACAAAACAGAAGCTCTGCACTTTTCATTTACAAGTGAACTGATGAACAGACTGAGTCCATTGGGTGAGGAACTCAGACTGAGCTGTGCTAGGGAGCAACTGCAGTACAGGAATTACTGTGACTCTAAAGTCTAAAATCAAAACCAGGATTAGGAGGAAGTGGAGGGAAGCACAGCTGGCTGAGTCTCAGCTGAGGAATCGAGACCGGGTGGGCACAGCAGCACAAATGAAGACTGGTCTGAAGTGCAGCACAGGTTTGTGCTCTGATAAGGCACAGGGGAAGGTGCGGGCAGTGATAAAGGAAGAACGAGTAAACAGGAAAGCTGGTATGCAAGAACAAGGATCCTGGAGCAGATGGGAACATGTGGTGGAGCGCAAAGACTCATGACCAGAGTCCAACTTTTTCTGCTGGAGGATAGTGGAATCCCCAGCATGCACCCGAAGAAAAGGCACCATGGAGAACATCTTAGAACATAAGAAATTTAACAAACGACAAGGCAGACCATTTAGTCCACCAAGGCAGTTGACACCCCAACATTTCAACTGAAGTCCTGGGGTTACTAGCAGTTGACAAGTACAGTAAATATACTGCATAAGGATGGCCTATTTTTACTTCCATAGACAGATTGAGAGTTCACAGCGATAGCTTCCAAATGTAAATTCCACTCTGGGAATCATCTGCAGACCTTCTACCGGCTTATATAATAGTTAACGAAATAATGAAGGACCTGCTCACACCTGACTGTGGAACAGCTTGTCAGTCAAATATCCAAATACTTTTAAGCCCCTGAAAATGTGGGGACTGTGTATACAAATGGCTGTCATTTCTAAATATTTTATATGGTATTTCTGTTAAACCATTTGAATTAATGCTGAAAATCTACACTTCAATCATGTAATTATTTCTTCATTTCAGATCCATTGTGGTGGCGTATAGAGTAAAAATTATGAAAATTGGGTCATTGTCCAAATACTTATGGATCTAAATACATTCAGTATATATATATATCTTCTTCTTCTTCTTTCAGCTGCTTCCGTTAGGGGTTGCCACAGTGGATCATTTTCTTCCATATCTTTCTGTCCTCTTCATCTTGTTCTGTTACACCCATCACCTGCATGTCCTCTCTCACCACATCCATAAATCTTCACTTAGGCCTTCCTCTTTTCCTCTTCCCTGGCAGCTCTATCCTTAGCATCCTTCTCCCAATATACCCAGCATCTCTCCTCTGCACATGTCCAAACCAACGTAATCTCACCTCTCTGACTTTGTCTCCCAACCGTCTAACTTGAGCTGACCCTCTAATGTCCTCATTTCTAATCCTGTCCATCCTCGTTACACCCAATGCAAATCTTAGCATCTTTAACTCTGCCACCTCCAACTCTGTTTCCTGCTTTCTTGTCAGTGCCACCTTCTCCAACCCATACAACATAGATGGTCTCACGACCATCCTGTAGACCTTCCCTTTCACTCTTGCTGATACCCGTCTGTCACAAATTACTCCTGACACTCTTCTCCACCCATTCCACCCTGCCTGCACTCTCTTTTTCACCTCTCTTCCACAATCCCCATTACTCTGTACTGTTGATCCCAAGTATTTAAATTCATCCACCTTCGCCAACTCTACTCCTTGCATCCTCACCATTCCTCTGACCTCCCTCTCATTTACACACATGTATTGTGTCTTGTTCCTACTGACCTTCATTCCCCTCCTCTCTAGAGCATACAGTATGGAGGCATGGTGGCGCAGTGGGTAGCGCTGCTGCCTCGCAGTTAGGAGACCTGGGTTCGCTTCCCGGGTCCTCCCTGTGTTCGGTTTGCATGTTCTCCCTGTGTCTGCGTGGGTTTCCTCTGGGTACTCCGGTTTCCTCCCACAGTCCAAAGACATGCAGATTAGGTGTATTGGTGATCCTAAATTGTCCCTAGTGTGTGCTTGGTGTGTGTGTGTGCTCTGCGGTGGGCTGGCACCCTGCCTGGAGTTTGTTTCCTGCCTTGCTCCCTGTGTTGGCTGGGATTGGCTCCAGCAGACCCCCGTGACCCTGTAGTTAGGATATAGTGGGTTGGATAATGGTGGATATATATATATATATATATATATATATATGCAAATAATAGAGAGAGATAGAGAGGTTTATGCTATAGGGACTTATAGCAATAAATTCTTCTTCTTTCGGCTGCTCCCATTAGGGCTTGCCACAGCAGATCATCTTTTCCCATAAGACTTATAGTAATAAATAAATAAAATAAAAATTGAATATTGTATGTTGCCTTTTATTTTTTATAGAATGTAGCTGTTTACACTCAAAAGCATGTATATTAATATTACAGTGAAAAGTACAAATGTGGTTTTCATTTAAAACATAGACATAACTAGCTATAATATAGCAAAAGTTCATATAGCAAAAGTTCATAGTTTTTCATAAATTGTTTGTGAAATGAAAAATGAATTATACAGTAATTGAAGAAAGCTGATCTTGATGTTCTTAAAAACAATGCATCATCAATAGATTTATTACATATTTCAACAGAAAAAGTCCCATAAGCAACTGGAATATGAAAAACCAAAGAAGAATTGCTGTTGTGTCTGAAGCTCTAGGGTTATAATTTTCACTTTTGACTGAATCTGATGGTTAGATTTATCATTTGAATCAGTTTAGCCTGTTCTTATCTGGTCATTGGGACTGGTAATGGAATCCTATGTTGTGAGCATATCTTCTTTAGATGCTTATGATGTCTTCCTGGGAGCTCTATAAAGGAAGAAGACAGGAGGGAGAAGACAGCATTAAACAAGTTACAGTTTTAATGAATCTTTCAGGTGACACAGTGCAACATAAGAAAAAATTTCATTGTAACTAAAAGAAGTAGCCGAGGGAAATTGGATGCCAAACTGTACATTTTAAAGAGAGTCGGGAGAGGTGTGTGATGAAACCAGTAATTGATGAAAACAGTCATCTACTATCCTGCAATTATTACAATGTTTAATAATTATAAATATTGAGATTTATTGGATGGCACAATGATATTGCACATGCAACTGCTGCTTCGTAGCTATAGGTGACAGTTTATGTGTTCTAGACTGGACACTTTCTATGTGGAATTCCTTCATTCCTTACTCTTACTGTATAACCCTTCTGTTGGGAAGGGATGGGGTTAATTGCCCTCAAGGGGCATCATCTCAGTGCTGTAGTGGAGAAAAAAAGATGATACCATTAATAATTGTGCCCTCTATGTCTGGATAAGCCCGGAAGGTGATCCTCTGATGTGAATGCATGACAATGGAAAAGAAATGTGGTCTGATTTCTACTACACAAAGAAGAAAATTTCATGTGATCTGAGTGTAAGTAAGCAGAGTGCCTGCAGGCAAGTGGTGCTTATAGTTTGTGCACTGGCACAGTAAGGACTTGTACAAATACTTTAGTCCTGGCCATGGCAATAGGCATCTAAGGAGAAAAACAGTTTGACAGAGAAGTTAAGGCTTTAAATTACAAACCATGAGATTTTGGGTTCAAATCCTGTCCCTGACAGTGTCTGACCAGGAGCAAGTCACATCACTTGCCTGTGCACCAGTTAGAAAAACAAAAGAAATGTGACCAATAATGTTATCTCAAATGTTGCAAGCCATCATGGATAAAAGTGTTAGCAAAATAGAGTAAATATAATGCAACTAATTGGACAAATCTACTAAACCCTAGTATTTAATGATTTAATGCAGGGGTAGGCAATGTCGGCCCTGGAGGGCTGCAGTGGCTACAGGTTTTGGTTCCCACACAGTTTCTTAATGAGAAGTCAAGTATTGTTAATGAAATGCTTATTGCTCAAGTGACATTTTTCAGCTTCATTTTAATGGTCTCGCTTCTTATGGTTCCCCTTAATTGCTTATTTCAATCTTAAACAGCTGCATTCAATATTTTTAATAGGTCCTTATTAGCAAAAAGGCACCAGCAGTTCTCTATTGAACTTGTTTTTATTACACCTGTTTGTGTTCATCATGCACTATTTGATTTATTAAAACATTTAAAAGAAAAATGTGGCCGACTGAAAATGATCTGTTTTAGGCTTAAAAACATTTGGACGATTTCCTTGGAAAGGAACAAAATCTACGATATAAGTACATTACATTACACATTAACAAGCTGTAAAATTAAATAAGGTCTGCAATTGGCAAGGATTGGTTTCTAATTAAGTAATTGGGTTAAAAACGAAAACATGCAGCCACTGCAGCCCTCCAGAACCGACGTTGCCCACCCCTGGTTTAATTTATACAATGAATTGATACCAGGGGCGGCACGGTGGCGCAGTGGGTAGCGCTGCTGCCTCGCAGTTGGGAGATCTGGGGACCTGGGTTCGATTCCCGGGTCCTCCCTGCGTGGAGTTTGAATGTTCTCCCCGTGTCTGTGTGGGTTTCCTCCGGGCGCTCCGGTTTCCTCCCACAGTCCAAAGACATGCAGGTTAGGTGGATTGGCGATTCTAAATTGGCCCTAGTGTGTGCTTGGTGTGTGGGTGTGTTTGTGTGTGTCCTGTGGTGGGTTGGCACCCTGCCCGGGATTGTTTCCTGCCTTGTGCCCTGTGTTGGCTGGGATTGGCTCCAGCAGACCCCTGCGACCCTGTGTTCGGATTTAGCGGGTTGGAAAATGGATGGATGGATGAATTGATACCAGTGCCGGAGATATTGACAGTGACATTACATATTCAACAGAAAAGTGAAACATGGGATTCGATTGAAATGTACAAAGAAAACCACATAAACACTGGGTCCATGGACAGTGGGGCAGTGCTGCCCTACTTGGTTTATTAAACTGATGGCACAGGAAATTAATAATGAATAAGTAAATTAATCAATTGATTGAATATTCAAATTATTGTTGATTGGTTGATTCATAATTTATTTAATATATTGGCTGGTATCACTGTGGCCGAGCATAGTGCTGGGGTTTATTCTGCCAATATTGAGTGCAAAGCCAGAACCAACTCTTGATATGGTGTGTCTCCCTAACATTTTAAATTTATAATCCATTCATTCATTTTGTAAACTTGTTTATTCATTGCAGGGTCTTGGGAAAGCTGGAGCCTATCCTAACAGTCTTCAGGGGGCAAAGCTTCTGCCAGTCCTTAATAGGCTAAATCAGCCTTTAGAGATCTAAACCATCACACAAGATGTAGGATACTTCTATTTTACTTTCGTGAAAAGACATTAGGCACCTCCTGTCCTTAACTGAGACGTCATTCAAAACAAATATGAGCTAAAGAAAAGGAAAGTTATTTCTGAGAACATCACTAAACTGGCAAAATCCACTCCTCCTGTCTCATGCTGCTTACCAATTCCATTGTGACCATGGCTCCCATGCAAACCGAAAACCTTCTTGCAGAGACAATCGATGACCTTCAGCCTCTCGAGGTGGGTTTGGGGTACAAACTCTTTCCGGCAGCTTAATTTGTTGTTAGACAAGACTGAAAGAAAGAAAGAATTTGAAAATTGCTGCAATTATTCAGTAACAATTACGTAACAAATGCTTAAAATAATATTCTGCAAACTGTTTGGGACAATGTAGGGTTGGGGGACACCAGAGACCATCCCAGCAGCATTGACTGCAACAAAGAAACTGTTCAGGAAATTACTTTGTAAATAAAGAAGTGACTTGAGCCATCGTTATAAATGAACTCCAACATGGACAATCTTTATGTCCACCAACTGGTGGAGCCCCACATACTTTGTTTAATGTAACCCCCGACCAATACCAGATTAGCTTATTTAAAGAAGTCTCCGATGTCCTTATTGATAGCGTGTTTGTATGAATTCATTATTAGATACAGGGGTCTTCCCTGACTGTCTAAAGTCTGCAGTTGTTTAAACCCAGCTCAAGAAAAATAATCTTAAATCCTCTGTCTTTGATAATCTTAGACCAATTTCTAACCTGCCTTTCTTAAGTAAAAATCTAGAAAAGGCCGTTATTAAACAGCTTAATGATCACTTGAGTAAGAATTCTATTCTTGATAAGTTTCTGTTAGGTTTTAGAACAAACCACAGCACAGAAACTGTGCTGATTAAAGTAATAAATGATTTGTGGGTTGATGCGGACAGAGGCCGTATATCTGTTCTTGTTCTCTTGGACTTCAGTGCAGCATTTGACACCATGGACCACAGTAATCTTATAAATATGCCTTAGATGATGAACGGACCTCTCTGGCATCTCCTTCAATTGGTTTCAGTCTTATTTAACAGGTAGAAAATTCTTTGTTAGTTGTGATTGTGCTTCGGAAACCCATGATATTGTACATGGTGTACCACAGGGATCTATTCTGGGTCCACTGCTCTTTTTGAAATTTATGCTTCCATTAGGTCAGATTATCTCAAAACTCAAGATGAGCTACCACAGCTATGGAGATGGCACACATCCGTATTTATCTATAGCTCTTTATCATTATCTGATGACCCTAATGCTCTTGGCTCTCTGATCCAATGTCAGGAGTATTTCTCATTGGATGAGTAGTAACTTTATCAAACTAAATAAGAAAAAAACAGAAATCTTAGTGATTGGCAAATATGGAAATAGCGAGGGTTTATTTTTAAACGTCAAGGAGAAGGTAAAGAATTTAGGGATAATTATTGACTCTGACCTAAATTTTAAGTCACATATTAATCAGATTACTAGAATTGCATTTTTTCACTTAAGAAATACAGCAAAAGTTAGATCTCTTATAACAAGATGCTGAAAAAGTACTTCACACTTTTGTTTTCCGTTCAGGAAAACCCAAGAAAGACATCAAACGGTTACAGTTAGTGCAGAATGCAACAGCCAGAATCTTAACTAGAAAAAGAAAATCTGAGCACATCTTACCAGTTTTAGTGTCATTACATTGGTTATCAGTGTCATTCTTTAGAATTGATTTTAAAATACTACTAATGGTTTATAAAACCTTAAATAATCTTTCCCCATCCTATACTTTGGTGCCTGCCCCCTACACCCCAAGTTGTAACCTTAGATCTTCAAGTGGAGATCTTCTTATAATTCCAAGAGCCAAGCTTAAAAGAACTGGTGAGGCTGTCTGTTGCTGTTATGCACCGAAAATCTGGAATACTTTACAAATAGAAATTCACCAGGCTAATACTGTGGAACGTTTTAATAAAAAAGCTATAACCCCATTATTTTAATATGGCTTTTTCGTAGCTACATTTCAGTTGTATTCCTAATAGATTGTATGAGTATAGAACTATCGTATTCTTCAGGGATTCCCAGCATTCTCTGCTATTTTTTCCAGTTCTTCTGTGGTGGCGATTTGTGCCACTACCACCTGATCTAGTCACCATGCAGCCCTCTGAGGGTATGAAATGAAGGTGCGTGTCTCAGCTGTCCACGAGACCATCAAATCCTATCATATAAAGCACAAAAACAAAGAGGTTTGATTTAGGAACATTTACTGTATATTAGGTAGAACATAACTCATTGGGGGCTGGGTATTTTTTTGGCCATGGAACCAATGTAGATTTTGTTTTTATTTTTCGCTCCAGCCTAACTGGAGTTTATTTTTATTTTTTTTTATCCTACTGCTCATCTGACCTTACCTTGTTTTACTGTTACTTATTCTTCGGTATTATTGCCTTATCTTAATGTTTTTCTTTTCTTGTAATATTTTCTTCGTCACCTTGTAAAGCACTTTGAGCCACATCGTTGTATGAAAAAGTATTATAGAAATAAATGTAACAACGAGGATTGCTGTAACAAGGCAGTCTGAATAAATCTAACATAACACTTCCTTTAATCAGGTAGGTTAATCAATATATAATAATAATTCTTTACATTTATAGAGAACTTTTCTCACTACTCAAAATGCTTTACACTGTGAGTGTGGAGCTACATCAACCAGCACTAATGTGCAGCATCCACTTAAATGATGTGACAGCAGCCATTCTTGTGCCAGTACACTCACCACATATTAGCTATTAGGTGGTAAAGGGGTGAGAGACAGTTAGCCAATTAGAGACAGGGGATGATTAGACAGGCCAGAAAGACCACGCCATGGTGGACAATTTAGTCAGGATATCAGAATACACCCTACTCTTTAAAGAGGATGCCAAGGATATTTTATGACAACAGAGAGTCAGGACCTCTTATGGAACAAGATGATCCACTGTGGCAACCACTAATGGGAGCAGCCAAAAGAAGCAGAAAACAGTCAGGACCTCGGTTTTACATCTCATCTGAAGGATGACACCATTTTTACGGCAAAGAGTCCCCATCACTGAACTGGGCCATTGGGATCCTCGTTCAGACCACAGAGTAAGCTCCCCCTGCTAACCTCGCCAACACCTCTTCCATCAGCAACCTTATCTTTTCCCAGTTGGTCTCTTATCCAAGTACTGACAGGACCTGAACATGCTTAGCTTCAGGTGGATTACTTGTTCTGAAGTGCATGTGGTATGACTGATAGCATATAATAATTATGTAGCATCTTAATTACTCAGTCAGCATACAGATAAATGGTACATTCCTTAAACATCCCTTGTGTAAGTTATATGTAATGTTCCAAAATAGTTAAGTTGTTAAAACTCACGGATAGATGTCTAGTTCAAGCAGTTAAGACTTTGTATTGTATAAAATGTCATCAGAGAAAAAACAATTAAAGATAAATGTTAGATATGACCTTATTTTCTGATTTAAATGTACTGGTACAAATGTCTAGACTGCTCTGCCCAGAATTGGTTCCTGCCTTGTGCCCTGTGCTAGCTGGGATTGGCTCCAGCAGACCCCTGCGACCCTGTTTTAGGATATAGCGGGTTGGACAATGACTGACTGACTGACAAATCTCTAGATGTCCTAGTTAAACAGACAGGCAGTTTCAATCACTTTTTTTCTTTTGTCCTACAACTCGTCCCTTTTGTTCTTTCAGAGCTACTGACTCAAGTTTTTTTAACTGTGTTTTTCACATCATCATCAATCACGTTAATGGGTTGAAAGATGAATCTCAAAGTTCACTTTTTGGATTCACATTTAGAATTTATCCCTGAAAATCCTGCAGAGGTGAGTGAAATGCAGGGTGATATCAAGGATATGGAAAGAAGGTACGAGGGATGGGCGGCACGGTGGCGCAGTGGGTAGCGCTGCTGCCTCGCAGTTGGGAGACCTGGGGACCTGGGTTCGATTCCCGGGTCCTCCCTGCATGGAGTTTGCATGTTCTCCCCGTGTCTGCGTGGGTTTCCTCCGGGCGCTCCGGTTTCCTCCCACAATCCAAAGACATGCAGGTTAGGTGGATTGGCGATTCTAAATTGGCCCTAGTGTGTGCTTGGTGTGTGGGTGTGTTTGTGTGTGTCCTGCACTGGGTTGGCACCCTGCCTGGGATTGGTTCCCTGCCTTGTGCCCTGTGTTGGCTGGGATTGGCTCCAGCAGACCCCCGTGACCCTGTTTGGATTCAGCGGGTTGGAAAATGGATGGATGGATGGATGGATGGATGGTACGAGGGATGCTGGGCTGTAAGTTTGATGATGGACTACTGCTAAATGATTCACAGGGAAGTACCTGAAAAGAGTGGGGAAATGACAGGCCACCAAATATAATTTTGGATCAAAAACAAACTAGAGAAGTTATGTGGAATTCAATGGATATGTAATGATTTTTTCTCTACATATATGTTTAAAAATAATTTGACTTAATATTTTATGTTAAATAGATTTATAACAATATTTTACAGTACACAAAAATAATTAGTTACATTTTAATTGCATTTCTATTCAGGTTTGCACTTAATTGTGGAATGATGTAAATAGAGAATCAGATTAATATATTTATTGTGTTTATAAATGTAAATAAAATTAACTATTTACAAATTAAAACTATTTTATGAGTTTAATTTTGCAGAACTGTGAATTGCAGCCAGACTTTAAAATAATCTTTGAGTGCCCTCTAGTGGATAATGACATTACTGCAGTTGATCCATTTAGAAGCTTACTGTACCTTCTCTGTCTATATCATTGCTGATAAAATGAGGATTAATGTTGTTTTGTCTTTGAGATACAATATGAGCACACTAAGGACTGCCTGAAATTGAATTATTTCTGTGATGTCTGTGGTTTGACTTTCTAGGCTTTGGACTTCTTTGGTTTTTGACTTTTAGTTTGGCTATTAGAATTTTACATTTGATTTGTGGATCATTTTGTTTACTAATTTGTTAATTGTTGATTTTGCTATTAATGGCTATCCCATCATTCATTGTTCTTTAGTCAAGTTTGAGATTTAAGTATTTTTTTTATTTTATAGGTGAAGTCTACGGAAGCCGAGAGAGGATGTGCAATATCGTTATTTTTTTTAATTGTTTCCTCAAGATAACAAACTAATTTTACCGAGGTCTTGATAAAACAAAAGATCTTGTTTTCTCAAAATTATGAAAATATTGTATCCAACGTTTAATGTTTAGCTTATTGAAGCCACATTCTGTTTGAAATGGCAGAAGAGCAGAACTGTATTGATCAGTGCATCACATTTTTGTTCAATCAAGGGCTCACACAGGCTGAAATATGTTTATGCCTTAGGTTAGAAAATAATAACGTTAGTATCCATCATTTAAGAGACGGTTAGCAAGGCTTCAGCTGTATAGGCATCGCAATCTAAGCGAGCCTGATGCCAGGAGCACAGGTTAAGTTTTGTTTTCTCGAGATCATGATAAAATTATTCCATTATCTCAAGAAAACACATTTTCATTTCCTTAACATCTCGATAAAATTAGTCCATTATCAACCTTTGTTTTCTCGAGATATCAATAAAATTAGTCTGTTATCTCAAGGAGACAATTTAAAAAAATAACGATATTGCACGTCCTCTCTCGGCTTCCGTAGAAGTCACGGTTTAGCAGTTTAAAATTGGATCTTGTTTGATGTTCTTTGTTTAATTTTATGAAATTCAATACGATTATTAAAATAGTTTTTTGAAGGGTATTTTGAAAGTTTTCACCTTTCTACTTACATATGATGACCACAAAGCTTTTCAGTTACTCAATCAACATAAAAATAAATGGCACATTTCTTAAGCATCTCTTATGCGTGTATTATGTAAAGTTTCAAAATAATCATTAAAAATCATGGATGAATGCCTAATTCACACAATTAAGACTTCTTTATGTAAACTGTTAAATATTAAAAATGCAAATGTTATATATGATGTCATTTTCTAATTTAAATATATTCTTAACGAATAAATATCAGGATGTTCTAGTTAAACAGATGGACAGTTTCAACCACTTTTTTTTCTTTTCCCTTACAACTCCAACCTTTTGTTCTCTCAGAACAACTAATTAATCAAAGTTTTTAACATCATCATAAAAATCACCAGATTTGTCCTAAATCTCAATTTGTAAAGAGATTTCATTAACTATAGTTCAATCTTTTTGACATAAAGACAACCATAATAAGAATATCAATTACTGTTATCAGTAAGTCCTGCTACCATCACAAGTTTTTGTCTTTCTATTTGGGATCAGGCATAACAGGTTTTGTCCTACCTAAGGATACCAGAAGGCAGTTTGGGTTCAATTTGGGACCAGAAGATAAAATGTAGTCAAACAAAGTCAAAATGCTAAGCCTGAAATGAAGTAGAAAAAACAAATCAAAATGATCTAATTTGGGAAATGTTAATTAAAGAAGGAAAACCAAAAAAGCCTTTTATGGGATCTGCAACCTCACATGTCCAGGTAGTTCGTAGCAATGGCCTTTATACTATTCACCTGATTACATCAAAGGTCACAACCCCCAGTCATCCCTCAGTGGCAGTAAACAAAGAATCTATAAAATGGTGACATCCAAAGCATTGGAAAAACTTAATACTCTGCAACTAAATTAAAACTTTTAAATAAAAAAAAATCAGCATCAGTAATAGAGGCAGTGTCCCAACAAAACTGTAGTGGAAGAAATAAAAGTCCTGAAAAGGTTCAGGATAGAGAGATAAAAATGTAAAATGAACCCAAATCATAAAAGGTATGTGGAAGCATCAAATGCTCTACAGAAATCACAAGTCAAAGTCAGTCATGAACTAAGTTTTCCTTTTCTTAATAAGTAAAGTTCAGACATCTTGCCAAGGGTGCCACCTTCTTTTTTTAACCCCAAAGCATTAGGAGGCTGCGCATCGTCACAGACAGATTATACCCTGGACACACCACTCACATGCAATTGTAGAAGAGAATATTCTTAAAGTTGATGATTTGCATATATTCAAAGAGAATCACAAGCATATATGAAAATAAGTATTATACCCTAATGCACGTTAGCATAGTAAGGGTCTATTGTCTATTTTATCATTTTTCTCTTTGCAGCTTCTTAGCTTAAAAACTTCAGTCACGGACACTGTGTACCTTTAGAGGGCTAAATGGACCATTGTTTTAAGAAATGCAGCCATTGAGGCTTTGGCAATGAGAGAAAACCAGATAGGCCATTTGCTGGGCCTCACCCTCCCTGTCTGCCTGCCTGGATAGACGATGACAATTCAAGGAAAATGTTGTTTATAAGAAACAGCGTTATTGTTTTAGGGGTGCAGCTGCCCCAACCTCTAGCCCAATATCTTATGTGTGCGTCTGCCTGATTCTGACTTACTGGTGTGAATCGATTGATAAATAAGGTTTGAACATGCAAGCTTGCTGAATTTGCTAATTGCTCATTTCATTTGATTTGGGTCCGTGTATGCATCATACAATAAAATTGGATTTTGCTACCTTCCTGGAACTCCGTGTGCCTTCTTTGAGCCACATGTTTCTGCCACAACATAAATTCTAGGACCCTAAATCCATCCAGACTTTTTCAGAGTTCATCATCCAAGTGCAGTACATTTTTAACATATCACTAATTCTCAATGGAGCCTTCCCGTGCAACTGGGGCTTATGGGGGGAGGAATGTGGTGTAGCGGGTCCACAACTCAAGTCATAAAGGCCACTTTTTAAATAAATAGTCACCGCATTCGCGGCTTAGAGAAGGGGTGTGGTATTATGGCCGAAGCAGTTTCCTAGGTGATTCGTGATGCGGATGGTCCTCGCTTAAGTTCACAGGTGAGGAGTCGTCCGCATCCATAATTGTTGCCTTGAGCTGCTGATTGCCACACCTGATCCATGTCCCCATAATAATAAGAAAGTGCAAGGCAGCTAGGAGATAGAAAAAGGAAGAAGAAGAACAAAGGAGGAGGTTAATGGTGAAGAAGATGGCCAGAAGCAGGAGGGAGAAAAAAGAAGACAAGGAAAGAGAAAGAGAAAATAAGAGAGAGAACGGGAGGTTAAGGGAGAAGAAGAAGGTGGCAGGAAGTGGGGAGCCGGTGCGAGCAACAACAGGCTCGCTTGAAGCAAAGGCAGACAGCTGGTAGGAGAGCCCCGGAGGAGTGTTTGGCCAACTCTCAGAGGGGGAAGATTGAAGCGGTCGCTCCAGCACAGTAATTGGGAGGAGCTGGATTGACCGGCAGCGGAGATGAGTGGCCGCTGAAAGGAGCGGAGTCGTGGAGGCTTTGGGAATGTTGAGCCCCGGCGTGAGCGCCCTGGCCACTGGGGAAGGAACCCAAGTCTTGGCCCAGCTGGAGCCCAACGTAGCCGGGGATCGGAGGGCTACCAGACCAGTATTGAAGGTGCTGCATATGCTGGTAGGGTGACTCCCATGTTGTGGGGCCTGGAAGGGAGAAGCATGCACCAGGCTTTGTATTTTCAAAGACTGCTTCCAGCCGTTATTTTAATCTCGTTTTTAAAAAGGATTTATTCATTGTGTTTTTAACCTCCACTAGTTCACTCGTTTTTCATCGTATTATTTATCTAATGACTTATTGTTAATGCACTACACTTTAATTTGGACACTTTGTTTTTGGTTTGTTGATTCTAAATAAAAGCACGTTTGCACTTTTTGCACCATCCCCTTGCTTCATTGTTGTGCCTCACTGTCCAGCTCATCTGTGACATTACCGACAGTGTCGGGTTCAAGAGCTCCCAGAAGTCGGATGGAAGCTTGGAGCGAACCCACATCGTCACAATTTTGAACTCTGCAGTTCTTTTTGTCCTTGTTCTTGTCTCACAGTTTTTGTTCTCCAGGTTCAGACCCTGGCTTCATGTATATCTTTTCTTCCAGTCATTCTCATTTTCTCTTGTCTTCTGGGCAGAATAACGACTTCAGTCTAGCAAACCCTGACTAGAGCTGTTGATCAGCTACTTTAGGCGCAGCCTGGATTCATAATTAGAGTGGACCTATAAATGCATTTGTGGACCTTTCAAACCTAGTGATTTTTTACTTTGTAAAGACTATTTATACCCACACAAGCAATGTCAAGATAAGTAATTTTCAGACACTCCCTTATATAACAGTTTATGTTTACTTATTGTAAATGGGAGATGCTCCCTAGAGATTTAAGGAACGGGAATTAGATGGCTGACCTGTAAATGAAACACTTGATTATTTAATTAGTAAAATTTTCTTTGAATAGCTGTTTCAGTGTTACGTTCAACTGTATTAGAATCATATGTCACAGAACCCAAAGAACTTGATAAGCAAGCTATTTAACTTTCTTGGCTCATTATCAACCAGTATTCCAGTATGTTAACAGGTAATGATTACTGTGGAATTCTTTTTTCATCCAATCTGTCACACATATCTTCCAGGCTCATCAGTGGTATGACCTGGGGTGGTGGTAGGTTGCTTTCACTAATGATATTGCCTCCATAGTGCTGAAAAGATGGCAAATGAGGGATGATTGATCCTGAGAAGCTACACCCCTTCCAGTCGGGATGGTTTAAAACCAGGCATCCTTGGAAGGTGGACTTGTACTACCATAGGACAGAGCTCTCCCAAAGCCAGACCTGCTCTACTGAGCCTTTTCAGGTTAACACTCGGTTAGGCGGATTCAGTACCCAGTGCCTGCTTTTGTTCTTAGTGCCATTGTGTGCCTGTTTATTTTAATGTTTTCTGTGCTTATATATTAAACAAGACAGCACAGATGGCACCTCAACTTCCTTTTGGACTGCTTCAGATCTGTTACTCATCCACAAATCCTTGTTAAATTATTTAATTGTTTTGTTAATATTTCCATTTACAATACAAACTAATGCATTTATTAAAAACAAACGACAGCTCTGCTTCTCCAGGTGAAGTCCCACACATTGTGTAAGACTGCCAGTAATGCCCGATTTTTCACGCAAGTGACATATTTACTTTAAAAAAAGTGTTGGTGTCTTCTTTCAGCTTGTTTATTTTGTTTGCAGTCCAAGATCTGATATCACAAGGTATGCAGGTGATTGCTATCCTCTACCCTGGTGGAATTCCAAAGTGACACTGACATGCTGATGACACAGAACAAGTGGAAATTTTTATTTCTTAATAGACGAAAACATCCAACTTTTCTCTCTCATAGGCCTCTTTTACCCCTGGCATTAACATGGGTTTTGGTGATCCAATCACAATCGGATAGCACTTGACCACATGGAAAAACAGGCATTACCGTACTTGTGGTCGCATCACTCATTCACACATTCAGAGGTGGTCTCAGTTAGACCACATTTAGCACAAGTGAAAATGAAAATACATTTTCTATCCACATACAAAAATGACACAAGAATTTTTGTTCAGGGAAGGTGACATTGGATCTCTGTCCTGGTACAATGGAGACACTTGAGATGCATTGTAATGCCAGATGTGAATGTTATTCAGCTAAAGTTTATTCAGAAACGATACAGATAGGAAACACATTTTACTGCCAGTGGAAAAGAGTGCCAAACAAACAAGTTAAACCCAAATCGGACTGTGGGAAAAAGAAACAAAAATTACTTGAAATTATGTGTGAACAGTAACTGCACTTAAACTGCTGTCATTCATCCATTTTAAACTCCAAAGTTAAGCTTTGTTGGTTGGTCACATTGCAGAGATGACAACAAAGTTAAAAATGCATCCAATTGAAAAACTAACATAAACAAAAAAATTTTGTCTTCAAACAGTCCAAAAGGAAGACTTTTGAGGCGAAGGATTTATAATTTAAAACAAACACCAACTCATGACACTGCCTGCTTGTGTGTTGTGTATGTACATTTTGTATGGTTTAGTAAACATCTGTTAATGCATTGTGAATTTTTATTGGGAGGAGGATAAATGCAGCCAAATTAAAGGGATTATTTAAAGAATAGCAAAAGCCATTAAACAGAAATATCAAAATACCAAAGCCTAAACAACAGCCAAAAATCTTTTTATGAGAGTCTTTATAAAATAATGTTTGACTGTTTATTAAAACTTGCCACCATCTTAAATAGTGACATCACAACTCATGTAACATCTGAACAGCCTAACCAGTAGAGAAGGCTGTTGCCAAAAATAATCTGCAAAAACTAGCTGTGAATACAAAGAACAGATAACAAAATGATGTGTAATGATATCACAAAAATAACATAAAAACAATCAAATTAAAATTACATTTTGCCTAAAATACTACACCAAATGTTTCAGTCACTCCAAACAAACTTCTGGATGTGCTTTGAGTCTGAACTTTTCAACAGCGCTAAAGAACAATAAGCTGAATTGAAAGTAGAGCCATCTTATGAGAACAACTTCTGTAATACCAAGACTTGAAAAGATCTTACAGGTTATTGCCAAAAAGAAACAAGAAGACTTGTTGAGAAGATATGACAAAAAACAAAATGGAGACTGAATTTTAAGAAGTTTTTTGCAAAGTAGAAATTACATCCACTGCCCTGACACCTGCAAGAAATGTGTGTTTAGGTGGAGTGAAGAGATGAAGACGGGAGAAATGTATGGAATCAGAAGAGAAGCATGGGTGTGTGGTTTCTAATCAAGTTGAGAAATGTATAGAAAATGATAGGAGAGAAGGAGGCAGAAGAGCCAGAGAATTTACAGTCAGAGGATATCTGGGCAATGAGGAATTGTTTTTGGATGTGATGCTAACAACCTTAAATGTGAAGAACAAGGTTGAAATTATTAGTATAACTGCAATACAGGTCTTAAACAGAAGGGAACAGGACATCAGAGAAAATGCAACCTGAGTTATAAAGTTCTGGGATAGTTTGATTAAACAAGTTCTTTGCCAATAGGGGAAATGATAAAGAAGCAGAAGAAAAAATGAGTTGGACTTTGCAAGGAGGATGGGTTTCTTAGTCTTCTGCAGGTAGCGGTCATGCCAAATTGAAAGTAGCAGAAGAAAATTTTATCAAGTGAAACAAAGGCTACAAAGAGCGTTATCACTGAGTGCAAAGCATTGGCAGACAGTGTAGACATGGAGGTCTATGATAGCAGATGGCGCGTATAAATAAGGGCCAAATAAGACATGAGTTGTGGCATCAGAAGATTCAGGGCATTGCACCAAAATAAACAGCTCAAGGCACGACACAGGCACCCGAATGATCTGCTGTTAATCAGAGCTGTTATGGGACCCACTTGAATGCCACATTAAGTAGATAAGCAGTAAGAATGATTTTCTTTTTTCTTAAAAATATAAAACATTAGAGTGCCATTGTTTACATTACTTAGCCAAGTCTATCCACTTTCCATAACTGATTATGTAATAAAATGTTCACAACCAGTATTTTGAAATCCTCTGATGAATAGTATACTGAAACAACCTCAAGAAAGCAATGGCTATAGCAGTACACATTTATGCCATGTTTTTAACATACCATTCCCATAAAAATGTGATAAGTTCTGTGGCCCCCTAGTGTTGAAGAGTGTAAATAGTGTGTGCCCACTACAGATTTAGTGCAGGTCTCTGAGAAAGTTAAATCTCCTGTCATGGCTCACATTCCACAATCCATCCATCCACCTGATCATTTTCCAAATCCAGTTTTGTATGGCAAGATCACAAGAAGGTACAGCGTACACTAGCACCATTCATCACAAGTCAGAAGTCCCATCCTTTAGACTCTGTATCTGTGGTGATGTATGAGAGGAAACACCATGAGAAGTTTAAATATTGACCAAAACATTTCACAAGCCTAGTCACTACTGGGAACATCACACAGTGCGCTTTGTGCATTAATATCCCAAAAAATGATAAACAACATTGCATCACCTATAATAAAATTAGAAAACAGTATAATGTCAAAGAGATGCAACATATATATATTCATTCAATTAAGTACTCTGGATGGGCATCCCATAAGTGATGGAGGGTGGTTCTTTACACAACTTGGAGACCATAATGGAAAAACTACGTAGATGGATACACAACCAGGCTGACATGCCTTACGATGCTCATGCCTGATGGAATAAAAGCATAATAAAGGGACAGGGTGATGTTAGGTACAATTCAACATGGAGCAGTTCATTCCCCATGCAATTTGGCAGTGTTTGTCTCAGCTGAACCCAGTTAGAGCATCTGGACAGTTGAGAGGGGCTTGAAGTGTGCAAGCTGAGTCTATAGGGGTCCATGCGTGACACCAAAGGGTACTGCTTGGGAGGATAGCCTTGGTTTCCATATGAGCCGGAAGGGCTCCCAACAGGCAATGTCGTGACACTGGAAGTATTCATGGGTCCGGCTTAAAAGGAGCTTGCTGCCTTACCTCGAGGAGTCAGAGTCAGGAGGAAGCAGGCAAAATTAGCCAGGAGAAGCGGAAGGGAAGCAAGACCACATATTTAATGTGCAATTGGGTTGCTTTTCAGCAGTGTTCACTTGGGAAGGTGGCAGAGATAATAAAAACTTTTTATTTGAACCCAAAGTTGTATTGGATGACATTGTGTCTGAGGTTTGGGGCTCAGTGGCGTCCCTTTGTGTATGCAATATATAGAAATTCAAGACTGAATGAAGTAACATAGAAAACCCCAAAAGGAGGAGGAATGGTAGACACTGAGGAAGCTGCAAAAACAAATCACAAAGACTTGGACAAGTTTCAGAACTGGTTGAACACTTGGAAAATGCAGTTTAATGTAGAAAAGTGCGAATTGCTAAATAAATGGCAGTTATAAATGCAAAGATGGAAGATACTGTCATAGGGGGCATAAACTTGGAAAAGGATTTAGGGGTTTATGGTAACACAACATTTTTATCATCTAAGCAATATGTAGAAGTGATTACAAAGGCAAATAAAATTATATAATATTATCAAAACTGTTGAATATAAATCAAGAGATGTTATGCTTAGACCATATAATGCACGTCTGTGACCACATCTGGAGTACTGTGTACAGTTCTAGTCACCGAACAATAAAAAAGACACAGCAGCACTTGGAGCTCTGCAGAGGAGAGCAACCAAGTGCATGACAGGACTAAAGGACATGTCCTACTGTGGCAGAGTCAGAGGACCCAGTGCTTGCAGTAATGGGCTCTAGCTTTCCAGTGACACTGCTATGGATAGTCCATCACATGAGACACAACCAGCCCACGCTCACTCATATGGGTTAAATTTCAAGTTATTAATAAACTTACTATGTATATCACTGAGAAAATTAAGGAGAACTGGAGTAGCCAGAGGAAATACCCAGGCAGACAGAGGGAGAAGATACAAAAGTCACACAGATGGGCAGGACCACCTTTTGCTCTCAATATAGCCTGAATTCCTCATGGCAAAGATTCCACAATATGTTGGAAACATTCCTTTGAGATCCATCCTGACATAATTGCATCATACAGCTTCTGGAGATTTGTTAGCTGCATGTTACAAATCTCCTATTCTACCACATCCCAAAGGTGTTCCAGTGACTTGCCAAAGCCAGTGAAAAACCAGTTGGAGACAGCTTTTACTTTGCAACAAGGTGTATTATCATGATGGAAGTAACCATTAGAAAATGCTCTGCTCTGGATGAGTGGGTTTGGAAGATGGATGGATTAATGTTCTAATGTCATAATTGGTGTCCGGAGCCTAACTTGGCAGTCCATCACATGGTATACAGTATGCATAGACTTGCTGTTGTGTTTTTTTCAAAGTAAATAAGACACACACTGCCAAACACAAGACCAATTTAGAGTTGACAGCCATCCTAACAAGCATGCATTTGGAGATCGGAGAGGAAACCAAAGGACCAGGAATGCAGGAATCCTGCACCAATATTAGAAGCACACAGATAATGACCAGGTGCAGAATTAATGAGGCAGCAGCGTCAAGCAGTGTGCATACATAGGTAGATAGAACTTTACTTGTCTCCAGAAGCACTTTAAATAGATAGATAGATAGATAGATAGATAGATAGATAGATAGATAGATAGATAGATAGATAGATAGATAGATAGATAGATAGATAGATAGATAGATAGATAGATAGATAGATAGATAGATAGATAGATAGATAGATAGATAGATAGATAGATAGATAGATAGATAGATAGATAGATAGACAAGCAATATGCTCTGAACATACACAAGAATGATAGTTTTGTTTTAATCCTCTACTTAGCTGCTATCTCCTGGGGTCAAGAGTCCATCCTATTGCGGAGCCTGCCCTTTTGATTAGCTTGTTGATTTGATGGTCCTCTCTTGAAGTGATATTACCAGTCCAGCACAACACAGTGTAGAAAATCACACTGGCCAATACAGAGTTGGAGAAGATGTGAAGGATGTCACTACACATAATAAAGGAGAGCAGTTTCCAAAAAAAAGAGCCCGCTGTGCCCTTTCTTCTTTGGTCTCTCTGTTTTAAATCATCAGTCCAACCTGCCCTTAATGTAGACCCAGAAGTGCTTGTAGGATTACACCACCTCTACATCCACTCCCTGAATAGTTACCAGACATACTGTAGAAGCTCTTTGGTATGGTGAAAGTCAATGACCAGTTCCTTGGCTTTGCTGATGTTAAGCTGCAGAAACTCTTACTGCACCAACAAAGTTCTCCACAAGACTTCTCTCCTCTGTTTTAACTCCCTTATCCATACACCTCATAAGTGCAGAAATATCAGAGAATTTTTTCAAGAGACATGACCTGATGTTATATTTATACTCTGAAGCGTACAGAAAAAAAGAAGGACACAAGCCTGTTCATTGTGGTGCTCCAGTGTTGCTCACAGTCATTGAGTCTCGCAAACTGCAGTCTACCCGACAGATAGTCCAATATCCAGAACCCTATAGGCTTATCCACCTGCATATCTCTGAGTTTACCCCTTAACAGGGATGGCAGGGTGGTATTGAAGGCAATAGAGATATCAAAAAACATAATCCTCACAGTGCTGCCAGCTTTGTCCAGGTGAGAATAAGCCTTGCGAAACAGATGGATAATTGCATCTTCCTCTCCAGTTTTTGTCTGATAGGCAAACTGCAGTGGGTCCAGGTGGTCTACCACAAAAGGACAGTCTAATTCAGTTCAGAATTTATGGAGTGCCATAGCCTAACCTAGGAGCATTAAAGACAAAAGAAAAGCTTCTCCTGGACAAGGCCTTAGTCCCAGTCATTGGGCTGATATGCAATCAAAATTGCTTTATGTCTAATACACTCGTTCCCTGTCTAGGGCCTTACATCAGGGGATATGCTCCAGCTTCACAGCGACCCTACTCTGGATGGTTCATCACCAGAGATATTAACACCCTCCCCACACTCACAGATATGGGGCCAAATTCAAGCAGTTAATTAACCACGTACATCTTTGGGAACTAGAAGGAGAACTGGAGTATTCTGAGCAAAATCTCAGGCAGACACAAGGAGCAGATGGAAACACCAAAAACAGTGACTAAGCCACAATTAATAGCCAGTCTTCTGTAGTTCTATGATGGCAGGACAAACAACTACACTACCACAGAAGCAATTTCAAGAAATGTAAGTAAATTTTATAAATTTATGTATACCACCTTTCTATACTAAACATCTTTTCAAGTCACTTTACATGTGCACTGCTTTAGTTTCAATGGCTCTACAGTGTGATCACAGGCGGGTCAGAGGGTGAGGTTTGAACTTGAGGGTCTTAATCACTGGGGGTTTTCTGGAGGTACTTCTGCCTCTGGAAGGAGAGAGTGAAGAGTTTGTATGTGACCAGATGTGAACTATAAATTGTAGTGTATGACTTTAGTGCTTCAACTCGATGAGACTGGCAGTATAGAGATGCTCCTAAGCGTTTGCCACCTTGTCACACAAAGTGAAGGCATTCAACATTTTTATTCTAAGGAGTTTAACATTTAGTATGACAATGGAGGTAACACAACAGTGGTTCTAAAAGGGTTCTTTACTGGATTGTATGGTTCCACATAGACCCACTGCTTGTGTCACACATGTGCGATTAGAAGAAAACTTCAGTGCTTGTCTGATTGTAATTACACTCTGCACTAGGGCATGGCGTGGTCACTTAATACCTTTTCTCTTTCTCCCTCTGCAGAAAGGATGTTTGGTGGATCGACCACCAATTATGTCACTTCTATTTTCCGGTCTCCTATACCCAGCTCTTCTGCTTCCCAGCCCTTAAAACAAGCTTCTCCACCATCTTCAGACAGTCTGTTATATACTTCTGTCATTTGAAGACACTCACATTTGTTTTCTTGTTTTTTTCTGAAACCCTTCCATTACAAGAGAATCACTTTGGTGCCCCGAATCTTTATTATCTATTTGTCTTGTTATTATAATTGACAAAGAATTATTTCATTCTGGAAATTCTGAAATTCGTTTATTAGGATTTTAAAAAATTCCTAATACAGAATGGAAATCTTTAAAGCACAGTAGAACACCTAGCAGGATACAACAGATCAAGACAAACTGAACTTAGTCTGTGTGATTGTATGCACCAAGTGTCCTTTGAACTCTTTCAAGGCGGATATCGATGTTTGTCGAAATTCAGAGCTAGAGGATAGTAATCATCTGTAATCTATGACAAAACTCACCATTATATTTTAGTTCTACTCTCTTTGCTAGAAGGAAAGTTAGCTTTGTTGATTTGACCTCAATTCCCTGCGTCTGCATGAGTAGCAAAGAGCAAACAACCTATACGGTATCGACATATATCGAGAGACCAAAGCAAATGCGCAAAGCAAAATACTCTGTAGACGACATTTTGCGTATTATCGCTGAATTGCACTCTGACTTCTCAGACTCTGATTTTGATGCAAGTGATCTGGAGACGGAGATTGGAAATTAAAGTGAGGTACCAGCATCAGCTGATTGATCCCCAATGGTGCTGAATATGTTCATGCAGCTGATGCACCTACAGCAAATGGGAGGACTACCACTTATGATATCAAGAGGTACAAACCAGATTGTGTCACACTATTAAACAGCTGGCTATCGAGACGCCCCTGCACAGCTGCTGCTGCCAGAGATGTAGAACAGGTGCTGACAGCAGCAACAGCATGCAGCAACAGACGTTTTATGTTGATTTATGTATGAAACCATTGCTTTGTGTGCTTTTCAAAAAACAGTTTTTTGGAAAAGAGTTAAAATCAGAAACCCACCAACATTTGTTTTTATCTATGCATGGCTATTTACAGAACAGATTACAAATCTTAATTAAATAAAGATTCTTTCTGGAACCTTCTTGTGGAAATTTCTTTTGGAAACCAAAAAATGGTTCCCCTACAGCACTTCTCACAGGAACCAGTTTAGCTCCTCTTTTTAAGAGTTTTCATAGATGGTAATTTAATTAGGAACTGATAAAGTGAAGGAGACAGATATAAATGGCAAGACTCAAGGTCATCGGCAGTTTATATTCAGACCAAAGGCCTTTCTGTTGCTCACCTCACCCAAGGTGAAAGTTCATTTGTAAATCAGCCCAGTAGCAGATTGGCAGTGTGAAACAAACACACAAGTACATCTTTTATTGTTCATTTGATTAACCTATGAACTTGGAGGAAACACAGCAAGTTAATCTTCAAAAACGATAGGAATTCCCCACATGAAACGTATGCATTCCTTTTAAATTTATAGTGTGTAGAAAGTGAAAGTGTTGTGACAGCATAGAATGTTGTAACGTATAGTGGAGAGTAACAGCGGTTTCAGGATTTCTGCAAAGAGATACACAAGGCTGTTTCTCCTGGATGAGGGGTTGGAGGCTCTCAGAGTTGTCTCCTTGGCTGGGCAGTGCTGCTCTTTGTCAGGACTACTGTGCTCACCCCCGTACCAGTTCACTGGGGGGTCCTGCACTATTTAAAGAAGCAGACACAGTTCAGTGCATGTCTAATTTAATGTAATATACCCAAAAAGGTACAATGAAAGGACAACAGATGAAGCTCAGAACTGGAAGGCATAGAAGCTGAGGTTGGGTATAAGTGTGGCCTTCTGGATTCCTTTATCTCTGTATTTCTACTGTCCCTGCTGTTCAATATAATTGTGTTTCCATCACTATGTCACTGCAAGATATTGGTCTGCCAGCCTAATGTCCATCCATCCATTTTCCAACCTGCTGAATCTGAACACAGGGTCACGGGGGTCTGCTGGAGCCAATCCCAGCCAACAC